>NC_053036.3:536115581-536421915 GCF_002575655.3 Aegilops tauschii subsp. strangulata | reverse complement strand
AGTAGAACTTTAGATATATTATGCATGTACTATGAAATCATTAGAAGGCCCTGAATTAACTCCTCTTATCTTATACCTCGAAGATGAGATGTGAAAACATACAACAACTAATTAAATACAAAATCCATCTCGTAGAGCACCGGCGGATTGTATAGGCATTCTATGCTCGAGTGTACACCCCAACCACAACAACTAGTAGTACTACTACTACAATGCCCTTTTTTAAACACCTCTGTGCCCATGACATGTTCTATTTCCTCTTCATCGAGGTTTGTCGACGATTTTTCCTTACTCTTGAGGTTGATGGTGAAGAAGGCATTGCCTTGCTTGATGAGCAAAGCACCCTTGCTCTCAGCAAAGAAAATAAGATCTATCTTTTCCTCGCTCCCAAGGTCCGCGAGCTGAGAGTGTAGCCATCCATCATCACACTCATAGTCAAGATCACCGCCATCATGTTGTTTCTTGGTCCAAAGCTCTAGCACGCCGTGGTGTTGGAAATTAAGAAATGAAAGCCTTCCTTCTCCGGCAATGCATGGGAATGGCGGTCGCGGCCGAGGCCAGTGCTCGCTCTTGTTAATTTTGATTGGAATCCTAGTAAATAACTCATGTGATGTGGAGCAACTTATGCCGAGGGTGTAGAAGTTATGTCTGTCTTTGTACAACCAGTATGCGGTGTCGCCAACAACGACACCGGCGAGCGGTCCACATTTATGGAACTCAGAAGCCTCACAATACTTGATGGGCGTGTTCCAACTATTAGTGACAGAGGAGTATGTGCACGCACGCACGTATCCACAATCCCCCCTATAAGTCAAGATCACTTGAAATGTTGGCTTCTGGTGTTGCTGATCCATGTTACCACCAACGTCATGATCAGCGTCAGTGAGAATTGCATAGCCAGTTAGATTTTGGGCACGGCTCCATCGTCCAATCATATTGAAGGGAGGTGGTGGAAGAAGACGTGTGTCCCACCTATCAATCAGTGGGCGGCATACAACAAGATGAAGCTCACGGTAGTCACCTACGGGTTGAGGGAGGAAGACCCGCACAAGGAGGAGGCCGCGGCGTGATGCCATCGGTCTCGCGTGGTTGAAAAGCCCATTGTCGTTTGCAACAACACTAGTGCAGAACCGGGCTATAGCACCGATTCGTAAGGGGCTTTAGTGCCGGTTCTGTAACCGGCACTAAAGGGGTGGAGACTAGAGGTCCCCCCCCCCCTTAGTACCGGTTCTGCACGAACCGCCGCTAAAGGGCCACCACGTGGCACGAGCCAGCGCCGGGGGCGGGGAGCCCTTTAGTACCGGTTGGTAACACCAACCGGTAGTAAAATGTTTGTGGGGTTTTGGATTCATGATTTCTTTTTCCTTTAATTTTGTGTTTTCCATTTAATTCTTTTTCTTTTGCTGGTATTTTACGATACTACATATTATACACGTTATATATATATATATATATATATATATATATATATATATATATATATATATATATATATATATATATATAAATAGAATTTCTCATAGAACCGATCATATATATATATATATATATATATAGGGAAAATCCATCCTACCACCCGGTGGTAGTTACCCCACATGTCTCATATACTACCATGTGGTACTATACATACTATTTTATTATTTTAAATATTTTCATATACTATATCTAAGATATTTCAAAACAAGTTACATGAAAAAAATTACATATGAGCCCATAGTTTTTGTTATATTTGTGAAATACGTACATATTTGTACGTAAAAAAGAGCATACTCAAAACATGGTACATACTACATAAAAGTTAGTATATATACTACCTGATCATTGTTATATACTACATACTACACGTACATACTCTCGATTTCGACAGATACTACATACAACATACAAAACGCAAATGGTGATAACTACCACTGCTTGTAGGAATCATTGTACTATATATATATCATCGAATGTCTCACACCACCATTCACACATACACATGTACGTATATATATACAATTTGGTATATACAATTCCTCCTACATGGAGGCATTACTGCGGTAGCGAGTAATGGAATTCTCCTG
The DNA here is from genome assembly GCF_002575655.3 of Aegilops tauschii subsp. strangulata. Classification (NCBI taxonomy): domain Eukaryota; kingdom Viridiplantae; phylum Streptophyta; class Magnoliopsida; order Poales; family Poaceae; genus Aegilops; species Aegilops tauschii. Next base: position 536,419,852 of record NC_053036.3, on the reverse strand, counting down.
TGGGATCTATGACCTGGTCGAGCAAAAATCCCGCTATTTCCTCTGCAATTGCTCGTATACGATCCATCGGTAGGAGCTTCTCCCGCACCTCATTGAACTGTTAAGAAGGAAATCAATATGCATTAGTCGTGTGACTAGATATCGATGATGATGTAAAAATTGTGTATAGTGTTCTGGCAAACGTACCCATAGCTGTCTAGCAGATGTGCTCCTTTCGGACGTCATCATGCGAATGTTCTCGCAAACGTAGTATGCACATAAATCATTCCCCAGCTCCTGCTTCATGGCCTGTACGAGAATAGAGTTCAATCAGATAATAATTAATCAAGCATGATATATAATTAACGGTATTGAAACTAGAATTAAAGAGATTGGTAGCTAGCTAGCTAGTACTACTTAATTAATTACCGTGGGTCGATACCAATACAGATTTTCTCTGAACGGGCCTGAAACGTCTTTGATGAACTTTTGCCAAGCCCTGCCGGCCCGTCGGCAAAAAAAATGAATAAATGAGTTATTAATTAGTTGATATCAGGACATATATATAATGATTGAAATTACTTGTTGACTATCCCCTTCACGATTAAGTACTCTTTAGGTTTTTTAAGCAGTGAGTCCAGTACTTCAACTTTTTCTTCTTCAACTTGAATGTCTAACAAGATCCAGTGGTACCTGCATGCGCATACGTTTGCATGTATAAATTAAGCGGGCATGTGCATAACACTCATCAACTAACCCAAAACCCTATACACTTATTAACATCTAGCTAGTAAGCAAAAACAGAATTTGTAGTACAAGACAATGTGACTCACTAGAAGTTGTAAGGAAGTAGTATATCTGCATTGGTATTGAGGCGCTTCAAGAACTCTAGCATGTTTCTCTCTACTTCTCGTTTATAATATTCATATGACAATGTCTCTTCATTAATGGTATTTGGGTCAATGAATCCAATGCCATAGCGTACAACTTTTCTCATTTCGGACATCTTCATCCTACATAATACCATAGAAAAGAATATAGTGAGGATAATTACAGGTAATGACCAACGAGAGCACTACAGCTCGCTTGAGACTTAAATTACAGAAAGAAATCACTTACAGACAATAACAACTGACGATAGATTTGTCGATTGCGTCATAATTGAATAACTGAAACAGTTCTGTATAGTCAATAGACAGAGCTGTCTCATGGAAGTAATCCTCTTCCTTGACTTTCACCATGAGGGACTCTCGATTGTGGGTCTTGCAAATTTCCATGTACCATTGATGCAATTCATACGTTCTTGTTAGGAGGTTCTTGACCTCCTCAGGCTTGACCAAAGGTTTGCCGCAGACATATTTCCTTTTTATGTCCTCCTCTCTAAGCGGAGACATGGGCTCGATCTCGAGGAGTTGTCCAACAGTGATACCGAGCATTTCAGCCCGCCTTCTATGCTCGTCCGTAATTACCAGCTGACCGGCGTCGGTACTCTCATGTGTTGGTACAACAAGCGGGGGGTCGATTGCGCCGCCTATTCTCCCAGCTGGGGAACGGTTTTCCCGCATTTTTTGCCAGCTGCTTGGCTCGAGCTCGAGCTCGAATCCTTCTGTAGTCGTGCTCGATGTGCCTTCCCGATTTGGCGCTCATAGTCTGAGTCAACAGGCTTGGGAGCTGGTTTTCTTGCCATATGAATAAAGTGGTCAACGACTTTCTCAGGCACTTTCTCCTTGGGCGGCGGTACCGGTTTCGGTCCAAAATGGGCGTCCACTTGGGCCTGCACTATGGTTGTGCTTTGCTCCTCGGTCATGTCGTAAGGCCTCTGAGGACGAGGAGTGAGGCTTGGACCATATTGATATCGCTTGTCTCCGCCCGTACCTCCTGTACTACCTCGACTCGTACCGCTACGCACCATAGCTGCGGCGGCTCTCTTCCGCAATTGCTGAGGCGGCGGAGACGGCTGACGTGGCTGAGTTGGAGCAGGAAGAGTGGCCTGACGCTGTGCCGGACTTGAAGCAGGAGGAGTGGCCTGACGCGGTGTCGGACTTGAAGGAGGAGGAGTGGCCTGACGCTGTGCCGGACTTGAAGCAGGAGGAGTGGCCTGACGCTGTGCCGGACTTGGAGGAAGAGGAGTGGCCTGACGCGTTGGTGGACTTGGAGGAGCGGGAGTCTGCTGACGCGGTGGCGGACTTCGAGGAGGAGTCGGCTAACGCGGTGTCGGTGGCCTTCAAAAGATGATGCAATCCTTTCTCCATAGGATGATATGATGTTTGGCCTCTCCCAGTGTGTGCTCCTCGTCACCTCCAGGAATGTCAAGCTCTAGCCCCGAATATTGGTCCACCACCTCATCAACCATGACAGGAGCATAGCCGTTTGGAATCGGGTTGCAATGGAAGGTTGCTTCGGGGGGATTTGTATAAGCAATGGCACCCGCCACCTTCATGGACATGTTCTTCATTTTGAAGTGTAGCTCACAGTTAGTGTTCTCCATGCTGTCATCCACAGGGTATCTATCCAGCAGTGCGTCGCCCGGGGCGGAACCCACGCTGCTTCTCGGCAAGGATGGGACGGTGCTATCCAATGCTGGATCATCCGCTAGCTGCTGCCGCTGCTGAGACCCCATTTCCTGGCTAAGGGAGTCGATCTGCTGCTGCCGCCGCTGGAATGTTAGTGCCAAGTCCGCCTGCGCTGATTCTAGGCCTTGAAGGCGTTGTGCTTCCTGCTTCCTCTGCTCCTCCTCCAGCTTCTTCCTTCTCGCACGGCTTCTGTAGTCAGCGTTCCAGTCCGAAAAGCCCTCATACCACGGAACAACGCCCTTGCCTCGTGTTCTTCCCGGGTGTTCAGGATTTCCCAGGGCGCGCGTAAGCTCGTTGTTCTCTCTGCTGGGCGTGAACACCCCCTTTAGAGCATCTTCTATTGCATCAAGTAACTTATCTTCGGCTCCTTTAAGACATGCCTTCTTCGAAACCTGGCCTGTCTTCGGGTCCAACGCCCCCCCATGCGCATAGAACCAAGTTCTGCATCTGGGGGGCCAGCTCTTAGTAACTGGAGTGACCTCTGCATCCAGCATCTCTTGCTCAGACTTATCCCACTTAGGCATTGCCACCGCGTAGCCACCTGGCCCCAGCCTATGGAACTACTCCTTTTTTGCGGCATTGGCCTTGTTTTTTCTCAACCGTTCCTTAGATAATTATGATTCCTTGAATTTCATGAAAGCGGGCCAATGTTCTCTTTGCTTCTCCAGTGTTCCCTTGAATTCTGGAGTCTTCTTTCCTCCTTTGACGTAGTTGGCCCATACAGTTTTCTTATGGTTGTTGAATGCAATGGCCGGTCTTTGTTATTTCAAGATCAACATTTTCGGCGTTATCATAATCATAGTTCATGACTTCATCAATTCGGTCGTCGCGATCGAATATCATATCATCACCCTCCCCGGTATTGTTCAGATATTGGGAGCCGTCATCTTCTTCATTCTGATCATCTGGCCCGCGAGGGGAGCGTATGATCTCGAACAGGGCCTCTTCTCCCTCTCTGCCGGTATTGTCCACCATAGCTTTTATTTAACTAATCCAGAAGAAATATAAAACAATTTAGTATTCAAATTACAATGCATGCATGCAATCAATAAGTAAAAACTGAATCATAGTACATAATCTCGAATACATCGTCTCGAATAATATATATAATCTCAAATACATTGTCTCGAATATTATATATCGAATACATCACTAGCTAGCTAGCTAATAAATATCGAATACTACAGAAGAATCTAGGACACTCACGGTTCCTGAGGCGCGGGCGGTGGACATCCAAAGAGAAGGAACCATCACAGGATCATAGCTCCGACCATCTCCCCAAAGAACCTGCCAGGTATTGGAGAACCTGACGTCCATAGCAGCCATGTAGCGATGGACGTGCTCGTCCTCCTCCCTGACACGGCGACGCACCACCTCCGGCGGGGCCGGCTCCCTCTGCACCGAACGTGGCCCATGCGAACGCCACCAAAGGAGCTCAGGGTCGACGACGGGACCCGGGGCCGGGTTCCTCACCAAGCGGCGAGCCCCTGAAGGTAGCACCTCCCAGTGCCAGCCCGGCGGAGCCCAGTCCCGGACATGGGTCCTCTGAAGCAGGACGTCGTCACGAACGGGTCGACGGTGAGGATGCGGGCCGGGCATCATCGAGAACAAATACTATATGCAAACATAACATTTTTTAAATGATTGGATTGTGATTTCTTATATATATCTAGCTAGCTAATTCATCCAACATTAATTAATATATCTAATTTATCGAACTAAAAGTATAAAACAATAATTCATCTAACAATAATATATCTAGCTAATTTCATCTAACATTTGACATTAATCTAATTAATTAATTCATTTAAAACCTTTGACATTAGACATTAATCTAATCTAATTAATTAATTCATCTAAAACCTTTATATATAAAAAACAGAAAAACAAAAAAAACTAAAACTAGAAACTAAAAACTAAAAACAGAAAAACACATCTAAGTGTGTGTGTGTGTGTGCGCGCGTGGCCGGGCTTGGGGTCGGCCGGCCATATGCATGGCGGCTGGGGTTCTTACAGCGGGGTGACGGGCCGGGGCACGACGAGGCGATGGGGGCGGCGACGGCGACGGTGCGGCGGCGAGACGGCGACGACGGGCCGGGGCGTCGACGGGGACGGGGGTGGCGGCGACGGGCGACGGCGGGATGGGGCGGCGGCGATGTCGAAGTACAGAGGAGAAGTGGGAGATGAGAAACTGAAATTTTTCGAAGTGTTGTATATATAGGATTGACCTTTAGTACTGGTTGCAGCCACCAACTGAAGGAAATATGCCCTAGAGGCAATAATAAAGTTGTTATTTATATTTCCTTATATCATGATAAATGTTTATTATTCATGATAGAATTGTATTAACCAGAAACTTAGTACATGTGTGAATACATAGACAAACAGAGTGTCACTAGTATGCCTCTACTTGACTAGCTCGTTGAATCAAAGATGGTTAAGTTTCCTAGCCATAGACATGAGTTGTCATTTGATTAACGGGATCACATTATTAGAGAATGATGTGATTGACTTGACCCATTCCGTTAGCTTAGCATTTGATCATTTAGTATATTGCTATTGCTTTCTTCATGACTTATACAAGTTCCTATGACTATGAGATTATGCAACTACCGTTTACCGGAGGAACACTTTGTGTGCTACCAAACGTCACAACGTAACAGGGTGATTATAAAGGTGCTCTACAGGTGTCTCCGAAGGTACTTGTTGGGTTGGCATATTTTGAGATTAGGATTTGTCACTCCGATTGTCGGAGAGGTATCTCTGGGCCCACTCGGTAATGCACATCACTATAAGCCTTACAAGCATTGTAACTAATGAGTTAGTTGCGGGATGATGTATTATGGAACGAGGAAAGAGACTTGCCGGTAACGAGATTGAACTAGGTATTGAGATACCGACGATCGAATCTCGGGCAAGTAACATACCGATGACAATGGGAACAACATATGTTATTATGCGGTTTGACCGAGAAAGATCTTCGTAGAATATGTGGGAGCCAATATGAGCATCCAGGTTCCGCTATTGGTTATTGACCGGAGACGTGTCTCGGTCATGTCTACATAGTTCTCGAACCCGTAGGGTCCGCACGCTTAAAGTTCGATGACAGTTATATTATGAGTTTATGTGTTTTGATGTACCAAAGGTAGTTCGGAGTCCCGGATGTGATCACGGACATGACGAGGAGTCTCGAAATGGTCGAGACATAAAGATCGATATATTGGACGACTATATTTGGACACCGGAATGGTTCCGGGTGAGATCGGGATAACATCGGAGCACCGGGAGGTTATCGGAACCCCCCGGGAGGTATATGGGCCTTAATGGGCTTTAGTGGAAAGGAGGGGAAAGGAGCAAGGGAGGGGGCGCGCCCCCCAAGCCCAATCCGAATTGGGAGGGGGGCCGGCCCCATTTCCTTCCTCCCTCCTTCCTCTTCCTCCCCTCTCCCTCTCCAAATAGGAAGGACTCCCCCATTGGGCGCACCTCCTCCCCTTGGCCGGCCCTCTCCTCCCCCTTTATATACAGAGGAGGGGGCACCCCATAGACACAACAATTGATCTCTTGATCTCTTAGCCGTGTGCGGTGCCCCCCTCCACCATAATCCACCTCGATCATATCGTAGCAGTGCTTAGGCGAAGCCCTACGTCGGTAGCAACATCATCACCGTCACCACGCCGTCGTGCTGACGGAACTCTCCCTCAAAGCTCGGCTGGATCGGAGTTCGAGGAACGGCATCGAGTTGAACGTGTGCAGAACTCGGAGGTGCCGTACGTTCGGTACTTGATCGGTCGGATCGTGAAGACGTACGACTACATCAACCGCGTTGTGCTAACGCTTCCGCTTTCGGTCTACGAGGGTACATGGACACACTCCCCCCTCTAGTTGCTATGCATCACCATGATCTTGCATGTGCGTAGGAATTTTTTTGAAATTACTACATTCCCCAACAGTGGCATCCGAGCCAGGTTTATGCGTAGATGTTATATGCACGAGTAGAACACAAGTGAGTTGTGGGCGATACAAGTCATACTGCTTACCAGCATGTCATACTTTGGTTCAGCGGTATTGTTGGATGAAGCGGCCCGGACCGACATTACGCGTACGCTTACACGAGACTGGTTCTACCGACGTGCTTTGCACACAGGTGGCTGGCGGGTGTCAGTTTCTCCAACTTTAGTTGAACCGAGTGTGACTACGCCCGGTCCTTGAGAAGGTTAAAACAGCACTAACTTGACAAACTATCGTTGTGGTTTTGATGCGTAGGTAAGAACGGTTCTTGCTAAGCCCGTAGCAGCCACGTAAAACTTGCAACAACAAAGTAGAGGACGTCTAACTTGTTTTTGCAGGGCATGTTGTGATGTGATATGGTCAAGACGTGATGAGATATAAGTTGTTGTATGAGATGATCATGTTTTGTTGAAGTTATCGGCAACTGGCAGAAGCCTTATGGTTGTCTCTTTATTGCATAAGATGCAAGCGCCAAATAATTGCTTTACTTTATCGCTATGCAATAGCAATAGTTGCAAAAGCAATAGTTGGCGAGACGACCATGTGACGACACATTGATATAGATCAAGATGATGGAGATCATGGTGTCATGCCGGTGACGATGGAGATCATGACGATGCTTTGGAGATGGAGACCAAAGGCACAAGATGATGATGGCCATATCATATCACTTATATTGATTGCATGTGATGTTTATCCTTTATGCATCTTATTTTGCTTTGATTAACGGTAGCATTATAAGATGATCTCTCACTAAATTTCAAGATAAAAGTGTTCTCCCTGAGTATGCACCGTTGCCAAAGTTCGTCGTGCCGAGACACCACATGATGATCGGGTGTGATAAGCTCTACGTTCATCTACAACGGGTGCAAGCCAGTTTTGCACACGCAGAATACTCGGGTTAAACTTGACGAGCCTAGCATATGCAGATATGGCCTCTGAACACTGAGACCGAAAGGTCGAGCGTGAATCATATAGTAGATATGATCAACATAGTGATGTTCACCATTGAAAACTACTCCATCTCACGTGATGATCGGACATGGTTTAGTTGATTTGGATCACGTGATCACTTAGATGATTAGAGGGATGTCTATCTAAGTGGGAGTTCTTAAGTAATATGATTAATTGAACTTTAATTTATCATGAACTTAGTCCTGATAGTATTCTGCAAATAATGTTGTAGATCAATAGCTCGCGTTGTTGCTTCCCTATGTTTTATATGTGTTCCTAGAGAAAACTAAGTTGAAAGATGATAGTAGCAATGATGCGGACTGGTCCGTGATCTGAGGTTTATCCTCATTGCTGCACAGAAGAATTATGTCCTTGATGCACTGCTAGGTGACAGACCTATTGCAGGAGCAGATGCAGACGTTATGAACGTTTGGCTAGCTCAATATGATGACTACTTGATAGTTTAGTGCACCATGCTTAACGGCTTAGAATCGGGACTTCAAAGACGTTCTGAACGTCATGGACCATATGAGATGTTCCAGGATTTGAAGTTAATATTTCAAGCAAATACCCGAGTTGAGAGATATGAAGTCTCCAACAAGTTCTATAGCTAAAAGATGGAGGAGAATAGCTCAAGCAGTGAGCATGTGCTCAGATTGTCTGGGTACTACAATCGCTTGAACATGTGGGAGTTAATCTTCTAGATAAAATAGTGATTGACAGAATTCTCTACTCACCATCACCAAGTTAGTAGAACTCGTGATGAACTATAGTATGCAAGGGATGACGAAAACGATTCCCAAGCTTTTCATGATGATGAAATCGATGAAGGTAGAAATCAAGAAAGAGCATCAAGTGTTGATGATTAACAAGACCAGTTTCAAGAAAAGGGCAAAGGGAAAGAAAGGGAACTTCATGTAGAATGGCAAGCAAGTTGTCACTTTCGTGAAGAATCCCAAAGCTAGACTAAAGCCTGAAACTGAGTGCTTCTACTGCAAAGGAAATGGTCACTGGAAGCGGAAATGCCCTGAATATTTGGTGGATAAGAAGGATGGCAAAGTGAACAAGGGTATATTTGATATACAGGTTCTTGATGTGTACCTTACTAGTGTTTATAGTAGCCCCTGGGTATTTGATACTTGTTCGGTTGCTAAAAATGAGTAACTCGAAACAGGAGTTACATAATAAACAGAGACTAGTTGAGGGTGAAGTGACGATGTGTGTTGGAAGTGGTTCCAAGATTGATATGATCATCATCGCACACTCCCTATACTTTCGGGATTAGTGTTAAACCTAAATAAATGTTATTTGGCGTTTGCGTTGAGCATGAATATGATTTGATCATGTTTATTGCAATACGGTTATTCATTTAAAGTCAGAGAATAATTGTTGTTCTGTTTACATGAATAAAACCTTCGATGGTCATACACCCAATGAAAATAGTTTGTTGGATCTCGATCGTAGTGATACACATATTCATAATATTGAATCCAAAATATGCAAAGTTAATAATGATAGTGCAACTTATTTGTGGCACTGCCGTTTAGGTCATATTGGTGTAAAGCGCATGAAGAAAACCCATGCTGATGGGCTTTTGGAATCACTTGATTATGAATCAGTTGATGCTTGCGAACCATGCCTCATGGGCAAGATGACTAAGACTCCGTTCTCCAGAACAATGGAGCGAGCAACAGACTTGTTGGAAATAATACATACTGATGTATGCAGTCCGATGAGTGTTGAGGCCCGCAGCAGGTATCGTTATTTTCTGACCTTCACACATGATTTGAGCAGATATGGGTATATCTACTTGATGAAACATAAATCTGAAAAATTTGAAAAGTTCAAACAATTTCAGAGTGAAGTGGAAAATCATCGTAACAAGAAAATAAAGTTTCTATGATCTGATCGTGGAGGAGAATATTTGAGTTACGAGTTTGGTCTTCATTTGAAACAATGCAGAATAGTTTCGCAACTCACGCCACCTGGAACACCACAGCATAATGGTGTGTATGAACATCGTAACCATACTTTATTAGGCATGGTGCAATCTATGATCTCTCTTACCGATTTACCACTATCGTTTTGGGGTTATGCATTAGAGACAGCTGCATTCACGTTAAATAGGGCACCATCTAAATCCGTTGAGACGACACTATATGAACTGTGGTTTGGCAAGAAACCAAAGTTGTCGTTTCTTAAAATTTGGGGTTGCGATGCTTATGTGAAAAAGTTTCATCCTGATAAGATCAAACCCAAATCGGAGAAATGTGTCTTCATAGGATACCCAAAGGAGACAGTTGGGTACACCTTCTATCACATATCCGAAGGCAAGACATTCGTTGCTAATAATGGATCCTTTCTAGAGAAGGAGTTTCTCTCGAAAGAAGTGAGTGGGAGGAAAGTAGAACTTGATGAGGTAACTGTACCTGCTCCCTTATTGGAAAGTAGTCCATCACAGAAATCTGTTCCTGTGACTCCTACACCAATTAATGAGGAAGCTAATGATGATGATCATGTAACTTTAGATCAAGTTAGTACCGAACCTCGTAGGTCAACCAGAGTGAGATCCGCACCAGAGTGGTACGGTAATCCTGTTCTGGAGGTCATGTTACTTGACCATGACGAACCTACGAACTATGAGGAAGCGATGATGAGCCCAGATTCCGCGAAATGGCTTGAGGCCATGAAATCTGAGATGAGATCCATGTATGAGAACAAAGTGTGGACTTTGGTTGACTTGCCCGATGATCGGCAAGCCATAGAAAATAAATGGATCTTCAAGAGGAAGACGGACGCTGATAGTAGTGTTACTATCTACAAAGCTCGAATTGTCGCAAAAATGTTTTTGACAAGTTCAAGGTGTTGACTACGATGAGATTTTGTCACCCATATCGATGCTTAAAAGTCTGTCCGAATCATGTTAGCAGTTGCCGCATTTTATGAAATCTGGCAAATGGTTGTCAAAACTGTATTCCTTAATGGATTTCTTAAAGAAGAGTTGTATATGATACAACCAGAAGGTTTTGTCGATCCTAAAGGTGCTAACAAAGTGTGCAACCTCCAGCGATCCATCTATGGACTGGTGCAAGCATCTCGGAGTTGGAATAAAAACGCTTTGATGAGTTGATCAAAGCATATAGTTTTATACAGACTTGCGGTGAAGCCTGTATTTACAAGAAAGTGAGTGGGAGCACTACAGCCTTTCTGATAAGTATATGTGAATGACATATTATTGATCGGAAATGATGTAGAATTTTCTAGAAAGCATAAAGGAGTGTTTGAAAGGAGTTTTTTCAAAGAAAGACCTCGGTGAAGCTGCTTACATATTGAGTATCAAGATCTATAGAGATAGATCAAGACGCTTGATAAGTTTTTTCAATGAGTACATACCTTGACAAGATTTTGAAGTAGTTCAAAATCGAATAGACAAAGAAAGAGTTCTTGCCTGTGTTACAAGGTGTGTAGTTGAGTAAGACTCAAAGCCCGACCACGGCAGAAAACAGAAAGAGAATGAAAGTCATTCCCTATGCCTCAGCCATATGTTCTATAAAGTCTGCCATACTATGTACCAGAACTATTGTATACCCTGCCCTGTGTTTGGCAAGGGAGTACAATAGTGATCTAGGAGTAGATCACCGGACATTGATCAAAATTATCCTTAGAGGACTAATGAAATATTTCTCGGTTATGGAGGTGATAAAGAGTTCGTCGTAAAGAATTACGTCGATGCAAGCTTTAACACCGATCTGGATGACTCTAAGTCTCGATCTAGATACATATTGAAAGTGGGAGCAATTAGCTAGAGTAGCTCCATGCAAAGCATTGTAGACATAGAAAATTTGCAAAATACATACAGCTCTGAATGTGGCAGACCCGTTGACTAAATTTCTCTCACAAGCAAAACATGATCACTCTTTGGGTGTTAATCACATAGCAATGTGAACTAAATTATTGACTCTAGTAAACCCTTTGGGTGTTAGTCACATGGAGATGTGAACTAATCACATAAAGATGTGAACTATTGGTGTTAAATCACATAACTATGTGAACTAGATTATTGACTCTAGTGCAAGTGGGAGACTGAAGGAATATGCCCTAGAGGCAATAATAAAGTTGTTATTTATATTTCCTTATATCATGATAAATGTTTATTATTCATGATAGAATTGTATTAACCGGAAACTTAGTACATGTGTGAATACATAGACAAACAGAGTGTCACTAGTATGCCTCTACTTGACTAGCTCGTTGAATCAAAGATGGTTAAGTTTCCTAGCCATAGACATGAGTTGTCATTTGATTAACGGGATCACATCATTAGAGAATGATGTGATTGACTTGACCCATTCCGTTAGCTTAGCATTTGATCGTTTAGTATATTGCTATTGCTTTCTTCCTCACTTATACAAGTTCCTATGACTATGAGATTATGCAACTCCCGTTTACCGGAGGAACACTTTGTGTGCTACCAAATGTCACAATGTAACTGGGTGATTATAAAGGTGCTCTACAGGTGTCTCCGAAGGTACTTGTTGGGTTGGCATATTTTGAGATTAGGATTTGTGACTCCGATTGTCGGAGAGGTATCTCTGGGCCCACTCGGTAAAGCACATCACTATAAGCCTTGCAAGCATTGTAACTAATGAGTTAGTTGCGGGATGATGTATTACGGAACGAGTAAAGAGACTTGCCGGTAACGAGATTGAACTAGGTATTGAGATACCGAGGATCGAATCTCGGGCAAGTAACATACCGATGACAAAGGGAACAACATATGTTGTTATGCGGTTTGACCGATAAAGATCTTCGTAGAATATGTGGGAGCCAATATGAGCATCTAGGTTCCTCTATTGGTTATTCACCGGAGACGTGTCTCGGTCATGTCTACATAGTTCTCGAACCTGTAGGGTCTGCACGCTTAAAGTTCGATGAAAGTTATATTATGAGTTTATGTGTTTTAATGTACTGAAGGTAGTTCGGAGTCCCGGATATGATCACGGACATGACGAGGAGTCTCGAAATGGTCGAGACATAAAGATCGATATATTGGACGACTATATTTGGACACCGGAATGGTTCCGGGTGAGATCGTGATAATACCGGAGCACCGGGAGGTTATCGGAACCCCCCGTGAGGTATATGGGCCTTAATGGGCTTTAGTGGAAAGGAGGGGAAAGGAGCAAGGGAGGGGGTGCGCCCCCCCAAGCCCAATCCGATTTGGGAGGGGGCCGGCCCCCCTTTCCTTCCTCTTCCTTCCCTCTCCCTCTCCAAATAGGAAAAGGAGGAGTCCTACTCCCGGTGGGAGTAGGACTCCCCCCTTGGGCGCGCCTCCTCCCCTTGGCCGGTCCTCTCCTCCCCCTTTATATACGGAGGAAGGGGGCACCCCATAGACACAACAATTGATCTCTTGATCTCTTAGCCGTGTGCGGTGCCCCCCTCCACCATAATCCACCTCGATCATATCGTACCAGTGCTTAGGCGAAGCCCTGCGTCGGTAGCAACATCATCACCATCACCACGCCGTCATGCTGACGGAACTCTCCCTCAAAGCTCGGCTGGCTCGGAGTTCGAGGGACATCATCGAGTTGAACGTGTGCAGAACTCGGAGGTGCTGTACGTTCGGTACTTGATCGATCGGATCGTGAAGATGTACGACTACATCAACCGCGTTGTGCTAACGCTTCCGCTTTCAGTCTACGAGGGTACGTGGACACACTCTCCCCTCTCGTTGCTATGCATCACCATGATCTTGCGTGTGCGTAGGATTTTTTTTGAAATTACTACGTTCCCCAACACCAACCGGTACTAAAGGCCTGTTTTGGCCATGCGGAGCGGCGGGAAGGGCACACCTTTAGTACCGGGTGGTGCCTCCAACCGGTACTAAAGACCCCCCTTTAGTACCGGTTGGAACCATGACCCGGTACTAAAGGTGGTGCGCTGCCAGGCGAGGAGCGCAGAAGTTTAGTCCCACCTCGCTAGCCGAGTGGCGCTCGCACCTGCTTATAAGCCCCGCCGCCGCTGCTGTCTCGAGCTCCTCTCTAAAGCAGGCCTTTTGGGCCTACGTCTGTTGCATGCCCTGTTGGGCCTACTGGGCTAGCGGGCCTACATCCTGGCCCAACTAGAGGTTGAGTTTCCAGTCGTATGCAGGCCGATGTGGCCCAGTAGGCGGGCTTTTTTTCATTTAGTTTTTTCTTTTCTGCTTTATTTATTTTATTTTATTTATTTTTGAGTTGTTTTTTGCCGTATTTAGAGTTTCTTTGTGAATATTTTTGCTTTAGGTACAAAAAATTACAAACTTTCTGTTAGTGCCGGTAGTTTTCAAATTTGAATAGTTTAAATTTTGAATTATTTGAAATTTGTGTGAATCACTAGTTCGTGAATAACTTAACTTTAAAAATAGATTTTTCAGTGATTCTTTTTTCTATGTTTAATATTAGTGTGTTTTATCATTATATTCAATTTGGTAATACTTAGGTTATTTAAAAAAATGAAGTGCCTTTGTAACAGATGAGTTTTCGTTCGAAACCCTGATACTTCGAAAGAGATTGTCCATTTTGTACACGAAGTGCATCCAGTTTTTGCCGTAACCCTCTCTACTTTTTTGCACATGCTATGTGGGTGAAATTATGATACCATGCCAACTTTCAACATTTTCGGAGTTCATTTGAAGTGTTTTTCAATTTCATGGTCATTTAGCTGAAAAAATCAGTAAATGCATGAAAGAATTTGTTTGCACATAAAATTTCTTCGCGTTTCAAATGCCAAAACACATAAGTACCCTAACTATTACAAAGATTCCCTCCTGGGTGTGAAACACAGAAGAAAGTGATGACAGTGAAGCCGATCACATCCCAGATCTTTGGGTGTGAAACTTTTTCTTCGCGTGTGTCCCTTTGCGCCGTAACCATGGACACTCTTCATCATTTAACTGGATGCTCGGGTCAATATTCACTGTGAATGGAGCAACTTCATCAAACTTTTCATAATCTTCTGACATGTTTGTCTTGTCATCCACTCCCATGATGTTTCTTTTCCCAGAAAGAACTATATGGCGCTTTGGCTCATCGTATGATGCATTCGCTTCCTTATCTTTTCTTTTTCTCGGCTTGGTAGACATGTCCTTCACATAGAAAACCTGTGCCACATCATTGGCTAGGACGAATGGTTCGCCTGCATAGGCAAGATTGTTGAGATCCACTGTTGTCATTCCGTACTGCGGGTCTTCCGTTACCCCGCCTCGTGTCATATTGACCCATTTGCACCGAAACAAAGGGACCTTCAAACCACGTCCATAGTCAAGTTCCCATATGTCCTCTATATAACCATAATATGTTTCCTTTCCCGTCTTGGTTGCCGCATCAAAGCGGACACCACTGTTTTGGTTGGTGCTCTCCTTATCTTAGGTAATCGTGTAAAATGTATTCCCATTTATCTCGTACCATTTGAAAGTCATTATATTCGAAGATGGTAACTGGGACAGCAAGTACATGTCATCTTCAATAGCGGCATCATGCATGGCACGTGTCTGCAACCAGCCGGCGAAAGACCCCATTTGTTCACGTGTAATCTAGTCGTCAGACTGCTCCGGGTGTTTGGAGCGTAGAAAATTCTTGTGTTCCTCCAAATACGGAGCCACCAAGGCGGAATTCTGTAGAACTGTGTAGTGTGCTTGAGTGAGAGAATGCCCGTCCATACATATTATTTGATCCCCTCCTAGCATGCCTTTTCCATCCAGTCTGCGCTTATGCCCTGATTCAGGAACACCAATCGGCTTAAGGTCAGGAATAAAGTCAATAGAAAACTCAATGACCTCCTCATTTTCATGGCCCTTGGAGATGCTTCCTTCTGGCCTAGCACGGTTATGAACATATTTGTTTAAGACTCCCATGAACCTCTCAAAGGGGAACATATTGTGTAGAAATACATGACCCAAAACGTTAATCTCTTCGCATAGGTGAACTAGGACGTGCGTCATGATGTTGAAGAAGGATGACACCAACTCGAAACTGACAAGACATTGCACCAAATCATTCTCTAACCTTCATATGATTTCTGGATCGATTAACTTCTGAGAGATTGCATTGAGGAATGCACATAGCTTCACAATGGCTAATCGAACGTTTTCCCGTAGAAGCCCCCTCAATGCAACCGGAAGCAGTTGTGTCATAATCACGTGGCAGTCATGAGACTTTCGGTTCTGGAAATTTTTCTCTGCCATATTTATTATTCCCTTTATGTTCGACGAGAAGCCAGATGGTACCTTAATACTGAGCAGGCATTCAAAGAAGATTTCCTTCTCTTCTTTGGTAAGAGCGTAGCTGGTATGACCCTGATGTATGCCGTCTTTTCCGTGCATACGTTGCTGGTCCTCCCGTGCCTCCGGTGTATCTTTTGTCTTCCCATACACGCCCAAGAAGCCAAGTAGGGTCACGCAAAGATTCTTCGTCACGTGCATCACGTTGATTGCGGAGCGGACCTCTAGGTCTTTCCAATAGGGCAGGTCCCAAAATATAGATTTCTTCTTCCACATGGGTGCGCGTCCGTCAGCGTCATTCAGAACAGGTTGTCCGCCAGGACCCTTTCCAAAGACTACCTTCAAATCCTTGACCATATCATGTACATCAGCACCAGTACGGTGGCGCGGCTTCATCCGGTGATCCGCCTCACCTTTGAAATGCTTGCCTTTTTTTTTTCTTGCGGGATGCCTGCTCGAAAGAAATTGACGATGTCCCAGGTACACATTCTTCCTACAATTATCCAAATATATACTGTCGGTACCATCCAAACAGTGCGTGCATGCGTGGTATCCCTTGTTTGTCTGTCCTGAAAGGTTACTGAGAGCAGGCCAATCATTGATGGTCACGAACAGCAACGCCTTTAGGTCAAATTCTTCCTGTCCGTGCTCATCCCACGCATGTACACCTGTTCCATTCCACAGCTGTAAGAGTTCCTCAACTAATGGCCTTAGGTACACATCAATCCCGTTGCCGGGTTGCTTAGGGCCTTGGATGAGCACTGGCATCATAATGAACTTCCGCTTCATGCACAACCAAGGAGGAAGGTTATATGTACATAGAGTCACATGCCATGTGCTATGGTTGCTGCTCTGCTCCCCAAAAGGATTAATGCCATCTGTGCTTAGACCAAACCATACATTCCTCGCGTCACCTGCAAACTCCTCCCTGTACTTTCTCTCGATTTTTCTCCACTGCGACCCGTCAGCGGGTACTCTCAACTTTCCTTTTTTCTTATGGTCTTCACTATGCCATCACATCGCCTTGGCATGCTCTTTGTTTTAGAAGAAATGTTTCAACCGTGGTATTATAGGAGCATACCACATCACCTTGGCAGGAATCTTTTTCCTGGGGCGCTTGCCCTCGACATCACCAGGATCATCGCGGCTGATCTTATAGCGCAATGCACCGCATACCGGGCACGCGTTCAAATCCTTGTACTCACCGCAGTAGAGGATGCAGTCATTAGGGCATGCATGTATCTTCTGCACTTATAACCCTAGAGGGCAGGCAACCTTCTTTGCTTCATACGTACTCTCGGGCAATTCGTTGTCCTTTGGAAGCATATTCTTTATCATTACCAGCAACTTCCCAAATCCCTTGTCAGATACACCATTCTCTACCTTCCATTGCAGCAATTCCAGTGTGGTGCCCAACTTTTTCTTGTCAGCTTCGCAATTCGGGTACAACAATTTCTTGTGATCCTCTAACATGCGCTGCAACTTCTTCTCCTTTTCACTTGTGCAGTTTCTCTTTGCATCGACAATGGCCCGACCTAGATCATCAGCGGGCTCATCTGATGCCTCTTCTTCAGCTTCTTCCCGCATTGCCGGCTTAGCTTCTTCCCCCATTGCGGGCCAGCTTCTTCCCCCATTGTTGTATCATCGTATTCAGGGAACCCATGACCAGGATAGTTGTCGTCGTCCTCTTCTTCTTCATTGTCTTCCATCATAACCCCTCTTTCTCCGTGCTTGGTCCAAACATTATAGTGGGGCATGAAACCGGACTCAAACAGGTGGATGTGAATGGTTCTTGAGTTAGAAAAATTGTGATCATTCTTACAGCCAGCACATGGACAAGGCATAAAACCATCCGCCCGCTTGTTTGCCTCAGCCGCAAGCAGAAAAGTATGCACACCATTAATGAACTCGGGAGAGCATCGGTCATCATACATCCATTGTTGGCTCATCTTCATTACACAACACCGAAAAGACAAAATTAATACAAGTTCATACATAAAGTTCATACAACACTTAAATGCAACAAACAAATAACTCTCTAGCTAAAGCATTTAAATGCAACAACAAATGTGATCAAGATCGCAACTAAGGTAACAATTGATCCAATAGCATAATGATACCAATCCTCACTATCAATGGCATATTTTATAATCTTTCTAATCTTCAAGCGCATTTTCTCCATCTTGATGTTGTGATCATCGACGACATCGGCAACATGCAAATCCAATTCCATCTTCTCCCTCTCAATTCTTTTCAATTTTTCTTTCAAATACTCATTTTCTCTTTCAACTAAATTTAACCTCTCGACAATAGGGTCGGCTGGAATTTCCAGTTCACATACCTCCTAGATAAAAATATCTATGTGAACTTTGATGGGCATAATTTGTCATAAACACTAAATGCAACAAATAGTTTTAAAAGAGAATATACCACATCCGAATCATAACACGGACGAGGGCCGATGGGGACGGATATCAAAACCATGGCACTATGTATAAAAAACAACATATGGGTAAGATAATTATACGAGTAACTATATAACCAAATCAGACAAACATGAATTTTTTTATATAAAAAAGATAAGAACAAGAGGCTCACCACAAGGTGGTGCCGGTGCTACCTCTTGAGCATGCGTTGGTTTTCCCTTGAAGAGGAAAGGGTGATGCAGCAAAGTAGTGTAAGTATTTCCCTTGGTTTTTGAGAACCAAGGTATCAATCCAGTAGGAGATTACACGCAAGTCGCCTAGTACCTGCACAAACAATCAAGAACCTTGCAACCAACGCGATAAAGGGGTTGTCAATCCATTCACGACCACTTGCAAAAGTGAGATATGATAAAGATAATAAGATAAATATTTTTGGTATTTTTGTTGTATAGATTGAAAAGTAAAGATTGCAAAATAAACGGCGACAGAAATAGCTAGTTGAAGGGATAAACTCAAGCAATATGATATAAACCCCATCTTTTTATCCTCGATGGCAACAATACAATACGTGCCTTGTTGCCCCTGCTGTCACTGGGAAAGGACACCACGAGATTGAACCCAAAGCTAAGCACTTCTCCCATTGCAAGAAAGGTCAATCTAGTAGGCCAAACCAAACTGATAATTTGAAGAGACTTGCAAAGATATCAAATCATGCATATAAGAATTCAGAGAAGAATTAAATATTGTTCATAGATAATCTTGATCATAAACCCACAATTCATCGGATCTCGACAAACACACCGCAAAAAGTATTACATCGAATAGATCTCCAAGAAGATCGAGGAGAACTTTGTATTGAGATCCAAAGAGAGAGAAGAAGCCATCTAGCTAATAACTATGGACCCGAAGGTCTGTGGTAAACTACTCACACATCATCGGAGAAGCTATGGTGTTGATGTAGAAGCCCTCCGTGATCGATTCCCCCTCCGGCGGAGCGCCGGAAAAGGCCCCGAGATGGTATCTCACGGGTACAGAAGGTTGCGGTGGTGGAAAAAAGTGTTTCGTGGCTTCCCTGGATGTTTTCAGGGTATAAGAGTATATATAGGCGAAAGAAGTAGGTCGGTGGAGCTACGAGGGGCCCACGAGGGTGGGGGCGCGCCTACCCCCTGGGCGCGCCTCCCTGCCTCGTGGCCGCCTCATTGCTTCCTCGACGTCCACTCCAAGTCTCCTGGATTGCGTTTGTTCCAAAAACGATCCTCGCGAAGGTTTCATTCCGTTTGGATTCCGTTTGATATTCCTTTTCTGCGAAACACTGAAATAGGCAAAAAACAACAATTTGCACTGGGCCTTCGGTTAATAGGTCAGTCCGAAAAATAATATAAAAGTGCGTAATAAAGCCCATTAAACATCCAAAACAGATAATATAATAGCATGGAACAATAAAAAATTATAGATACGTTGGAGACGTATCAAGCATCCCCAAGCTTAATTCCTGCTCGTCCTCGAGTAGGAAAATGATAAAAACAGAATTTTTGATGTGGAATGCTACCTAACATAATTTTCAATGTAATTTTCTTTCTTGTGGCATGAATACTCAGATCTGAAAGATTCAAGATAAAAGTTTAATATTGACATAAAAATAATAATACTTCAAGCATACTAACTAAGTAATTATGTCTTCTCAAAATAACATAGCCAATGAAAGTTCATCCCTACAAAATCATATAGTTTGGCCACGCTTCATTTTCGTCACAGAAAAATGCTCTCATCATGCACAACCCCGATGACAAGCCAAGCAATTGTTTCATACTTTAGTATTTCTAAAACTTTTTCAACTTTCACGCAATACATGAGCGTGAGCCATGGACATAGTACTATGGGTGGAATAGAATATAATGATGGGGGTTGTGTGGAGAAGACAAAAAAGGAGAAAGTCTCACATTGACGTGGCTAATCAATGAGCTAGGGAGATGACCATCAATTGATGTCAATGCAAGGAGTAGGGATTGCCATGCAACGGATACACTAGAGCTATAAATGTATGAAGGCTCAACAAAAGAAACTAAGTGGGTGTGCATCCAACTTGCTTGCTCACGAAGACTTAGGGCATTTGAGGAAGCCCATTGTTGGAATATACAAGCCAAGTTCTATAATGAAAAATTCCCACTAGTATATGAAAGTGACAAAATAAGAGACTCTCTATCATAAAGATCATGGTGCTACTTTGAAGCACAAGTGTGGAAAAAGGATAGTAGCATTGTCCCTTCTTTTCTTTTTTTGGGCCTTCCCTTTTTTATTTGGCCTTACTTTTTTTCTTTTTTTATTTGGCCTTTCTTTTTTTATTTGGCCTTTCTCTTTTTTTCATGGGACAATGCTCTATTAATGATCATCATCACACTTCTATTTATTTACAACTCAATGATTACAACTCGATACTAGAACAAAATATGACTCTATATGAGTGCCTCCGGCGGTGTACTGGGATGGGCAATGAAACAAGAGTGACATATATGAAAAATTATGCATGGTGGCCTTGCCACAAATACGATGTCAACTACATGATCATGCAAGGCAATATTACAATGATGGAGCGTGTCATAATAAATGAAACGGTGGAAAGTTGCATGGCAATATATCTCGGAATGGCTATGGAAATGCCATAATAGGTAGGTATGGTGGCTGTTTTGAGGAAGATATAAGGAGGTTTATGTGTGATAGAGCGTATCATATCACGGGGTTTGGATGCACCGGCGAAGTTTGCACCAACTCTCAAGGTGAGAAAGGGCAATGCACGATATCGAAGAGGCTAGCAATGATGGAAAGGTGAGAGTGCGTATAATCCATGGACTCAACATTAGTCATAAAGAACTCACATACTTATTGCAAAAATCTACAAGTCATCAAAAACCAAGCATTACGCGCATGCTCCTAGGGGATATATTGGTAGGAAAAGACCATCGCTCGTCCCCGACCGCCACTCATAAGGATGACATCAAAGAACACCTCATGTTTCAAATTTGTGACACAACGGTTACCATACGTGCATGCTACTGGACTTGCAAACTTCAACACAAGTATTTCTCAAATTCACAATTACTCAACTAGCACAACTCTAATAACACCATCTTCATATCTCAAAACAATCATCAAGTATCAAACTTCTCATAGTACTCAATGCACTATATATGAAAGTTTTTATTATACCCATCTTGGATGCCTATCATATTAGGACTAATTTTTTAGCCAAAGCAAATTACCATGCTGTTCTAAAGGACTCTCAAAATAATATAAGTGAAGCATGAGAGATCAATAATTTCTATAAAATAAAACCACCACTGTGCTCTAAAAGATATAAGCGAAGCACTAGAGCAAAATTATCTAGCTCAAAAGATATAAGTGAAGCACATAGAGTATTCTAATAAATTCCGATTCATGTGTGTCTCTCCAAAAGGTGTGTACAGCAAGGATGATTGTGGTAAACTAAAAAGCAAAGACTCAAATCATACAAGACGCTCCAAGCAAAGACTCATACCATGTGGTGAATAAAAATATAGCCTCAAGTAAAGTTGCCGATAGACGAAGACGAAAGAGGGGATGCCTTCCGGGGCATCCCCAAGCTTAGGCTTTTGGTTGTCCTTGAATTTTACCTTGGGGTGCCTTGAGCATCCCCAAGCTTAGGCTCTTGCCACTCCTTATTCCATAATCCATCAAATCTTTACCCATAACTTGAAAACTTCACAACACAAAACTCAACAGAAAATATCATGAGCTCCGTTAGTGTAAGAAAACAAACCACCACATTAAGGTACTGTAATGAACTCATTCTTTATTTATATTTGTGTTAAACCTACTATATTCCAACTTATCTATGGTTCATACCCCCCGATACTAGCCATAGATTCATCAAAATAAGCAAACAACACACGAAAAACAGAATCTGTCAAAAACAGAACAGTCTGTAGTAATCTGTATCAAACAACTACTTCTGGAACTCCAAAAATTCTGAAATAAATTGTTGAACGTGAGGACTTTGTCTATTAATCATCTGCAAAAATAATCAACCTAAAATCACTCTCCAGTAAAAAATGGCATCTAATCTCGTGAGCGCAAAAGTTTCTGTTTTTTACAGCAAGATTGCAGAGACTTCACCCATGTCTTCCCAACGGTTCTACTAGGCACAAGCACTAATTAAAACATAAAACAACATCTAACCAGAGGCTAGATGAATTATTTATTACTAAGCAGGAACAAAAATAAAATTGGGTTGCCTCCCAACAAGCGCTATCGTTTAACGCCCCTAGCTAGGCATAAAAACAAGAATAGATCTAGGTATTGTCACCTTTGGTATGCAATCCATAAGTGGCCCTCATAATAGATTCATAAGGCAATTTAATTTTCTTCCTAGGAAAGTGTTCCATGCCTTTCCTTAATGGAAATTGGAATCTAATATTTCCTTCTTTCATATCAATAATTGCACCAATCGTTCTAAGGAAAGGTCTACCAAGAATAATAGGACATGTAGGATTGTAATCTATATCAAGAACAGTGAAATCTGCGGGCACATAATTCCTATTTGCAACAATAAGAACATCATTAATCCTTCCCGTAGGTTTCTTAATGGTGGAATTCGCAAGATGCAAATTTAAAGAACAATCATCAAATTCACGGAAACCTAACATATCACACAAGGATTTTGGAATCGTGGAAACACTAGCACCCAAATCACACAAAGCATAGCATTCATGATCTTTAATCTTAATTTTAATAGTAGGTTCCCACTCATCATAAAGTTTTCTAGGGATAGAGACTTCTAATTCAAGTTTTTCTTCATAAGATTGCTTTAAAGCATCAACAATGTGTTTAGTAAAGACTTTCTTTTGATCATAACCATGCGGAGAATTTAACACGGATTGCAACAAGGAAATACAATCTATCAACGAGTAATTATCATAATTAAATTCCTTGAAATCCATAATAGGGGGTTCATTGCTATGTAAAGTTTTGACCTCTTCAATCCCACTTTTACCAATTTTTGCATCAAGATCTAAATACTCCGAATCATTGGCACGCCTTTTAACTAAAGTTGACTCATCTCCAGTCCCATCTTTATCAAGATTCATATTGGAAAACAAATATTTAATAGGGGAAAAATCAATCACTTTTAGATCTTCATCCTTATTATCACGAAAACTAGAAGAACACGCTTTCACAAAGCAATCTTTTTATTATTATTAGAGGAATTACTAGGGAACGACCTAGAATTAAAGTTTCATCTATACGCGTTGTTACCAAAATTGTTCCTACCAACAAAATTCACATCCATAGATTCATTATTATTCTCAATTAAAGTGGACAAAGGCATATCATTAGGATCAGAAGAAACACTCTTATTAGCAAACAATTTCATAAGTTCATCCATCTTTCCACTCAAAACATTAATCTCTTCAATCGCATGAACCTTTTTACTAGTAGATCTTTCGGTGTGCCATTGAGAATAATTAACCATAATATTATCTAGGAGTTTAGTAGCTTCTCCTAAAGTGATTTCCATAAATGTGCCTCCCGCGGCCGGATCTAAAAGATTTCTAGAAGCAAAATTCAATCCGGGATAAAAAATTTGTATAATCATCCATAAATTCAAACCATGTGTCGGGCAATTACGTATCATTGATTTCATCCTCTCCCAAGCTTGTGCAACATGCTCACGATCAAGTTGCTTAAAATTCATAATATTGTTTCTAAGAGAGTTGATCTTAGCGGGAGGAAAATACTTAGTGATAAAAGCATCTTTGCACTTAGTCCATGAATCAATACTATTTTTAGGCAAAGAAGAAAACCAAGTTTTAGCACGATCTCTAAGCGAAAACGGAAATAGCTTCAATTTAACAATATCATTATCCACATCTTTCTTCTTTTGCATATCACACAAATCAACGAAGTTGTTTAGGTGGGTAGCGGCATCTTCACTAGGAAGGCCAGAAAATTGATCTTTCATGACAAGATTCAACAAAGCAGCATTAATTTCACAAGATTCAGCATCGGTAATAGGAGCAATCGGAGTGCTAATAAAATCATTATTGTTGGTATTGGAAAAGTCACACAATTAGTATTGTCTTGAGCCATCGTGACAAACAGTCCAACACACAAGCACACAAGAAGCAAGCGAAAAGAGACAAATGGAAAAAGGACGAATAAAACGGCAAAGGTGAAGTGGGGGAGAGGAAAACGAGAGGCACATGGCAAACAATGTAATGCGAGGGAGAAGAGTTTGTGATGGGTACTTGGTATGTCTTGACTTATGCGTAGATCTCCGAGGCAACGGCGCCAGAAATCCGCACGTTGGCGGGAGATCAAATCTTGACTTGACTTGGCGTAAACCTCCCCGGCAACGGCGCCAGAAATCCTTCTTGCTACCTCTTGAGCATGCGTTGGTTTTCCCTTGAAGAGGAAAGGGTGATGCAGCAAAGTAGTGTAAGTATTTCCCTTGGTTTTTGAGAACCAAGGTATCAATCCAGTAGGAGATTACACGCAAGTCGCCTAGTACCTGCACAAACAATCAAGAACCTTGCAACCAACGCGATAAAGGGGTTGTCAATCCCTTCACGACCACTTGCAAAAGTGAGATCTGATAAAGATAATACGATAAATATTTTTGGTATTTTTGTTGTATAGATTGAAAAGTAAAGATTGCAAAATAAAAGGCGACAGAAATAGCTAGTTGAAGGGAGATTAATATGATGGAAAATAGACCCGGGGGCCATAGGTTTCACTAATGTCTTCTCTCAAGATAGCAAATTCTACGGTGGGTGAACAAATTACTGCCGAGCAATTGATAGAAAAGCGCATAGTTATGAGAATATCTAGGCATGATCATGAATATAGGCATCACGTCCGTGACAAGTAGACCGAAACGATTCTGCATCTACTACTATTACTCCACACATCGACCGCTATCCAGCGTGCATCTAGAGTATTAAGTTCATAAGAACAGAGTAACGCATTAGGCAAGATGACATGATGTAGAGGGATAAACTCAAGCAATATGATATAAACCCATCTTTTTATCCTCGATGGCAACAATACAATACGTGCCTTGCTGCCCCTGCTGTCACTGGGAAAGGACACCGCAAGATTGAACCCAAAGCTAAGCACTTCTCCCATTGCAAGAAAGATCAATCTAGTAGGCGAAACCAAGCTGATAATTCGAAGAGACTTGCAAATATATCAAATCATGCATATAAGAATTCAGAGAAGAATCAAATACTGATCATAAATAATCTTGATTATAAACCCACAATTCATCGGATCTCGACAAAGACACCGCAAAAAGTATTACATCGAATAGATCTCCAAGAAGATCAAGGAGAACTTCGTATTGAGATCCAAAGAGAGAGAAGAAGCCATCTAGCTAATAAATATGGACCCGAAGGTCTGTGGTAAACTACTCACACATCATCGGAGAAGCTATGGTGTTGATGTAGAAGCCCTCCGTGATCGATTCCCCCTCCGGCGGAGCGCCGGAAAAGGCCCCAAGATGGGATCTCACGGGTACGGAAGGTTGCGGCGGTGGAAAAAAGTGTTTCATGGCTCCCCTCGATGTTTTTAGGGCATAAGAGTATATATAGGCGAAAGAAGTAGGTCGGTGGAGCTACGAGGGGCCCACGAGGGTGGGGGGCGCGCCTCCCTGCATCGTGGCCGCCTCGTTGCTTCTTTGACGTCCACTCCAAGTCTCCTGGATTGCGTTTGTTCCAAAAACGATCCTCGCGAAGATTTTATTCCATTTGGATTCCGTTTGATATTCCTTTTCTGCGAAACACTGAAATAGGCAAAAAACAACAATTTGCACTAGGCCTTCGGTTAATAGGTTAGTCCCAAAAATAATATAAAAGTGCATAATAAAGCCCATTAAACATCTAAAACAGATAAATAATAGCATGGAACAATCAAAAATTATAGATACGTTGGAGACGTATCAGCCAGCGATGGGACGGTGCGGGCGATCGACTGTGGTTACGACAGAGATTTAGAAGGCACTAAGTAAACCACACGTACGTATGCAAACTAAGTGTTATTTTCACCTCAGATTGCATATAAATCAAATACTACCACATATAATTCCTCCCAAATTACTAAAACCCACAAATTAATCACTATATAAACCATTGCAAGAGCTAATCTAGCAATGAGAGATGAAAGGACAAAGTTGCTAACCTTTGTGATCATTTGAATGGATGGGGGCCTTCAAATCTTGACAAAATTTGGGCAAAATGTGTGATGAGCTCGAGGAAGAAGGGAAGAACAGAGAGGTGAGGCGAAAGGGGGAAGAACCGAGCGCGGGTGGACGAAGGGTTTATATAGGACGACCTTTAGTACCGGTTCGTGCCACGAACTGGTACTAAAGGTGCTGGAGGGGCCCCAGACTGACAACATCGTGCCACCACTTTCTTTAGTACCGATTCGTGGCACCAACCGGTGCTAAAAGTTAGGCACGAACCGGTACTAATTAGTCGTTGGAACCGGCACTAATGGTCACATTAGTGCTGGCTCAAATACAAACCGGGACTAATGAGCTGAACATTTGACCCTTTTTCTACTAGTGCAACCGAGTAGAAGACGAGGCGCACGGTGCTAGTCTCGAGGCCTGAAAACTGCGGAGGGTGTTCTGGTTCCCGGTTTAAAGGCTCGGGGTCCTTGGGGACGCCGTTGAACGATGCATTAGAGAAGAAGATTCCAGCTAGGACGGATGGACGGCGGGCGTTCTCCGGCCAGAGGCCGATGCTCCGGAGGAAAGCCCGATCGGTGACGAGGCGGCGCCACTGTTTGCATGTCGCGGCGCAGCGGATGATGTCATGGAAACCACGCACCCGCTGGAGGATGTCGACGAGGACATCGTCCGGGAGGTCGCCGTTGTCGTCCTTGCGTGGTGGTGTAACCTCAGACATCTCGACTGGTGCCCGATCGATTTGGGGGGTTTTCCATGGTTGCGGCCTACATTATGTATTTTATAAGGCCGTGCAGTCCTGGTCAGCGTTCGCCATCGCCACGATCGACTCGGACACGGATCGCTCAAGATGTCACGAGTCACGACCAATGTGGGGTAGCCGAATCAAGGATGGAATATGAGTTTGCCTGGTCATTAGGGGATTGATTAGGAATCTCCCTGAAGATGTCGATAGAGTCAGTACGCCGACCGGGTGACGTTCAGAACACTGGGTATCAATTCTGGCTTCTGAGAAAATTATTACAATTCAAAACAGTGAGTAGCAATTCTAAGAAAAAAACATTAGCAGCACATTATGCAGCACGTCCTGGTACTTGCAGTTCAAACGTGAATACGCCTTCTCTAAGTTAGCTTTTGACCTTCCTCCTCGAAACAGGCTTTCGCCCCGCTTTATAGATAAAGCATACGTCCATACAACCACATCTCAAGCACAGTCATAAAAGAGAAATGCTGGGGCCACAGCACAAAGACGCCCAAATGAAAGAAGAAGAAACAAAAAGGCCTCCAGGGCAAGCTACGGAACATGCAAGCGGTCGGAGAGCCGACGCGCGGTAGACACCAGGGCGTCCAGGAATAGCTGAAGTCGATCACGATCCCTCGGCCTAGCGAGTGGGTGCCAGTGCTGCAAGAAGGCAAGAAATTTGAAGAACGAGTCAGAAGCACATCGCGGGAACACCCGCTCAATCACCATCTTGTTGCGAGTAGTCCAGAGAGTCCACATCATAGCCGCGAAGATGAGCCAGAACAGTCGACGCTTACGGCCAACCTGAGTGGCCCTAACCTACAGAAACTCTGCAAGGTCATGAGCCTCCCACTCTGGCCCTAGAGCCTCATGAACAAAGCACCAAAGTGCATGTGCTGCTACGCAAGAGAACAAAATGTGTGTTCCCGTTTCCGGGACATGGAACAAAGGGCAAAGGCCATTGCCCGGACCAAGGCGTTTCTGTAGGGGAATGTAGTAATTTCAAAAAAATTCCTACGCACACGCAAGATCATGGTGATGCATAGCAACGAGAGGGGAGAGTGTTGTCCACGTAGTAGACCGAAAGCGGAAGCGTTATGACAACGCGGTTGATGTAGTCGTAAATCTTCACGATCGACCGATCCTAGTACCGAATGTATGGCACCTCCGCGATCTGCACACGTTCAGCTCGGTGATGTCCCACGAACTCACGATCTAGTAGAGCTTCGAGGGAGAGTTCCGTCAGCACGACGGCGTGATGACGGTGATGATGAAGCTACCGACGCAGGGCTTCGCCTAAGCACCACTACGATATGACCGAGGTGGATTATGGTGGAAGGAGGGCACCGCACACGGCTAAAAGATCCATGATCAACTTGTGTGTCTATGGGGTGCCCCCCTCCCCCGTATATAAAGGAGTGGAGTAGGGGGGAGGGCCAGCCCTCTATGGCGCGCCCTGGAGGAGTCCTACTCCCACCGGGAGTAGGATTCCCCCTTCCCTAGTTGGACTAGGAGAGAAGGAAGGGGGAGAGAAGGAGGAAGGAAAGGGGGGCGCCGCCCCTCCTAGTCCAATTCGGACCAGAGGGAGAGGGGGCGCGCGGCCTGCCCTGGTCTCCTCTCTCTCTCTCCACTATGGCCCAATAAGGCCCATACATTTACCAGGGGGTTCCGGTAACCTCCCGGTACTCCGGTATTCCCGAATTCACCCGGAACTATTCCGATGTCCAAATATAGGCTTCCAATATATCGATCTTTATGTCTCGGCCATTTCGAGACTCCTCGTCATGTCCGTGATCATATCTGGGACCCCGAACTACCTTCGGTACATCAAAACACACAAACTCATAATACCGTTCGTCACCGAACGTTAAGCGTGCGGACCCTACGGGTTCGAGAACTATGTAGACATGACCGAGACTCATCTCTGGTCAATAACCAATAGCGGAACCTAGATGCTCATATTGGTTCCTACATATTCTACGAAGATCTTTATCGGTCAAACCGCATAACAACATACATTGTTCCTTTTGTCATCGGTATGTTACTTGCCCGAGATTCGATCGTCGGTATCTCAATACCTAGTTCAATCTTGTTACCGGCAAGTCTCTTTACTCATTCCGTAATACATCATCCCGCAACTAACTCATTAGTTGCATTGTTTGCAAGGCTTATAGTGATGTGCATTACTGAGAGGGCCCAGAGATACCTCTCCGACAATCGGAGTGACAAATCCTAATCTCGATTTATGCCAACTCAACAAGTACCATCGGAGACAGCTGTAGAGCACCTTTATAATCATCCAGTTACGTTGTGACATTTGGTAGCACACAAAGTGTTCCTCCGGTATTCGGGAGTTGCATAATCTCATAGTCATAGGAACATATATAAGTCATGAAGAAAGCAATAGCAATATACTAAACAATCAAATGCTAAGCTAACGGAATGGGTCATGTCAATCACATCATTCTATAATGACGTGATCCCGTTAATCAAATGATAACTCATGTCTATGGTTAGGAAACTTAACCATGTTTGATTCAACAAGCTAGTCAAGTAGAGGCATAATAGTGATACTCTGTTTGTCTATGTATTCACACATGTACTAAGTTTCTGGTTAATACAATTCTAGCATGAATAATAAACATTTATCGTGACATAAGGAAACATAAATAACAACTTTATTATTGCCTCTAGGGCATATTTCCTTCAGTCTCCCACTTGCACTAGAGTCAGTAATCTAGATTACACAGTAATGATTCTAACACCCATGGAGTCTTGGTGCTGATCATATTTTGCTTGTGAGAGAGGCTTAGTCAACGGGTCTGCAACATTCATATCCATATGTATCTTGCAAATCTCTATCTCTCCCTCCTTGACTTGATCGCAGATGGAATTGAAGCGTCTCTTGATGTGCTTGGTTCTCTTGTGAAATCTGGATTCCTTTGCCAAGGCAATTGCACCAGTATTGTCACAAAAGATTTTCATTGGACCCGATGCACAAGGTATGACACCTAGATCGGATATGAACTCCTTCATCCAGACTCCTTCATTTGCTGCTTCTGAAGCATCTATGTACTCCGCTTCACACGTAGATCCCGCCACGATGCTTTGCTTAGAACTGCACCAACTGACAGCTCCACCATTCAATATAAACATGTATCCGGTTTGTGACTTAGAGTCATCCGGATCAGTGTCAAAGCTTGCATCAACGTAACCATTTACGACGAGCTCTTTGTCACCTCCATAAATGAGAAACATATCCTTAGTCCTTTTCAGGTATTTCAGGATGTTCTTGACCGCAATCCAGTGATCCACTCCTGGATTACTTCGGTACCTCCCTGCTAAACTAATAGCAAGGCACACATCAGGTCTGGTACACAACATTGCATACATGATAGAGCCTATGGCTGAAGCATAGGGAACACCTTTCTTTTTCTCTCTATCTTCTGCAGTGGTCGGGCATTGAGTCCGACTCAACTTCACACCTTGTAACACAGGCAAGAACCCTTTCTTTGCTTGATCCATTTTGAACTTCTTCAAAACTTTATCAAGGTATGTGCTTTGTGAAAGTCCAATTAAGCGTCTTGATCTATCATGATCTTGATGCCCAATATATAAGCAGCTTCACTGAGGTCTTTCATTGAAAAACTCTTATTCAAGTATCCTTTTATGCTATCCAGAAATTCTATATCATTTTCAATCAACAATATGTCATCCACATATAATATTAGAAATGCTACAGAGCTCCCACTCACTTTATTGTAAATACAGGCTTCTCCAAAAGTCTGTATAAAACCATATGCTTTGATCACACTATCAAAATGTTTATTCCAACTCCGAGATGCTTGCACCCGTCCATAGATGGATTGCTCGAGCTTGCACACTTTGTTAGCATCCTTTGGATCGATAAAACCTTCAGGTTGCATCATATACAACTCTTCTTCCAGAAATCCATTCAGTAATGCAGTCTTTACATCCATTTGCCAAATTTCATAATCATAAAATGCGGCAATTGCTAACATGATTCGGACGGACTTCAGCATCCCTACGGGTGAGAAAGACTCATCGTAGTCAACTCCTTGAACTTGTCGAAAACCTTTCGCAACAAGTCGAGCTTTGTAGACAGTAACATTACCGTCAACGTCTGTCTTCTTCTTGAAGATCCATTTATTCTCAATGGATTGCCGATCATCGGGCAAGTCAACCAAAGTCCACACTTTGTTCTCATACATGGATCCCATCTCAGATTCATGGCCTCAAGCCATTTCGTGGAATCTGGGCTGATCATCCCTTCCTCATAGTTCGTAGGTTCGTCATGGTCAAGTAACATGACCTCCAGAACAGGATTACCGTACCACTCTGGTGCGGATCTTACTCTGGTTGACCTACGAGGTTCTGTAGTAACTTGATCTGAAGTTACATGATCATCATCATTAGCTTCCTCACTAATTGGTGTAGGAGTCACAGGAACAGATTTCTATGATGAACTACTTTCCAATAAGGGAGCAGGTACAATTACCTCATCAAGTTCTACTTTCCTCCCACTCACTTCTTTCGAGAGAAACTCCTTCTCTAGAAAGGATCCATTCTTAGCAACAAATGTCTTGCCTTCGGATCTGTGATATAAGGTGTACCCAACAGTCTCCTTTGGGTATCCTATGAAGATACATTTCTCCGATTTGGGTTCGAGCTTATCAGGTTGAAGCTTATAAGCATCGCAGCCCCAAACTTTAAGAAACGACAACTTCGGTTTCTTCCCAAACCACAGTTCATAAGGCGTCATCTCAACGGATTTAGATGGTGCCCTATTTAACGTGAATGCAGCCGTCTCTAAAGCATAACCCCAAAACGATAGCGGTAAATCAGTAAGAGACATCATAGACCGCACCATATCTATTAAAGTACGATTATGACATTCGGACACACCATTACGCTGTGGTGTTCCGGGTGGCGTGAGTTGCGAAACTACTCCGCATTGTTTCAAATGAAGACCAAACTCGTAACTCAAATATTCTCCTCCATGATCAGATCGTAGAAACTTTATTTTCTTGTTACGGTGATTTTCCACTTCACTCTGAAATTCTTTGAACTTTTCAAATGTTTCAGACTTATGTTTCATCAAGTGGATATACCCACATCTGTTCAAATCATCTGTGAAGGTGAGAAAATAACGATACCCGCCGCGAGCCTCAACATTCATTGGACCACATACATCAATATGTATGATTTCCAACAAATCTGTTGCTCGCTCCATTGTTCCGGAGAACGGAGTTTTAGTCATCTTGCCCATGAGGCATGGTTCGCAAGTACCAAGTGATTCATAATCAAGTGATTCCAAAAGTCCAACAGAATGGAGTTTCTTCATGCGCTTTACACCAATATGACATAAACGGCAGTGCCACAAATAAGTTGCACTATCATTATCAACTCTGCATCTTTTGGCTTCAATATTATGAATATGTGTATCACTACTATCAAGATTCAATATAAATAGACCACTCTTCAAGGGTGCATGACCATAAAAGATATTACTCATATAAATAGAACAACCATTATTCTCTGATTTAAATGAATAACTGTCTCGCATTAAACAAGATCTAGATATAATGTTCATGCTCAACGCTGGCACCAAATAACAATTATTCAGGTCTAAAACTAATCCGGAAGGTAGATGTAGAGGTAGCGTGCCGACTGCGATCATATCGACTTTGGAACCATTTCCCACGCGCATCGTCACCTCGTCCTTAGCCAATCTTCGCTTAATCCGTAGTCCCTGTTTCGAGTTGCAAATATTGGCAACAGAACCAATATCAAATACCCAGGTGCTACTGCGAGCATTAGTAAGGTACACATCAATAACATGTATATCACATATACCTTTGTTCACCTTGCCATCCTTCTTATCCGCCAAATACTTGGGGCAGTTCCGCTTCCAGTGACCAGTCCCTTTGCAGTAGAAGCACTCAGTCTCAGGCTTAGGTCCAGACTTGGGCTTCTTCACTTGAGCAGCAACTTGCTTGCCGTTCTTCTTGAAGTTCCCCTTCTTCCCTTTACTCTTTTTCTTGAAACTGGTGGTCTTGTTGACCATCAACACTTGATGCTGCTTCTTGATTTCTACCTCCGCAGCCTTTAGCATCGCGAAGAGCTCGGGAATTGTCTTATCCATCCCTTGCATATTATAGTTCATCACGAAGCTCTTGTAGCTTGGTGGCAGTGATTGAAGAATTCTGTCAATGACACTATCATCCGGAAGATTAACTCCCAATTGAATCAAGTGATTGTTATACCCAGACATTTTGAGTATATGCTCACTGACAGAACTATTCTCCTCCATCTTGCAGATGTAGAACTTATTGGAGACTTCATATCTCTCAATCCGGGCATTTGCTTGAAATATTAACTTCAACTCCTGGAACATCTCATATGCTCCATGACGTTCAAAATGTCGTTGAAGTCCCGGTTCTAAGCTGTAAAGCATGGCACACTGAACTATCTAGTAGTCATCAGCTTTCCTCTGCCAAACGTTCATAACATCTGGCGTTGCTTCTGCAGCAGGTTTGGCACCTAGCGGTGCTTTCAGGACGTAATTCTTCAGTGCAGCAATGAGGATAATCCTCAAGTTACGGACCCAGTCCGTGTAATTGCTACCATCATCTTTCAACAATGAGGATAATCCTCAAGTTACGGACCCAGTCCGTGTAATTGCTACCATCATCTTTCAACTTTGCTTTCTCAAGGAACGCGTTAAAATTCAACGGAACAACAACACGGGCCATCTATCTACAACAACATAGACATGCAAAATACTATCAGGTACTAAGTTCATGATAAATTAAAGTTCAATTAATCAAATTACTTAAGAACTCCCACTTAGATAGACATCCCTCTAATCATCTAAGTGATCACGTGATCCATATCAACTAAACCATGTCCGATCATGATGTGAGATGGAGTAGTTTTCAATGGTGAACATCACTATGTTGATCATATCTACTATATGATTCACGCTCGACCTTTCGGTCTCGGTGTTCCGAGGCCATATCTGCATATGCTAGGCTCGTCAAGTATAACCCGAGTATTCTGCGTGTGCAAAACTGGCTTGCACCCGTTGTATGTGAACATAGAGCTTATCACATCCGATCATCACGTGGTGTCTCGGCACGACGAACTTTCGCAATGGTGCATACTCAGGGAGAACACTTGTACCTTGAAATTTAGTGAGAAATCATCTTATAGTGCTACCGCCGTACTAAGCAAAATAAGATGCATAAAAGATAAACATCACATGCAATCAATATAAGTGATATGATATGGCCATCATCATCTTGTGCCTTTGATCTCCATCTCCAAAGCACCATCATGATCACCATCATCACCGCCGCGACACCTTGATCTCCATCGTAGCATCGTTGTCGTCTCGCCAACTATTGCTTCTACGACTATCGCTACCACTTAGTGATAAAGTAAAGCAATTACATGGCGATTGCATTTCATACAATAAAGCGACAACCATATGGCTCCTGCCAGTTGCCGATAACTCTATTACAAAACATGATCAGCTCATACAATAAAATTTAGCGTCATGTCTTGACCATATCACATCACAACATTCCCAGCAAAAACAAGTTAGATGTCCTCTACTTTGTTGTTGCAAGTTTTACGTGGCTGCTATGGGCTGAGCAAGAACCGTTCTTACCTATGCATAAAGACCACAACGATATTTCGTCAAGTATGTGCTGTTTTAACCTTCACAAGGACCGGGCGTAGCCACACTCGATTCAACTACAGTTGGAGAAACTGACATCCACCAGCCACCTGTGTGCGAAGCACGTCGGTAGAACCAGTCTCGCGTAAGCGTACGCGTAAAGTTGGTCCGGGCCGCTTCATCCAACAATACCGCCGAATCAAAGTATGACATGCTGGTAAGCAGTATGACTAGTATCGCCCACAACTCACTTGTGTTCTACTCGTGCATATAACATCTACGCATAAACCTGGCTCTGATGCCACTGTTGGGGAACGTAGTAATTTTATAAAATTTCCTACGCACACGCAAGATCATGGTGATGCATAGCAACGAGAGGGGAGAGTGTTGTCCACGTACCCTCATAGACCGAAAGCGGAAGCGTTATGACAACGCGGTTGATGTAGTCGTACGTCTTCACGATCGACCGATCCTAGTACCGAACGTACGGCACCTCCGCGATCTGCACACGTTCAGCTCGGTGACGTCCCACGAACTCACGATCCAGTAGAGCTTCGAGGTAGAGTTCCGTCAGCACGACGGCGTGATGACGGTGATGATGAAGCTACCGACGTAGGGCTTCGCCTAAGCACCGCTACGATATGACCGAGGTGGATTATGGTGGAAGGGGGGCACCGCACATGGCTAAAAGATCAATGATCAACTTGTGTGTCTATGGGGTGCCCCCCTCCCCCGTATATAAAGGAGTAGAGGAGGGGGGAGGGCCGGCCCTCTATGGCACGCCCTGGAGGAGTCCTACTCCCACTGGGAGTAGGGTTCCCCCCCTTCCCTAGTTGGACTAGGAGAAAAGGAAGGGGGAGAGAGGGAGGAAGGAAAGGGGGGCGCAGCCCACCTCCTAGTCCAATTCGGACCAGAGGGAGAGGGGGGCGCGGACTGCCATGGTCTCCTCTCTCTCTCTCCACTATGGCCCAATAAGGCACATACATTTACCGGGGGGTTCCGGTAACCTCCCGGTACTCCGGTAAATTCCCGAATTCACCCGGAACTATTCCGATGTCCAAATATAGGCTTCCAATATATCGATCTTTATGTCTCGGCCATTTCGAGACTCCTCATCATGTCCGTGATCATATCCGGGACTCCGAACTACCTTCGGTACATCAAAACACATAAACTCATAATACCGATCGTCACCGAACGTTCAGCATGCGGACCCTACGGGTTCGAGAACTATGTAGACATGACCGAGACTCATCTCTGGTCAATAACCAATAGCGGAACCTGGATGCTCATATTGGTTCCTACATATTCTACGAAGATCTTTATCGGTCAAACCGCATAACAACGTACGTTGTTCCCTTTGTCATCGGTATGTTACTTTCCCGAGATTCGATCGTCGGTATCTCAATACCTAGTTCAATCTCGTTACCGGCAAGTCTCTTTACTCATTCCGTAATACATCATCCTGCAACTAACTCATTAGTTGCATTGCTTGCAAGGCTTATAGTGATGTGCATTACCGAGAGGGCCCAGAGATACCTCTCCGACAATCGGAGTGACAAATCCCTAATCTCGATCTATGCCAACTCAACAAGTACCACCGGAGACACCTGTGGAGCACCTTTATAATCATCCAGTTACGTTGTGATGTTTGGTAGCACGCAAAGTGTTCCTCCGGTATTCGGGAGTTGCATAATCTCATAGTCATAGGAACATGTATAAGTCATGAAGAAAGCAATAGCAATTTACTAAACGATCAAATGCTAAGCTAACGGAATGGGTCAAGTCAATCACATCATTCTATAATGACGTGATCCCGTTGATTAAATGACAACTCATGTCTATGGTTAGGAAACTTTACCATCTTTGATTCAACGAGCTAGTCAAGTAGAGGCATACTAGTGACACTCTGTTTGTCTATGTATTCACACATGTACTAAGTTTCCGGTTAATACAATTCTAGCGTGAATAATAAACATTGATCATGACATAAGGAAATATAAATAACAACTTTATTATTGCCTCTAGGGCATATTTCCTTCAGTTTCAACACCTCGGTCCCCGAAGGCAGACGGTCACGGAGGAGCTGCCATACAAAAATCTTAATATTCAAGGGCAACGGTGCCTTCCACAATGGGGATAGCCACTATAGAACCGGCATACGACATAATGCCTGATAAGCCGAACTAACGGAGAATTCACCCGAAGGAGAAAGGCTCCAAGAAACAGTGTCAGGGTCCTGGGACTACTTCCCTCAGGTTTGTCCATTCCCGTACCTCATCTGGTCCGAATGAGCGGCGGAACGCAATGTTCCATCACTCCTCCAAAGCAGCCGCAGATACAAGAATGGTCGGGTCATCACAAATCGCAAAGAGCCTCGGGAACCGCAAGCGGAGAGGCTCGCCCTCAAGCCATGGGTCCAACCAAAATTGGGTCCCAGACCCGTTGCCAACCGAGAAACGCAAACCCAGCCTAATATCTTCCTTGATGGCCAAAATAGATTTTCAGAACTGGGAAGCCGAGTGTGAGCAAGCCATGAGGGGTTGGCCCTGCAAGTACTTGGACTCAACCAGCTGCAGCCACAACCCCCCATCTCCCCGCAAGATCCGCCAAACCCAACGCAGCATAAGCGCAACGTTCATCCGGCGAGATGCAGGGATGCCCAACCCACCTCGTTCCTTCGGCAAGCAAATGTCAGCCCACTTCACCATATGGTACTTGGGCCGACCATCCCCTACCTGCCGGAAGAACCTAGCCAGCTCCTTATCAAAGGAGCTATGCACACCTTCGGGTAAGATGTACATCCCCATCATATACATGGGAGGCTGGCAAGGTTAGAGCTAATGAGGACAGTTTTGCTACCTTTAGAAGTGAACCCACCGCACCAGGGCTCCGCACGGGACGCTACTCGTCCCACAAGCGGATCATACCCACTCACCAAAATCCTGGACTCAACCAGGGGCATCCCTAGGTAAGATATGGGGAATGACGCCAACCTACAGTTGAGGTTATTCGCGATCCGAAGCTGCCCAGCCTCCGAATAGCCAAGGACCACCACCTCGCTCTTATCAAAGTTAATCTTAGTCCAGACATTTTCTCAAAGCAGAGTAAAAGGAACTTAAGATTAACAATGTCCGAGTCCGAGCCTTCCACCATAATCATGGTGTCATCCGCATGCTGCAAGTGAGTAACCCACCCATCCGGGATGAGGTGACTAACTACACCCTTAAGGTGGCCGGCCAACTTGGCCTTATCTAAGATGCCCGCAAGGGCATCAACTGCGAGGTTGAACAACAAGGGGGAGGCAGGGTCCTTGCTCCTTCCTCCTCGCCGCCACGGCCGGCCGTGGAGGTCAATACCACCGCGGTGTACTTTCTCGACACCTGAAACATGTTATGTTTGCGTAGCAAAATCTTTTAGATCAGTTATGAATTTACCTCCTCTAAACTTACCTCCCAGCTTATAAGAGGTGAAGAACATACAACTACTAACTAAACACAAAATCCATCTCATAGAGCACAGGTGAAATGCTTTGACATACCCCACCGGGATGTCCGCCGTGTTAAACATCATTGCTACGTAGTTACGCACGCAGCCGCACATCTAAAGACGCAGCCCCCGCCTCCTGCACCTCTTCAAAAAAAACAACTAGGGTTTCGGCCTCTCGCCGGCATCGACGCAAGTCCGCCTCGTCTCCGGTGGCCCTAGGGCCATGGAGGCGCGGTGGATCCTGCCAAGGGCCGACGGGAGGGCTTCATTTTTAGTCCTTCCTTTCAGTTTTGTAAGGATTTGTGTTCTGCTCAGGAAGGCGAAACAACAGCGGCTCCCTGAAGATGGAATAAAGGTCTCGCCGCCTAGCCCCCGTTCCAGCGGTGCGTCCAGCATTGTTGGTGTGTCTCCGGCGGTTGTATCTTTGGTGGATTTGCTCGGATCTCGTTGGTCTTCATTTACGTTTGTGTGTCTTCGGATTGGATCCTTCCGATCTACGTTATTCTTATCCGCGGCGATTGCTGTTCTGGGGCGCAGTTCTATGGGGCCTTAGCACGACTTCCCGACTGTCTACTAAAACAAGTTGTGCCTGACTCCGACGATGGAGGGGCGATGACGGCGGCGCGCCTTCGGCTCGCTTCAGTACATATAGTCGTCGGTAGACGGTCTACGAATCTGGTGTAATTTTTATTTTTTCTGGTGTTTGTTGTACTGTCATGATTGAAGATAAATAGATCGAAAGATTTTCCGCAAAAACAAAAAACCATCATTGCTATGTGCGTGTATGTTTTTTTTGTTGAGGATTGCTATGTGCGTGTACGTGATAGGAGCCTTTTTCTTAACACGGTACAATTAAAGTCCCTCACATACACTCATCCTTTGAACACACGTGTACACCCTATCCGTATAAGCCTTTTTTGTTGGGAATACTCTAGTTTCAATACCACATTTTCCATTGGTGGCCAAACAGGTCACAGTAATTTAAACTACAGTAACTAAAAAAACTGTGGTGTTATCAAAATACTTTGAAAATACTTTGCTATCAAACATGGCCTTAGTCGTTGATCAATTTAGGAGTATTTCCTTTTGCTCACTTTCTGTACATAACTTTATTTGTATATATAGAGAAAATACCGAAGAATGATCGTTCTATCTTCTACGGTCCTTGGGTAGAAAAACAGTAGAGTAATATCGAACAGGTTTAACACATCGGGAATTTAGCAATGATTTATGTGAACATTACTCAGAACAGATAAACCGAATAAACCACATGCATGCACCGATGCATCCACAAAGGAGAAATGGAACGGTCTTCTGCTACACCCGATGGATCGACCCATCTTAAAATTAGCTACCTGGATACTAATAAATCACGCATGACATCCATTAACCTTTATTAATCTCTAGCTCTTATCCTGCCTTGGAGCCTAGCGATGGAGAGAACACGCAGTCCATCTCGTACAACACAGGGGTGTTAAAATTCCACGGTTCGTGGAACTTGCTACCACACCAAGTACTACTACAACATGCCGTTGGAAACCATTCCATGCTCGCGGCATGTCTCGCTTTCTTGTCTTTGAGCCCAACCGACATTTTTTCCTTACTGGTGAGGTCGATAGTGAAGAAATCACCAGCCCGCTCGACAAGTAAAGCGCTTCATTTCTCTGCAAAGAAGACGAGCACTAGTAGAAAAAGGGGCCTAATGTGAAACTCATTAATTCCGGTTTGTAATTGAACCGGCACTAAAGTGCCGGTTCCAACGGCTAGGCGGGCGACGTTCATTAGTACCGGTTCATGGCGAACCTTTAGTATCGGTTCGTGTCACGAACCGGTACTAAAGAGGTGGTGGCCTTTAGTACGGGTTGGTGGCTTCAACCGGTACTAAAGACCCCCCCAGTACGGGTTCGTGCCACCAACCGGTACTAAAGGGGTGCGCTGCCACCCGCAGTGCACAATGTTTAGTCCCACCTCGCTAGTTGAGAGGAACTCGCACCGGTTTATAAGCCCCGCCACGCCTACCGTATCGAGCTCCTCTCTAAGCAGGTCTTTGTGGGCCTATTGCAAGTCTTCTGCCCTGTGGGTGCGCTCCAAACGCCTAGCGAGACCTGGGACTTATGGCCGGGCAGCAAGACGCATGCCAGTGGCCTCGTTAGGTTGAAGAGCCCATCGTCGAACTCAAGAGGAACAAAGTGTGCAGAGGGTTTCTTATGGTGCAACAAGGAGAAGGCCAACGGTGGCAATTGTGCCGTCGCTTGGGAGACAGTGTGTGCGCCCAAGTGGGCGGGTGGCCTTGGCATCCCCAACTTGCGATGGATGAATCTGGCGATGCATGCGCGATGGCCATAGTTATCACGTGCAGCTGGGAGCAGGCCTTGGAGTCGGTTCAAAATACAAGTGCCGGCCGAGTCCATGCAAGTATGTCAAGCTGCTTTGAGGGTCAACGCCGGGAATGGAGAGGCCTTGGAGTGAGTCGAGTCCATGCAAGTATGTCAAGCTGCTTTGAGGGTCAACGCCAGGAATGGAGAATCCACCCTGTTCTGGGAAGATAGGTGGCTAGACGGATTGAAGATGCAGGAAATGGCTCCCGACTTGTACAGCAGGATTCCGAAGAGAGTTCGACAGGCTAGGATGGTTGGGCAGGTGGCAGCCAATGGGCAGTGGGCGATGGACATCGGCCCGGATTTAGATGCAGCAGCGCTGCAGCAGTTCCTCCAGCTTTGGCCGAGGGTCGCGGTGTGGGAACCAATGCCCGGCGAGCAAGATGAGTTCTCATGGTCCTGGGATGCGAGTGGGAAGTTCTCGGTGCGCTCAGCGTATGCAGGCAGGTTTTGGGGTCGGGAAGTGGTTCCCACGGCGAAGCTGACCTGAAAATGTCGGGCACCATCGCAATGCCGTTTCGTTGCATGGTTGGCCTTGAAAAACAGGTGTTGGACTTCAAATAGACTGGCGAGGAGAGGGCTGCCGCACCAATCTGCTTGCCCGTTGTGCGATCAGGAGCCGAAGACGTTAAACCATGTGCTGCTCACATGCGTCTTCGCCAGAACAGTGTGGGCAGCGGTTGGAGAAGCTCTGGGTAAGCTTGGATGGGAGCCAAACCATGAGGATGAGCTAGGGGAGTGGCTGTGTGCCAAGAGAGGAGACAACTACCTCGGCACCAAGGACATACATACTATTTTGCTACTGGTCCTGTGGGAGCTATGAAAGCATCGTAATGCAATCGTGTTTGACGGCGCGTCACCGTCGATGGAGAAGCTCATGGACAAGATAATCTGAGTGCGCGTTATGGGCATCTGCAGGTCTGTTCAAAGGGAAGCTGGAGGGGTTCCTAGGTGGGCTACATAGGTGAATGATTAGGGAGGAGTAGGATGTGTGTGCGTTTAAGTGGAGCGGGTACGAGTTGTAAGGCCGTACAAGATATATGATATGCACACTCGTGCATATTTGAAAAAAAAAAGGGTACAGGGTTTCCTCTCCAAGGGCTGCATCGATGTTCTGGGCTGTGATGTCTGGGAGAATATCTCGAGTTCTCGACTAGGACGGAGGGGCGGCGCGCCATCTCCGGCCAGAGGCCGACCTGCCGAAGAAAGACCGGGTCCGTGATGAGGCAGAACCATCGCTTGCACGTCGCGGCGCACCGGAGAAGGTCCTGGTAGCCCGGCAGGCGCGCGAAGACTTCGCGGAGGATGTCGTCGCCGATGTCGCCGCCGGCGTGGCGTACGCGTGCCCTGGCCATGTTGATCCGCTAGGTAGATCTCGATCAGCAGATCACGACGTACACCCGACCGATCGACCTATCATCCTACGTAGAATCGCGTGCGTGTCGTCGGCCGGCACGTACGGCTCCTCTACGCGTTGCAATCAAAGTCGGTACGTTATATCGGTTCCATCTCCTGATCTTTCGTCAGACCCACTAATTATCAACATTTACAGTATCAATTCAATATCATTAAATTCATCATGAAATATATTTTCATATGGTATATGCCCGGTATTATAAATGTTCATCATTTTTCTACAACAATTTATCAAATTTTACGATTTTTGAAAAATATTACATGGACTATAAATTCGCAATGAGGGACCAATTTACTCTTTCCTTTCTTTCTCTCCGTGGAGAGCAAAATAGCATTCCACGAGCGATGTGATCACTGTCTCCCATTAAGATTTGTTATATAGGCACTACCACTTTATTAGATACATCATACATGTACTAGGAAATCATAAGACGGTCCTAAATTAATCTCCTGTTATCCTAATTACCTTCCGGATAAGATTTGAGAAACATACAACAACTAATTAAATACAAAATTCATCTCGTAGAGCACCGGTGGATTATGTTCACATGCCTTCCCCGCGTGTCCGCCCCAAGCGCAACTACTACTAGTACAATATCCTAATTTAAACACCCTTGCGCCCCTGACATGCTCTATTTCCTCTTCGTTGAGGTTAATCAATGATTTTTGCTTACTCTTGAGGTCGATTGTGAAGAAGGCACTACCTTGCTTGATGAGCAAAGCACCCTTGCTCTCTGCAAAGTAAACAAGATCTATCCTTTCGCTCCCAAGATCCATGAGCTGAGAGTGTAGCCATTCATCGCCGCACTCATGGTTAAGATCACCGCAATCTTGTTGTTTCTTGGTCCAAAGCTCTAGCACACCATGGTGTTGGATATTAACAAACGAAAGCTTTCCTTCTCCGGCAATGCATGGGATTGGTGGTCGTGGCCAAGACCACGGCACGCTATTGTTAACTTTGATCGAAATCCTAGTAAATAACTCATGTGATATGGCGGCACTTATGCCAAGGGTGTAGAAGTTGTTGTTGTCTCTGTACAACCAATATGCGGTGCCGCAAACAACGACACCGGCTAGCGGTCCACAACGAAGGAACTTGGAAGCCTTGCAACACTTGATGGGGGCACTCCAACTGTTTGTGGTGGAGAAATACGTGCACGCATGCACGAATCTGTCATCACCCCTGTAAGTCAAGATCACTTGAAACGTTGGCTTCTGCTGGTCCATGTTACCTCCAACGTCATGATCAGCATCGGTGAGAATTGCGTAGCCAGTTATATTGCGCGCACGGCTCATCAGTTCAATCATGTTGAAGGGGGGTGGTGAAGAAGACGTGTGTCCCATCTATCAATCATAGGGCGGCGTACGGCGAGATGAAGCTCACGGTAGTCACCGACGGGTTGAGGCAGGAAGACTTCGAAGAGGAGGAGGCCGCCGCGTGACGCCATCGGTCTTGCGTGGTTGAAAAGCCCATTGTCGTTTGCAACAACGGAGTCGAAGACGAAATGCGCGGTGCCACTCTCGAGGCCCGAGAACTGCGGAGGGCATTGTGGTTCCCTGTTCAAAGGCTCGAGGTCGTTGGGGATGTCGTGGAACGGTGGCGCGTTGGAGGAGAAGATTCCAACTAGGATAGACGGGCGATTGGCGTTCTCCGGCCAGAGGCCTATACGCCGGAGGAAGGTCCGGTCAGTGACGAGGCGGCACCACTGTTTGCACGTCGCGGCGCAGCGGATGATGTCAAGGAAACCAACCACGCGCTGGAAGATGTCGAGGAGGACGTCGTCCTGGAGCTTACTGACGTCTTTGCGTGCAACCTTGGCCATCTCCACCGATGCCCTTGTGGGTTTGGCAAACCGTATGGCTGCCGTGATACGTTCCAGGCTCCACACGCCCTAGGTACTCCCTCCGTCCCATAATATAAGAACGTTTTTGCCACTAGTGAGTGGCAAAAACGTTCTTATATTATGGGACGGAGGGAGTAGTTTTTAAGCCATGCAGTCCTGGTTAGTCTTCCACAATCAACTCGGACACGGATTATGCTAAGGGCAGCCGAGCAAATAGGTGGGCGTTCGAGCGGTGTGTGGGTCGCCACGTACGTACGGCTCTACGCGTTATAATCTACAGACAGTCAGAACTGGCTCCGTTCCATACCCTGATTTTGTTAGCTCTACGTAAAATTCAAAATAAATAAATCA
Organism: Aegilops tauschii subsp. strangulata; assembly: GCF_002575655.3. Classification (NCBI taxonomy): domain Eukaryota; kingdom Viridiplantae; phylum Streptophyta; class Magnoliopsida; order Poales; family Poaceae; genus Aegilops; species Aegilops tauschii. Next base: position 536,375,509 of record NC_053036.3, on the reverse strand, counting down.
ATCAAAATTAGCTCTACACGTTCGCTCGGCCTCGAGCGTGGTTTTGTTTGGTCATAGGAACCAGGGAGATCTTTCGCTTGAGTTGAACTTGAATGTGTATTTCATATTTTCATTCCAAAGCTCAGAAGCAACATAGTAAGTCTGTGTTAGACTAGCACTACAAGAAATATGTCAACTAGTGACCTTCTGTCAGTGACCCTGGAAGAATTGGTCATAGATCTATGACCATTTCATACCAATTGGTCAAAAGCTGTTCGGGGGGCTCCAAACCCTAAACTATAACGACTATTTTGGTCAGAAAGGTCGTAATTTCCTTACACGAAATAGTCATAAAGCAGATAGCACTGGTCCGCTGCCTTATTTCTAGCTGATCACGACCAATATATATGGTCATAACCTTGTAAATTGTGGTGGGTTGCTATGACTAGGCGCCACATCATCAGTTTTGCCTATGTGTCATGTCCATGGCATTTTTTGCCCCAGGTTGTGAAGCAACCTATATTTCTGTCATTCCCAAAATTCCCAAAAAAATCTCATAAATTGTTTGGGTCATATCTTCGTCAAATATGTAAAAAAACCTTCCTTGCCTAGTTCAAAAATAGTTCAACAATATTCATTTTCCTATTCTGTTCAGAACAACACTTTATGAAGGAAGTACCACTTTGGCATGTCCAAATAGTATCCATTTTCTACAGTGCTTTCCTATGCCCAAATAACCATCCTCCACCAAATGTAAGCTCAATCCATTCATTATTTTGAGCCCAGCTTCAACATTCGTATTTATGTCCAGTGTGGTACTTTGCAAAGCAAGTACCACCTAGGCTCCTCCTTTTGAGCTGAAAATTTGTGAAGACGGTCTTCTTAGTAACTGATCACCCTCAGCCAAAACTCACGCCCATTAGCGATGTACATTACCCGTACCGCTAATCAAACACTTGGCTGCTAATTCATGTTTGAGCATCGATCGGTCTCCTCGTGAGAATCTTATATTTTAATTTTCTTCCTAGCACCTACCTGGGGAGTGCCCAACCCACTAGACATGCCTAGGCCGCCCAGAACACATGGCAGCGCCACGGTCACGCGGTGACCACGCGGCGGGCATGCGAGTTTACGCGCTCTAGAGTTGGGACCCTCGACCACCGCCCAAACCTCGACGTATCGCCACCAAACCATGTATTTATGATTAAATAGGTACTTATGTAACTAGAAATGATTTTTGGAAAAAATAAATAGCAAACTATGAGGCAGCTGCAGTTCAAATTTGACCCGCTTCCAACTGAATCGGTGGAAATTTGTCTTTTTCACGAGAGGCGGATCAAAACTTTTTACACCCAACCATTTTGTCAATTGTGCATTAAATATGTCCTAGTATTTTATAAATTGATTTGGTCCAATTTTGCAACAATTATTTGGGAGGTCCTTCACAAAAAAAACCTCCTTTTGGGCACTCGAAAAATGGAAAATGGTTATTTCGTCCAAAGAAAATGAAAACTTCCTTAGGCAACATTGTTTGCCATTCCAATATGCACCCTTTTGCACAATATGAGATCATTTGAACAAACTATGCCATGAATGTGGCCATAAGATTGATCATTTGGCTTGAAAGCCATTGATCTCCACACGCGATAGCTCGTTTCTGAGAACACTTTTTTAAAATAATTTTCGTATTACAAGTTTGTTATTTTTCCTCGGAACTTGGCCACATATAATGACACAATGCGAAGGTTTCCCAATTTTTTGATTTTTTTGAATATTTTATGCCCGTTTCAAAATGCGGTCAAAACGGCGGGAATGACCGTTCCTAGCTAGTGGTTGAATCTTGGAATTTTTTTGGTGTTTCTCTGATTAAATAGATACTTATGTACCTAGAAATGATTTTTGGAAAAAATAAATAACAAACTACAAGGCAGCTACAGTTCAAATTTGACCCGCTTCCAGCTGAATCGACGGAAATTTGTCTTTTTCACGAGAGGTGGATCAAAACTTTTTACACCCAACCATTTGGTCAATTGTACATTAAATATGTCCTAATATTTTAGAAAAATTATTTGGTCCAATTTTGCAACAATTATTTGGGAGGTCCTTCACAAAAAAACCTCCTTTTGGGCACTCGAAAAATGGAAAATGGTTATTTCGTCCAAAGAAAATGAAAACTTCCTTAGGCAACATTGTTTGCCATTCCAATATGCACCCTTGTGCACAATATGAGATCATTTGAACAAACTATGCCATGAATGTGGCCATAAGGTTGATCATTTGGCTTGAAAGCCATTGATCTCCACATGCGATAGCTCGTTTCTGAGAACACTTTTTTAAAATAATTGCCGTATTACAAGTTTGTTATTTTTCCTCGGAACTTGGCCACATATAATGACACAATGCGAAGTTTTCCCAATTTTTTGATTTTTTTCTGAATTTTTTATGCCCGTTTCAAAATGCGGTCAAAACGGCGGGAATGACCGTTCCTAGCTAATTGTTGAATCTTGAAATTTTTTTGGTGTTTCTATGATTAAATAGATACTTATGTACCTAGAAATTATTTTTGGGAAAAATAAATAGCAAACTACAAGGCAGCTACAGTTCAAATTTGACCCGCTTCCACCTGAATCGGCGGAAATTGGTCTTTTTCACGAGAGGTGGATCAAAACTTTTTACACCCAACCATTTGGTCAATTGTGCATTAAATATGGCCTAGTATTTTAGAAAAATGATTTGGTCCAATTTTGCAACAATTATTTGGGAGGTCCTTCACAAAAAAACCTCCTTTTGGGCACTCGAAAAATGGAAAAATGGTTTTTTTGTCCAAAGAAAATGAGAACTTCCTTAGGCAACATTGTTTGCCATTCCAATATGCACCCTTGTGCACAATATGAGATCATTTGAACAAACTATGCCATGAATGTGGCCATAAGATTGATCATTTGGCTTGAAAGCCATTGATCTCCACACGCGATAGCTCGTTACTGAGAACACTTTTTTAAAATAATTGCCGATTACAAGTTTATTATTTTTCCTGGGAACTTGGCCACATATAATGACACAATGCGAAGGTTTCCTAATTTTTTGATTTTTTCTGAATTTTTTATGCCCGTTTCGAAATACGGTCAAAACGGTGGGCTTGACCGTTCCTAGCTAGTGGTTGAATCTTGGATTTTTTTTGGTGTTTCTCTGATTAAATAGATACTTATGTACCTAGAAATGATTTTTGGAAAAAATAAAGAGCAATCTATGAGGCAGCTACAGTTCAAATTTGACCCGTTTCCTGCTGAATCGGCGGGAATTTGTCTTTTTCACCAGAGGTGGATCAAGGCTTTTGACACCCAACCATTTGGTCAATTATACATGAAATATGACCTAATAATTTAGAAAATTGATTTGGTCCAATTTTGCAACAAATATATGGTAGGTCCTTCATAAAAAAGCTCACTTTGGGCACTCAAAGAATGGAAAATTATTATTTGTGCAAGGAACATGAAAGCCCCCCCAAACCAACATTGTTTGTCATCCCAAGATACACACATGTGCACAATATTGACTCATTTTAACAAAGTATAAAAGGGTGTCGTGTTAAATGTTTATCCGAAATAGGAGGTTAAAAAAACAATACTACATAAGCTTCATTCTGATTGGTGCAATCAGTCATGGCATGGATTGATGACATGGCAAACATCTGTCCATCCATACATCATCCATCCGTCCGTCGATCCATCCAACCAACCGCAGCAAACCCCCTCCCCTCTCTCTCTCTCTCTCTCTCTCTCTCTCTCTCTCTCTTGTGAACCCCACCCAACCCGTCGTGCCCTCCTCTCTCTCTCTCAAACCGAACCCTAGCGCTCCACCCCTCACTGCCTGCCGCCACCTCCGGCGACCTCAGGCGGGAATCGACGACCGACGAGATCCGTGCGCGTGCGGCGAGATCCATCTCTCTCTCACACGAGAGGGAAAATCCCCACGACTCCTCCTGCTCCTCCTCTCTGGATCGATCCCCTCCAACCCACCTCTTCCCCCTCTCTGGATCGATCCCCTCCAACCCAGCCGCCGCCGCCGCAGACCTCCCCCAACCCCGGCCTCCTCCATCGCCGGCGACCCCTTCTCTTCCTTCCCCAACCCAACCACCTCCAGCAGCAGATCCATGCAGGACAGATCTGAGCTCCACTACCTCCGTTGCTCCCTTTCCCCCAGACCAGAGCTTCCTCTTGCGTTCTGGCACCTCGCCGGCGTGGCTCCGCGTTGCTCCGGCGACTCAGGTGAGTCCCTCCATTTGTCCTCGTCACATATCTCCCTCCCTCTCTTCCTCACCTCATCTTGTCTCCCTTGCAGATCCAACACGCCGTCGTTGCTCGAGCACCGGGACGCCATCGACGGGAAGTCTTCCTCCTCACCTCATCTTGTCTCCCTCACATGAACGATGCAGCTTCACCGCTACCCTGACGCCATCAAGGTCAGACCCCCAATCATCTCCTCTCCTTTTCATTTTCTTCTTCCCCTTACCTTCCATTCCCCTCCCCGATGTGCAGGAGCAGTTGCACGCCTGCAAGGCTGCAACATCACCAACTCGACTTGGATGCAGGGAGAGGAGACGCCCAACCATGGGCAAGCTCTACGTCAGCATCTGCCTTTGTAGCTTGGCCTAGGGTTAGCTGAATGCTCAAGACATGGATAGTTCTGGGGGATGGTGATTAGGGACTGTTTTACAACACATCATCCTCTGTTTTTACACGTTGTTGTAGAAGAAAATACTTCTACTTATTGCAAGTCACGACTGTCATGCGTATGTTATGAATTCAGAAACTATAACATGTTTTTTCCCATGGTGAAGGAGTAAACTGAACAATTAAGTTGCTAATTCAGTATGTGAGTTGCATCATACTGTACATGAATGCTAGCTGAATATCAGTTCTGTATGTTACTTGGTGCATAACTTTTACTTATTTGCAAGTCGTAGCTGCCGTGCACCCGTTATGAATTCAGAAACTATAACATCAATTCGTCAGCAGCTTTTTCTTAGTGGAGTTGCTAATTTGGCGTTGGAAAGCTTGCTTTGCACATATCCCATTGTACATAATTAATACTGGATTAGTAACTTGCTTTTGTACACATGCCAGCGGGATGTTCTCTAGTTTCTCTAAATCCAGTGATTCAAAACTTCAATGTAGTCATTTTACAATGCACCATGGTTTCTTGTTTCTGTTGTGAAAGTAATGTCAATGGTGTTGCACAGCTCTGAATAAAAATGCAAATGGCTTGTGAATGTCAATGAACTTACAATGTCAGTCTCTTAGAGTTGTTTATGCAACCTAATATTGTTGTAAAATCCTTTCCTTGAGCTGCAGTTGATGTGGTGGTCTGCTGTTGTGGATGATGCATGCAGGGGCTGCTGGAGAACACGGAGAAGGATAGGGTCCGGAGGCTGATAGGCTCAAGCCTCTCGTGGAGCCATGATTTTCCCAGTTGATGGATCTTTCCTGTGCATGCTGGCATCCAGGTCGGCAACGCGTGCTGGGAACTTTACTGCCTCGAGCACGGCATCCAGGTTCGTCATACCCCATCTCCCGCCTCTCGCCCCTTCTCATGTCGACTCGTATGCGGTTTCTCAGATGTGTTGATTGGTTGGAGAGGGTTTCCCGTCATGGATCTTCTCTGGTTTGGAATATTTAGGCTGTAATTGATGCGCGATTTGAGCTGTGATGGGATTACTCGATTACCTTTCCGTGTAGGTCTAGTTGTTTTCACGCGAGGATTCGGCAATTAGTGTTCGATCCGCGCGACCCTTCTGAATTGGTCAGGAACATGAATTGTTCGTAGTCCCTAATTTAAGTCTCCGACCTGTGATGTTTAGTCATTTCGTTTTGTATTTTAGATCTGATATGCAATTGGAGTCCTAGGATCGTATTTTTCAGGAGAAATGAATACACTTCTGCACTAGTTTAGTTGCCACTTTTGTGTGAAATCTCAGATCTACTTAGGCCATTATCATGCTTTCCATGGTCAGTTTTGATGTGTTCTGAAATTATGATCTGCATCCAACTAAACACCTCATTGTTCCCTGCTGTAGCCTGATGGCCAGACGAACGGTGACAAGACCATCCGGTGATTCGCTGCTTGCAAACAACAGCTAGTAAATCGGTCACCGTGGGAGCGGGGACATGAGATTCAGAGAAGAGATGCTGCTGCCTGCCTATACTAGTTCATATGTATCCAGCCGCCTAGATCTACCATACTCACCTCATTTCATTGTGCTACTAGTAGTTCCTAGGCCATTAGCTCCTGTTTGCTTTTTTTGCTGCACAATGCTTATTTTGCTGCTAGTGTCCATTTAGCAGTTTTTTTACTATGTTTTGGCCTAGTTTTGTTCACGTGTATAATAAGCATCCTGAATGCTCATTTAGCAGTGTATTAATAACACTGCTAGTTTTGTTCACGTGTATTCAGATTAATACACTGTGTTATTAAACTGCACAATGCTCATCCTGTTGGCTACTTGTCGATGTTCTCCGCATAACTATAGGCTGCCATGTCTTTTCCACTTTCCTTTTCGCTTTCTGTAATGCTAACTTGACGGTAACCCTATAGTTTGTTGGCTGTTGCAACCCAGCAGCGGCGCTTCCATTTTAACGCATGTACTAGTGTGCTAAAACTTGCAAAAGGCACAAATCTTGAGCTTTCTTTATCGGCTTGTTGCTGCTGCTCCTTGTGTACAATGATTGATGTTGCTCTAGTTAGTGTTGTAGAGGAAGAAAGAGGATGTATTTATATTACTTGCTTCTGCCGCTTATATATAGACATGTATGTATGTTTACTTCATTTCTTCCTTGTCTCTCCGATCCCCTCCATATGAATTTGTTTGTTCGATTTGGATTAGCAGGCTCGTCCCTGGACCAGATGTTCAAGTACAGCCCCATCCACCACATCGACCTGGAGTCAGGTATGTACTCGTCTTGTTGAACAAATCGGACAGATGCTTCATGGCCTAATGCCTGATGCTAAGCGTTAATACATGGATCTGTAGCGGTCCAGATGAAGAGCGTGATTTGATTTGTTTGGGTTTGAATTGATCGTGTGCGTGTGTGTGTGTGTGTCTACAGGGGAGCATGCTTAAGTTACTACTGTACTGTTCTTTTATGTCCTGCTACAGTTTGACACTATTAATTAGGCTTGCTGGACACGTCATGGTACAAGCCTTTGTCTTTTTTAGCAGTGTTTATCTACTGTAAAGTACTATTAATTAGGATACAGCAGTAACTATAACAGCAGTAACTGTTTGGAGAAATGACTCCAAACAGAGTTGCATAATTACCAATGATACATTTTTTTCTAATTTTTGCATGAGAGCAAACTCGTGTAGCTAGCTGGACTATGCAGCCATGAATCAGGAAGTAGCATATTCAGATTTGCTAATAGAAAAAATGTAATAAAAACTTTAAATTTTTCTGTTAGAGATAGCAGTATCGATTGTACCTGTTAAACAAACATCAATTCTTCCTGGAATGTTTGTCTATCAGCTAGTATGATGGCATATTAACATCTTTCTCAGGGTGCTAGAGTCACATACTCTTGGGTTCCATGTTAAAACAAACTAATGGCTATATATCTTAGTAATATTAAACAAAGCTATATATATGGTTGTTGATGATATATCTTAGTAATTTTAGTTTTGGATGTGTCCAATGCAAACATTACTATCAACTGTCAAGTTGATTCTAAAATGTCTCATGAACTCCATTATTCTGTTATTTATTGTTAAATATGCTGTTAGATCTACTTCTATTTTGTTCCTAAATATTTTGTTTTGTAACGTGCAGATGCTGGGCTTTCATGTTTCTTCGTGAGCATCAGTACAAAGAAGTCGGAGGAAGAATAGTTCTAGCTCATTGGAGCTAGTTCTGAGAGTAATGGAGTCCTTTATGCTGCTCCTATTTGTATGTGTGTTATATGATGTAGCAGAATCTGGCTCATGTGATTGTACACTTGTGGAGCTTGTTATCTGATTGTAAACTTGATGCTGATCACATTTGTATGTGTGTTATATGATGTAGCACTTTGATGGTTGATAACATTTGAAGTATTTCATGTGTTCGGTGTGCCAATTTAAATACTAGGTATTTAAATTGAAGAATATTGCCCCGACGGCTAGGACCTAGTACTAGAACCTGACAATGGGGACCCACCTGACTAGTGAACCCACTCTATAAAAAAAGAAAACATGAAATTGTTGAGACAAAAAGGCTATGGCCCAGAAATAAAAAGGCTGCAACGTTGGGCTTGATCCATGAAGCTGACAAAAAATTCATAGGAAAAATATATATAAATGGGCTGAATTAATGGGCTCGGCTCATATAAACACCGAATTGGACCGGGCTGATTCTTGTGCCACATCAGCTTGCCACGCTGGATGCCTACGTGGTCTGGGGAGGCTAGTAGTGACCAAAATTTTGGTCGAAGAACCAACGACCTTTTATAGAAGGTCGTTAATTTCAGTTTACGACCGCCAGCTTTTGACCTTCTGTTTTTGGTAAAAAAAGGTCGCAAATGAAAAACAGTGACCTTTCAGCGGCCAATAGTGAGGGTCGCAAGTTGACATATTTCTTGTAGTATAGGTAGTCATACCATATGTGCTCCTGTATAGTATGCCATACGTAGAGCTTTGACCGTGCAGCAGTTTTGTCTAAGTAGTGCTGCAGCAGTTTTGTCTAAGTAGTGCTGCACGTCGTCCTATTAGTGGCTCACCCACGATCTCGCTTGGCTGCGGCCAACACCTTGTATAACCTCGCAGCCTCGAGCATAATCGATGTGTGTTGTGTTCATTCTCATCCTCCTCCGTAACATGGTATCAGACGCCCCGAAACTGCTCAACCCTTTTGCGCAGGCTCCCGGTTCTTCTTCCGCTTCCGCCATGGACGACAACCCCGTCCTCTCCCTGCTCCTCTGTCAACGGTGCCGCTGGCGTTCTCGACGCGGCCGCCGGCGTCCTCGATGCCGCGCCTTTTCAACAGGCTGCACCCGTCGCCCCGCCCGCCGTCCAGCCGGTCGCTCCACCACCCTCTCTGTCTGTCCCCGCCGCCGTCCTCCAAACCGTCGACATCCGCCGTCACGTCCCCGTCGTCCTGGACCTGCTCGCCGGCAACTACTCGCAGTGGCGCCACTTCGACACGGTGGTCGGCATGTTCGGCCTTAGCGCGCACGTCGACGCCGCGGCGGTTCCTCGTCCCCGCGACCCCGAGTTGCAGATGGCCGATCACACTGTCGTGCATTGGCTGTACTCCACCATCTCTCCGGAGCTCCTGGAAGCCGTCATGTAGCTGGAGGACATGGCCCTGACCGTGTGGCGCGCCGTCGACGACATCTTCCGCAACAATCAGTTGTCGCGCGCTGTCTATATCGACGCCGAGTACCACGCCATCGTCCAGGATGACATGACCATGATGCAATACTGCACCTGTTAGAATTAATCCGAGGCCACCATCGATCTACCAAGGACCAAGCAATCACACAAGCACGACACCAAGATTTGTTAACGAGGTTCACCATCATGGCTACATCCCCGAGGCCTGACTACGGGCGCTCCTTCCCGTGACACCGTCACAATACCGCACCCTAGCTGCCCGGGCACCGGCACACGCCGCCGGCTCCCCCGCATGCCTGTGCTATTATGTTGGCATAGGTTACATCGTGTGTCTACCCCCACAATATATGAGAGGCCTAGGATACAAGTGTCCTACTAGGGTACGGCTCCATATCTTATCTAAACACAATACTACCCAGAGTCCAACTGTAACCTACCTTGTACACTATATTCGACACAACTCTAACAAACTCCACATTGGCGAATATTCTCCACCACCTTGAATTCGTCAATGCGTCAAACTTTCATGTACATTGGACTTGAGCTTATCCCGTGAGTACCGCTGCTACTCCAAAGACTCTATATGACTCCACCTGCAACTTGTAGTCCCTTCTTTTCTTCACCACAGTCAACACTCGAGCAAAATTAATTTCCTTGTTACTCTAGTTTGTGCTCCTAACTTCCAGAGTATCTGTCCAACGCCATCACACACTGATCACTGACCTACGTGAAAGTGAACAACCCACATATTGGGTGTCACTCATAAGAGTTACCTGAACTCAACATCATCGCTCCTTTCTTGACCGCCTGTCTGAAACTTGAAGGAATTTCACCATTGCTTGTAGTCATCCCGAGTCAAATTCACAGTTGTCTCACCACATGTATGACCACCAGAGCCCTGGCCCGTCTCCATGTCCCGTGCACGCCGCACGCCTCGCCGCTATTAGCGCGCCGAGCCTCCGTTGTCCCGGTCGAGCCTCAAGGGCCGCGGACCCACACCACTCAACCCCCATGCAGTGTTCCACCGATCATCACCGACCGATGACGAGTTTTACGCTTCCATCAAACCACTGGGCTCCAGTCCGAATTACGTGTCCCTCGCTTTTCCCGCTGAATAGGCTTCGACTCTCTGTGCACTTACGCCGTAGCCCCTCAATCAGCACCGAGTGAAATCCTCCAGACTCCAGCTCCACCTTCAACATGACTCCATGGTGGTTGTACGTGCCACCCTCCCACGCCCTGTCGACTTCAAGCACTCATGTGCACCGTCTTGAATCAACCCCGCGCCATAGTCTGTCGAAGCCGCACAAGCCCTCAGGCCTGCACCATGTGTTTCCACGCCCCAGAAGTCGGCCACCATCAGCATCACGCTCCTATGTCGTCGTCGCTGAAATCACCACCGTCTTCTGCTTTGATCGACAACCCCGTCGATCCGTCAGACAGTCCAGTCCGACCCAGCCGAAATTATCCGATTGCAACCGTGCTTCACCTTGCGTTGTGTCTGCCCCGCACTTCTATGCATTGCTAGACACCGTGTGTGTGCATGATCTTGCCAATGACACACTCGAGACTCCTTGAGCTATAACCGAGACCATTGCCATCCATACACAAACTGTGTACCAACGAAGAAATCCAAAAGTAGTCCCTTGGAGCTTTTCTGTGAGCACGTACCAAAACTGCAAATCGTCACTCGTAGCTCCTAGTTACTTTTCTTTTTCTTCACACTTGATGGCAATCCATGTCACTGTTTGACTCCCTCTAGTCCCGTCCTTGTGCCATTTCTTTTTTTTAACAACAAATCTCACGAACCAGCCTTGCCACGATGCACCGTCGACCTGCAGCTTGCACGCCTTCGTTCCAGCTCAGCTTGGGCCTCTCGCAGACGGCCTCGCCTAGGCCTGCTGCCAGGCTGCACGCGCCTAGCGCCTCCACGACTGGGCCACGTTGGACCTCGACCCTGCAGGACGCCTGCGTCAGCCCCTGTTGTCTGACTGCTGCGCGCCCTTGCCAGCCGCCGCCTCGTGTTATGCCACCGGTTGGCCGAAAACCGATCGGACGATCACCAAAGCCACCGATACCCTGCCAATTTCCGCTGACTCTGCCTGCGTTCCCGATTGCTTTGTGACACGAACAGAAACTTCCGCCGCCCATCGATCTTTTCTGGTCTAGATCTCGACCACCGCCGATTCGACGAATTTTGCTCCACCTCTAGATCAACAACCACAACCTCAAATTAAACTTTGCTTTAATACCACTTGTTAGAATTAATCTGTGGCCATCATCGATCTATCAAGGACCAAACAATCACACAAGCACAACACCGAGATTTATTAACAAGGTTCACCATCATGGCTAAATCCCCGGGGCCTGACTATGGGCGCTCCTCCCCGTCACACCGTCACAATACTACACCCCGGCCGCCCGGGCACCAGCACACGCCACCGGCTCCCCCGCGTGCATGTGCTATTATGTTGGCATAGGTTACATCGTGTGTCTACCCCCAATATATATGAGAGGCCTAGAATACAAGTGTCCTACTAGGATATGAATCCATATCTTATCTAAACACAATACTACTCAGAGTCCAACTGTAACCTACATTGTACACTATATTCGACACAACTCTAACAACACCCGTCTCAAGAGCTTCGCCGACCAGCTTCGCGACCTCGTCCAGCCGGTGACGGACTCCCGTCAGGTCTTTCGCCTCCTCCGCGGTCTCAACCGCCAGTATCACTCTGTGATCCCCCACATCACCTCCTAGGACCCGTTGCCTTCCTTCCTTCAGGTGCGCTCGTTTCTCCTCTTGGAGGAACATCGCGCGGAGCAGAGGGCTCGCCTGCAGTCCGCCCACGCTCTCTGGGCTGGCCGCGGTCCCTCGACTCCGCCGGCCCCAACACCAGCACTGGCACCCCGCACCAGCAGGCCATGTTCGCCGCCCCCAACGGCTACGGTGCTCCGGGTGGCTCGCCTCCTGGTTAATTATGGTGCCCCTGGCGGCCCTTGTCCAGGCTACGGACCGCCTCCCTCCTACGGGTCGCCGGGCACTAGCTCGTCGACCGCACCACCGGCGACATGGGACATGCAGTCCCTGCAGGCGGCTCTCCACAGCGCCACGGCAGGGCCTTCCTTGTCGGGCACCTCTGGCGAGTGGTATCTCGACTCCGGCGCCTCCGCGCACATGTCTTCGAACCCTGGTAATCTCCACTCCCTTCGTCCCTTCCACTCACCATCCCAGATCATCGTGGGCAGCGGTGCTCATCTTCCCATCACCCATGTCGGTGACGGTGCTCTCATCGAGGGGACCTCGCTCGTCCAGCTGCGCAATGTTCTGGTCTCGCCATCTCTTATTACAAACCTGCTCTCTGTTCGTCAAATTTGTCGTGATAATCCTGTCTCCGTCGAGTTTGACAAGTTTGGTTTCTCTGTGAAGGATCTTCGAACCAAGGTGGTGATCCTCCGCTGTGATTCAGACTGTGATCTCTACCCCGTTCGGCGCCCCTCGCGTCCTCCCCGCCATGTCTTCGCCAGCCTCGCTGCTTCCAGTTTGTGGCACCAGCGTCTCGGGCACGCCTTGCTTCGCTCCACCGCTGATCACCTCGCTATTGGCTTCAGCAAGTCTACACCACACTCGTGTCACGCCTGTCGCATGGGAAAGCATGCCCGTCTACCTTTTAGCCACTCTACTAGCAGTAGCATGTTTCCCTTTCATGTTTTGCATCTTGATGTATGGACATCTCCGGTTGTAAGCATCTCAAGTTATGAATTCTATTTGGTTGTGCTCGACGTTTACACTCATTACGTCTGGACCTTCCCGCTTAAACGCAAATCTGATGTGCTCCCGGTCTTACTGGACTTCTACGCCTATGTCAAAACACAGTTTCAGCTTCCTATCCTCTCGCTACAAACAGATAATGGGTGTGAGTTCGACAGCGCTGCTGTTCGCTCCTTCCTCGCTCACCACGGCACACACCTCCGCCTCTCTGGCCCCTACACTAGCCAGTAAAACGGAAAAGCCGAGCGCACCTTGTGTATGGTCAACGACTGTGTTCGTGCTCTTCTGTTCCACGCATCCATGCCCGCTCGGTTTTGGGCCGAAGCCCTTAACACAGCCACTTACTTGCTCAACCGACGGCCGTGTCGTGCCATGACACCGTGCACCCCCCACGAGCTCCTCCTCGGTGCTCCTCCCGACTACTCTCTCCTTCGCGTCTTTGGGTGCATGTGCTACCCAAACCTTGCGTCCACTGCCAAACACAAGCTCGATCATTGTTCCCTGCCCTGTGTGTTCCTTGGGTATCCCTCCGACCACCGCGGGTACCGTTGCTTCGATCCCTCATCGCGTCGTGTTATTACCTCTCGTCACATCTACTTCGACGAGACGGTATTTCCCTTCGCCACATCACCACCCCATCACGCTGTCGCGCCGTCGCCACCTGCCTTTGCACCGCCCGTGTGGCAGGTACCCGTGATCGAGCAGTCTCCTCGCGCGCGCGAGCCGTGCATCTCTATCAACGCGGCCTCGGGCGACGCGGCTGTCTCCGCCCCGCGCGCGCGGGCCTCGCGTTCAAGCTCCACCGCCAGATCTTCATCCAGCGGCGTCCCGTCTTCACCCAGCGCGCCCTGCATGCAACAACATGCAGCCGCTGATCTGCCGATCGACGCCCCTGGTGCACGCCTCCCCGACCCTGGTCCTTCGTCTTCATCCTATGCACAGCCGGCGCCGTGCGGCTCTTCCTCGCTGCCACCAGCACCAGCGGCGCCGCCGGCTCTGCGTCGTATGGTGACACGTGCGCAAACCGGCAAGATCCACTCCAACCCAGGCTACCACGACGGCCTCGTCGCCACTACTTCGCCGGAGGTCGTCTCGCCGGTGCCCTCGTCCGTTCGCGTCACCGTTCGCGACCTGCACTGGCTTGCAGCCATGCGCGATGAGTTCGATGCCCTTGTGCACAACCACACCTAGGAGCTGGTGCCTTGACCTCCTGGCGCCAACCTGATCACCGGCAAGTGGGCCTTCAAGCACAAGTACAAGGCGGACGGGTCTCTCGAGCGCTACAAGGCCCGCTGGGTCGTCCGCGGGTTCCGGCAACGCGCCGGTGTCGATTACGGCGAGACCTTCTCGCTGGTCGTTAAGCCGGCCACCATTCCCATGGTGTTGACTCTCGCCGCGTCGCGCAACTGGCCGGTCCATCAACTTGATGTGTCCAACGCCTTTCTGCACGGCACGCTGGATGAAGAAGTGTACTGCCTCCAGCCGGCGGGCTTCGTCGACGCCGCCAAGCCTCACCACGTCTGCCGCCTCTCCAAGTCTCTTTATGGCTTGAAGCAGGCGCCGCGCGCGTGGTTTCTCCGCTTTGCTAGCTTCCTTCAGTCCATCGGCTTCACCGCGACGCGCTTTGATTTGTCGCTCTTCACTCGTCGCCGCAGACCCGACACCGCCCTGCTGCTTCTCTACGTCGACGACATCGTCCTCACGGCGTCCTCGCCTACGGCGCTTCGGCACGTCGTCGCTCAGCTCACCGCGGAGTTCGCCATGAAGGATCTTGGTCCTCTCCACTTCTTCCTTGGCATCCGTGTCACGCGCACGCCGGCGGGCTTCTTCCTCTGCCAGCAGCAGTACGCCGCTGATATTCTGGATTGCGCCGACATGGACTCTTGTCGCCCGTCTCCCACTCCAATCGACACCAAGGGCAAGCTGCCGACCGCGGACGGGCCTCGTGTCGATGATCCGTTCGCCTACCGCAGCATCGCCGGCGCTCTTCATACCTGACGATCACGCGCCCGGAGATCGCGTACGCTGTGCAACAGATCTGCCTTCACATGCACAATCCCCGTGAGTGTCATCTCGGGTTGATCAAGCGTGTGCTCCGGTACGTACGCGGCACGCCCGTGCTCGGTCTTCATCTCCGCGCCTCGCGTGTGCTCGACCTACGGGCGTTCACGGACGCCGATTGGGCGGGCTGCCCCGACACCGGCGATCCACCTCCGGCTTCTGCATCTACCTCGGTGACGCCCTCGTCTCTTGGTCGTCGAAACGGCAAGCCACCGTCTCGCGCTCCAGCGCCGAGGCGGAGTACCGCGGCGTCGCGAAACGTCGTCGCAGAGTGCATCTGGCTTCGACAACTACTTGGCGAGCTGTTCGCCCCCATCGACAAGGCCACGCTGGTGTACTGCAACAATGTCTCCGCCGTCTACCTGTCGGCCAACCCAGTTCATCATCGCCGGTCGAAGCACGTGGAGCTGGATATCCTCTTCGTTCGCGAGCAGGTGGCGCTTGGCGAGTTCCACGTTCTTCACATTCCCACCCGATAGCAACTTGCAGATATCATGACGAAGGGACTGCCGAGAGAGGTCTTCTGTGACGCCATACGTAGAGCTTTGACCGTGCAGCAGTTTTGTCTGAGTAGTGCTGCACGTCGTCCTGTTAGTGGCTCACCCACGATCTCGCTCGGCTGCGACCAGCACCTTGTATAACCTCGCAGCCTCGAGCATAATCGATGTGTGTTGTGTCCATTCTCTTCCTCCTCTGTAACAGTCTGGGCCAACTTGATGAAGAAGGGTGCAAGTGAGCAAGTCAGTGCTACACAGTGGGTTCCTGAGCGTGTTTGATAGCTCCGGAGAGCTGTTAGCCAGAGCAGTGAGATCCAGGAATCGGCTCTACCCTCTTTTTTTTTGCGGGTGATCGGCTCTACCCTTTGGACCTGAAGAAATCTATGAGCCAGCCGCTGAGCATGGAGAAGCTGCACGAGGAAGCTCGCATGGTGGCAGAAGAAACAAAGAGCAGCCACGGAGGCTCGTCCTGCACGAGAGCCATGAAGATCAGTGAGTAAGAAAGTAACCGAGCCATGAAGATCAGCGAGTAAGAAATAAGAAAGTAAGTTAAGGAATAAGATTGGGGATGTTAGTTCTAATCTTGTTGCAGGTTTAGTCCATGGTTTGGCTAGTCGTGTTATGAACATGGTTTTGTGTTTATCATGGTAGTTAAGTTAGGAAAAAGTACTACTCCCCCCGTTTCTAAATACTTGTCTTTTTAGGCATTTCAACAAGTGACTACATACAGAGTAAAATGAATGAATCTACACTTTAAAATATGTCTACATACATTCGTATGTGATAGTCATCTGAAATGCATAGAAAGACAAGTATTTAGGAACGGAGGGAGTAGTGGGCTAGCTGCGCATGGAGATGGACATGTGCATGTTGGACCATAGTGCTCCAGTAGAGTCATGCATGCATGTTTATCTTCGACGTCTGTTTGCATGTAGCCTGACTAACTGAAACGTCTGAAGTTCACGCTGAGTCATCTTTTGTTTCTCGTTATTTTTCTGCGAATATTGTTTCTCGTTGATTTGGTCACCCGCCAGACTCAGATCGAGCTCACGCTAGGTGAGTTTTTTTGGGGGTTAGTTATGCGTGTAACGATGAGCTTGGCTCCCAGGGATAAATAAGAGGAGAGAAAGAAAAACAGATAGCAGTTGCGCAGCACAAAGATCTCGTGTGTTAGTTTCCGTGTGCTGTTATAGGTGCTCGTCGCTGTGAGAGAGAGATCCGGCCGGGCGGCCGGCGATCCAACAACCGGCCCTGACAGATCAGCACTCAGAGCATCGATCATCGAGCAACGGCACAAAAAAGACAACGAAATTGTACGAGTTGGAAGAACTTGTTATCTCGAGCAAGAAAGAAATCTTCCCGTGTGTTGTGCCTCACTAGAGGTGTGGGAAGATGATCACGCGGCACATGCATCCAACTAAATCCAAACGAAAAATCAGAACGAAATGCGTTTATCGCCTCAGATGAAGAAATTAATGAATTGCTATCACTTGTGCGCAGCACATCTGCAAATATATGCGTCGTCATCGGCGGATGTATGGTCGGAAGAAACACACCGATCGAGACCATTCCGAACGAAACGAAACGTAACAGAAGAGCCTCGGGTACGGAAAAACCCCAAGAGCAACAGCGACTAAGCGGGGGAACGTACACAGATCTGGAACGTGAGCCGCGCGGACGTGCAGATGAACCTGTTCTTGGACCTCATCTCCACGCCCGCCGTCTTGCTATCACTTGATCCAAAAGAAAGAAACGAACATGTTGATAAACGACGGCGCCTCAGATTGTGAAATGTGTATTGCTGTCACTTGTGCGTAGCACACCTGCAAATAAATGCATCCTCATCAGCGGACGGTCGCGAGAAACAGGCTACATCAGGGAAAGCATTGCCGCGGACGAGCGCAGCATTCCGGACGGAAAAACTCAAGAAAAATACAGAGCAAACGATAGAGTGTGCAGATCTGGAACATGAGCCGCACAGAAGTGTTAGACTTGGACCTCATCTCCACGCCCGTACGTCGTCTTGCCGGCCGGTAAAAGAAAGTTGAAATCGCAAGAGCACCACAAGAACAGGGAAAGACGAAGGATAGGGGTGACTCGAACCTGCAGATCTTGCACAAGTGCTCATCGATCAGCCGCACAAGGCCCCTGTCTGATCTGAAGAGAGGTTCCAAGAGAACAAAACGTAGTCCAAGAGCAAAGAAAACCTGCCTCGATCGGCACTCGAGCTACGATCTGCGGCCAAATAAATCCTGCACGCACGGACGCACGCATGCAACGCTCCTCTTGCCTTCACCGGCGCATCATCAAAGAAACACAAAGGAGAACATTCGGTTCAAGAAAAACAAACCAGCGATCGCAAGAGAAACATCAAAATAGCAGAACCAAAGAACCAAAACGAAACGAAATAGCAGATGGAGAAGCCGGTTGGTTTGGGGTGGGAAGAAGCTACTTGTGGTGGTATGGTAGGGCGAAGGGGGTGCGGGTGTATAAATAGCATGGCGGCCACGGAACGGACGGCGCCGATCAGTCCAGTGCCGCAGCTTTTCTCCTTTGTTTTGAAATAACTGTTTTGATCGTCCCTAGAGCTGCGGGGTTTATGGTCTTCTTTTTCTTTTGCGGAGGAAATGCTAAATGTACGGGCGCTGACAGGTGGGTCATCGACACGTGTACGCTCAACAGTGCCTGGTTACTACCGCCGTGGCATGAAGATTCTAAGGGGTTGTTTGGATATGGAGGTTACGTAAAACTAGCTCTCCTTAATCCGATTTCTGGTCGTAATAACAACCTAAATTCTTGTTTGGATAACGTGGACATAGAAAATTGAGTTCTGCATGCAGGGTTGTTTGGATAGCAAGATTATAGAGAACTAGTTCTAGTTAAACGCAATCTTGGTTGTAACATCACCTAACCAAATCATGGATAAAGAAAACTGAGTTCTACAAAATCTCAAAAACCCGGCTTATAGAAAAGGGTCTGTCTACGCCACATCTAGATGTGACATAACTATGTCACATCTAAGTATGACATCAACGCCACCTCATCCTAGCACAAGCCCACCCCTCTTGTTTTTGTTTGTTTGTTTTTTTTTTAAACAATTCTATTTTCGCCTGGCACATATATACGTGTGGCTGCCACGCTGGTGCCCCGCTGCTCACCATAACAGCACCATTTGTGCTGCCGCCTGTTTTTTTTTTTTCCTTTTTTGCATGGTACGCATTAACAGCCGCTGCTACCCTTCATGCACGCATTGTGCTGCCGCTGCTTGATATGTATACCTTGAAGAATCACATATGTGTGTATCAGTGTATGTATGTATGTATACATACACGGGCGACGATGCATGTCTCTCCCTGGCTGGCCATGCGGGCGACATGTGAACTGAAACTCATAAAAACGACCATGAAACTTATAAATAACTGGGACCCTCGATAAACATACACCCCTAGTTGCGAGTCGATGGTGGGCATACAAGTGGGGAACCCTCCACACACACACACACACACACACACACACACACACCTAGTTACAAGTCGATGGTTGACATGCAACTAGGGACCCTCGACAAACACACGCACCCCCTAGTTGCGACTCGATGGTTGACATGCAAATGGGGACCCTTGACAAACACACACATCCCTGGTTGCGAGTCGATGGCCGGATTGCAACTGCGGACCCTTGACAAACAAACACACACACCCCTAGATGTAAGTCGATGGTCGGCATGCAACTGGGGGCCCTCGACAAACAAACACACCCTTAGTTGCGAGTCGATGATCGGGTTGCAACTGGGGGCCATGACAAACAAACACCCCTAGTTGCGAGTCTATGGTTGGCATGCAAATGGGGACCCTCGACAAACACACACACACACACCTAGTTGCGAGTCGATGGTCGGATTGCAACTGGGGACCCTTGACAAACAAACACACACACACCCCTAGTTATGAGTCGATGGTTGACATGCAACTGGGGACTCTTGACAAACACACACACACCCACACCCACACACACACCTAGTTGCGAGTCAATGGTCGGATTACAACTGGGGACCCTCGACAAACACACACACACAACCTAGTTGTGAGTCAATGCTCGACATGCAAATCGGGACCACGACAAAACACAAACACTTCCCGAGTTGCGAGTCGACGGTTGACATGCAACTGGAGAACCTCGACAAACACACACATCCCTAGTTGCGAGTCGAGGGTTGGTATTCAATTAGGGACCCTCAACAAACACACACACACCCCTAGTTGCGAGCCGATGATCGGGTTGCAGCTGGGGGCCACGACAAACACACACCCCTAGTTGTGAGTCGATGGTCGGCATGCAACTGGGGACCCTCGACAAACACACACACACCCAGTTGTGAGTCGATAGACAGCATGCAACTAGGGACCCTCAACAAACACACACACACACACACACCCCTAGTTGTGAGTCGATGATCGGGTTGCAACTGGGGGCCACGACAAACACACACCCCTAGTTGCGAGTTGATGGTCGGCATGCAAATGGGGACCCTTGACAAACGCACACACCCCTAGTTGCCAGTTGATGGTCGGATTGCAAATGGGGACCCTTGACAAACAAACACACACACACCCCTAGTTGTGAGCCGACGGTTGACATGCAACTGGGGACCCTCGACACACACACACACACACACACACACACACACACACACACACACACACCTAGTTATGAGTCAATGGTCGGGTTGCAACTGGGGACCCTCGACAAACACACACCCCCTAGTTGTGAGTCAATGGTCGACATGCAACTGGGGCCACGACAAAACACACAAACTTCCCTAGTTGCGAGTCGATGGTTGACATGCAACTGAGGAACCTCGACAAACACACACACACCCTAGTTGTGAGTCGATGGTTGGCATTCAATTAGGGACCCTCAACAAACACACACACCCCTAGTTGCGAGTCGATGATCGGGTTGCAGCTGGGGGCCACGACAAACACACACCCCTAGTTGCGAGTCAATGGTCGGCATGCAACTGGGGACCCTCGACAAACACACACACACAAACACACACACACCCAGTTGCGAGTCGATAGTCAGCATCCAACTAGGGACCCTCAACAAACACACACACACACCCCTAGTTGTGAGTCGATGATCGGGTTGCAACTAGGGGCCACGACAAACACACACCCCTAGTTGCGAGTTGATGGTCGGCATGCAAATGGGGACCCTTGACAAATGCACACACCCCTAGTTGCCAGTTGATGGTCGGATTGCAAATGGGGACCCTTGACAAACAAACACACACACACCCCTAGTTGTGAGCCGACGGTTGACATGCAACTGGGGACCCTCGACACACACACACACACACACACACACACCCCTAGTTACGAGTCAATGGTCGGGTTGCAACTTGGGACCCTCGACAAACACACCCCCCCTAGTTGTGAGTCAATTGTCGACATGCAACTGGGGCCACGACAAAACACACAAACTTCCCTAGTTGCGAGTCGATGGTTGACATGCAACTGAGGAACCTCGACAAACACACACACACCCTAGTTGTGAGTCGAGGGTTGGCATGCAACTAGGGACGCTCAACAAACACACACACCACTAGTTGCGAGTCGATGATTTGTTGCAACTAGGGGCCATGACAAACACACACTCCTAGTTGCGAGTCGATGCTCGGCATGCAACTGGGACCATCGAAAACACACACACACACACACCCCACTAGTTGTGTGTCGATGGTTGGCATGGAACTGGGGACCCTCGGCAATCACACACACACACACCCCTACTCCCTCCGTTCCAAAATAGATGACTCAACTTTGTACTAAGTTAGTACAAAGTTGAGTCATCTATTTTGGAACGGGGGGAGTAGTTGCGAGTCAATGGTTGACATGCAACTGGGGACCCTTGACAAACACACACACCCCCTAGTTGCGAGTCGATGGTTGACATGCAACTGGTGAAAGATCGTGGATGTCGCCTAGAGGGGGGGGGGGTGAATAGGCGCTTTAAAATAATTACGGTTTAGGCTTGAACAAATGCGGAATAAACCTAGCGGTTAATTTGTCAAGCACAAAACCTACAACAACTAGGCTCACCTATGTGCACCAACAACTTATGCTAAGCAAGATAAACAACTAGGTGATAGCAAGATATATAACAAGAAACAATATGGCTATCACAAAGTAAAGTGCATAAGTAAAGGGCTCGGGTAAGAGATAACCGAGGCACGCGGAGACGATGATGTATCCCTAAGTTCACACCCTTGCGGATGCTAATATCCGTTTGGAGCGGTGTGGAGGCACAATGCTCCCCAAGAAGCCACTAGGGCCACCGTAATCTCCTCGCGCCCTCGCACAATGCAAGATGTCGTGATTCCACTAGACCCTTGAGGGCGGTCACCGAACCCGTACAAATGGCAACCCTTGGGGGCGGTCACCGAACCCGTACACTTTGGCAACCCTTGGGGGCGGTCACCGGAACCCGTCAAATTGCCCGGGGCGATCTCCACAACCTAATTGGAGACCCCGACGCTTGCCCGGAGCTTTACACCACAATGATTGAGTTCCGAACACCACCAACCGTCTAGGGCGCCCAAGCACCCAAGAGGAACAAGCTCAAGGGTACCAAGCACCCAAGAGTAATAAGCTTCTCAACTTGTAACTTCCACGTATCACCGTGGAGAACTCAAACCGATGCACCAAATGCAATGGCAAGGGCACACGGAGTGCCCAAGTCCTTCTCTCTCAAATCCCACCGAAGCAACTAATGCTAGGGAGGAAAATGAGAGGAAGAACAAGAAGGAGAACACCAAGAACTCCAAGTTCTAGATCCAAGGGGTTCCCCTCACAAAGAGGAGAAAGTGATTGGTGGAAATGTGGATCTAGATCTCCTCTCTCTTTTCCCTCAAAAACTAGCAAGAATCCATGGAGGGATTGAGAGTTAGCAAGCTCGAAGAAGGTCAACAATGGGGGAAGAACACGAGCTCAAAGGATGAGGTTCATTGGGGAAGAAGACCTCCTTATATAGTGGGGGGAAGAATCCAACCGTTACCCTCACTTCAGCCCCGCAGAGAGCGGTACTACCGCTTGGCCAGCGGTACTACCGCTTGCCCCTATAAGCGGTACTACCGCTCCCCCTCGCGGTACTGCCGCTGGGCCCAGAGCGGTACTACCGCGGTGGCAGGGCGGTACTACCGCAAACGAGCGGTACTACGGCCCCCACTGCCGCGGCTAGTACCGTAAAACCCGACACGAAAAAGACCCCTCGAATTGAGGCGGTACTAGTACGAGACTGCATCGGTACTACGGCTGGGGGCTACCAGTGGTACTACCGCTCTGGAGCGGTACTACCGCTCTAGAGCGGTACTACCGCTTGTAGCACCCAAGCGGTACTACCGCTCCGGCCCGCGGTACTACCACTAGGAAACCAAAACTGCCATAACTTCTGCATATGAGCTCCGAATTGAGCAAACTCAAGCTTGTTGGTTATAGTAAGAAGAGGCAGGGGAGGTATGCCAACAAATAGAGGAGTGAAACCTCCAACCGAGAAGAACCGGCATAACCTCCAACATCGAAAACATCATAGAAGATGCGAGTGAACTCCGTTTTCGATGTACTCGAGCTTGTCATCAAGATGACCATAAGCTCCAAAACTCACAAAGAGAAGAACCAAACAAGAACCAATAGAGATGATGCAAGGATGCAATGGTTTGAGCTCTCTATGAACGATACGATCAAGCTACTCATCGAGAGCCCCCCTTGATAGTACGGCAATCGATCCTATAACCCGGTCTCCCAACTACCATCATGAGACCGGTAAAATAGAAAACCTATCAAGAGCAAACATTTGCCTTGCACACGGTCCACTTGAGCTAGATGATGACAATCTTGACTCCCTCAAGTTGGACCACCTTTCTTGGTTGCGTTGGCTCGATGAAGACTAGTTGATTGCTCCCCCATGCTCCACTATGGGTGAGCCACTCTTCCGCACATCTTCACAAGTCCATTGTCACCACAATGGACGGCAAGCTTCAAGCATTTGATCTCTTCATGATGCTTCACTTGAACTTGCACACCGCAACATCTTCACAAGTCCATTGTCACCACAATGGACGGCAAGCTTCAAGCATTTGATCTCTTCATGATGCTTCACTTGAACTTGCACACCGCAACCTAACCCCACAAAGAACTCTCACGAAGATCATGGATTAGTACACAAAGCGTAATTGACAATGCTTACCACACCATGGGATCGCTTGATCCCTCTCGGTACATCTTCTACGCTTTGTGAGTTGATCAAGTTGATTCACTCTTGACTTAGTCTTGATCAACCAACTCTCTTCATTTGGATGATGTCTTGAAGATATACATGAATGATCACACAATCTTCTTCTCCAAGACATGCTTGCAATAAGCTCAACTCTCACATGACCAATCTTTGGATAATTCCTTAATAACACCTTGGTCACCACATAAACTCCTTGAAACCAACACATGAACTTCAAGAAATGCCTATGAACAAATCCTTCAAATATAACTCAAGGCAACCATTAGTCCATAGATATTGTCATCAATTACCAAAATCAAACATGGGGGCACCGCATGTTCTTTCAACTGGGGACACTCGACAAACACACACACCCCCTAGTTCTGAGTCGATGGTTGTGCAAATGGGGACCCTCGACAAACACCCCCTAGTTGCGAGTTGAGGGTTGACATGCAACTGGGGACACTTGACACACACACACACACACACACACACACACACACACACAAACAAACACCCCCTAGTTGCGAGTCGATGGTTGACATGCAACTGAGGACCCTCGACAAACACACACACACACCACCCTAGTTGCGAGTCGATGGTCGGGTTGCAACCGGCGACCCTCGACAAACACCCCCCTAGTTGTGAGTCGATTGGCGGCATGCAACTGAAGGGCACAACAAAACACACACACCCCTAGTTGCTAGTCGATGGTCGACATGCAACTGGGGACCCTCCACACACACACACACACACACACACACATGGCACCTAGTTGCGAATCAATGGTTGACATGAAACTGGGGACCCTCGACAAACACACACAGACCCCTAGTTGCGAGTCGATGATCGGGTTGCAACTGAGGACCCTCAACAAATACACACACACCCTAGTTGCGAGTTGATGGTCGACATGCAACCGGGGGCCACGATAAAACATACACACACCTAGTTGCAAGTCGATGGTCGACGTGCAACTGGGGCCTTCATGAGATTGAACAAAATCCGATTCAAAAAATATTCAAATATTTTTAAATGTTCATGAGTTAAAAAAATCATTTGATATAAGTGTTCACAAAAACTGAATTTAATAAGTGTTTGCATAGTTCAAAAGGTGTTTCCAGTACTAAAACAAATTATGAACGGGAGGAAACATCATGAACGGAACCTTAGTATCGTACATTATATGGGCCTACTAAAAACAAGTTAGCCTCTTCAAATTCTTACAACACAGCCTACAAAAGACAAAAAAAAAAAAACAGCCGGGCCATGCAACGAAAGGCTGGACCAACAAAAGGAAAAAGAAAGCAACGCCCGAGCAAGCGACAGCGACATGGGCGACGTAGGAAAGGGACGCGCGCGGTCCGATTCAACTCTGCATGATTTACATGGGATAGATCCAATGGTTCAGAATTTAGACGTGACATACTTAAAAAACATCTAGATGTGAGTTAGTCATTCTGTATAGAAAAACGACTATTTGACGTTTTTATTGAACAGTTTGTCTAATTCACATCTAGATGTTTTGTAAGGATGTCACATCTAACCTCCCACAAATATATAATATAGCAACAAGAAATAAATAAAAACTAAGACAAAAAAATAGACCACAAACACAGTGGACATCAGCTTAGATGTGACATGACTATGTCACATCGAGATATGTCCTAAACGAGTTTTATGAATACGGCGGCCACGTACGGAGCGCATGGTGCCATGGCCGACGTGCTCTTCCTTCTGCCGACGACGACGGCCGCAATCTGACCTGGCCAGATGCTACGCTACAGAGACGCGTTGGGCGCATCACGAGCACCCCACGACATCCTCTTCGGACATGAGCCAGTTGACGCCGAGTGGGTGAGCTCGCCGCTCGGGCCCGGACGTGGTCGTCGTCATGTCGCACGGCGACGCATCAGAGCGCCGCCACTTCCTCTGTAGGCACATGCGAGGCGACGCTGGCAGTCAGTGCCGCTCGGCGAGCCGCTCTGGCCCGGACGTGGCCGTCATCGTGTGACACGGCGACGACTCGCATGCTTCGCGACGTCCTCTACAAGCATCGGCGAGCATGCTGTTCGGGGCTCGGATGTGCCTGTTGCCGTGTGGCATGGTGACTTGGCGAGGTGGGAGCTGCCGCGGAGCAGAGAGTGCCATAGCTGATGTGTTCGTCCTACCGATGGTTGCTACAACCTGATCTCCCAATGAACATGAGCGGCGAATGGCATCACATCATAAGCACTGCTCCCTCCCTGGTCATCCCAGCGGCGCACAGAGGACACTGCTGCATGGCCGGCCGCCGGCAGCCTGGTTCCTTTTGTCCTCAACGACGCCACCGACGGCGCCCTTGTCTCTGTCGCCGTATTTGGGGAAGCGGCCGCAGCGAGGCTGATAGGAGCGCTCGACGAAGACGCTCCCACTAAGCGCCAGCAGCTCAATAGATCGACTGAAGGAACATATTGGAATTTTGACTAAGTCGCTGTGTGATGGAGCTGCGTATCCATGCTTTACTATTTTCCTCATCCAAACAAAGTCTTGTATGTACTTACTATTGATGGCAAAATCGTTTGCACGGCAACACAACATATCAACAATCTAGCTGGTCTTTTCTTTTGCTGTCTTTTGCTGTACGAGGAACAGAACGGCCTTGTTCTTACCGATCTCAAAGAAAACTTGATTCTTCTGGACGAATCTTCAATGGATCAACGGCAAACGGAACCTAAGCGACGTCTAGGTCCCGTTTTCTGGGTGCAGCAGCGTAGGATCGACCTACTGCCACGGCGATCTCTGAACTTGCAGGCAAGAACAGAGAAGTCGAAGGGGAAAAACGAACGAACGAAAGAAAAACTATGTGTAGAAATAATAGACTTGTTTTTGTCGATGTTGGGTGTGTCCCTCTACCGGCCTCTGACCCTACGTATATATAGGGCGATCTGGACTTTGATCCTTTGATCGATCAGGAGACCGATCTGGTTACAACTCTGTTTTACAAGATTTGGTCCTTATCTGTACATTTTGAACAGGAACCTGGTTTCCTTGATAATAAAAACAGTATAACCAGCGATGTCCGCTCCTCTCCGTGCTCCAAATAGTCAAGCATATCTCAACCGTAGCCCCGTCTTCATGTTATACCTGATGGTGATTGTACGTGAACAAAACTGGAGTCTAAATCTTCAACTTCCTGTACTCTTACCTCCCCAACTCCATCAGCGTGTGTATATCTTCAGTTAAAAAACAATCTTCAGCTTAGCACATTAGCATCACGATCCATATTTTTCATCTGCCAAATTTGACTATCGACACATGCCCCCTGTTTTTTGGTAAAGCTTGCTTACCAAAAATCATCTGTACCTCGCATCATAATCATTAATCAACACGTTAATCATTTAGCTCTGACTTTGGGCGATGACTAGCATCGGCCATTTGAATTCATTTTCCTCAGGACGATGGTAATTATGCACCGGCCGCATAATACTATCATTCAGGCATCTTGCCAAACGCTTGGATAATATTTTTTCAAGTACTTCCCATTAAGAGCTCTGGGCAATTTTTCTCCTTGCAAACCTTGCACTAAATAGGAATTTCCAGGGACGACTTCTAAAATTTTATATGGTCCTTCCCAATTTGGTGACCACTTTCCAAACCTATTATCTTTGGACCCAACAGGCAAAATCGTTTTCCAAACCAAGTCCCCAATCTGAAACGATTTTTCTTTTACTTTCTTATTATAAGCCTTGGCTACTCTCAATTTATCTCTCTCAATCTCTCTTAAAGCTTTCATCCTCTCATCTGACACTTCATCTATTCTATCCATCATGAGGTTATGATAATCTACGGCCGACAAATCATTTTGTTTGGCCAACCTAAGTGCGTCCAGATTTACCTCAATAGGTAAAACGGCCTCTTGCCCATATACTAATTCAAACGGTGTCACTTTCGTAGCACCATGTTGAGATATTCGGTGAGCCCATAATGCTTCATGCAACACCTCATGCCACTTTTTTGGATGTTCCTCTATTTTCTTTTTGATAAGCTTAATCAAAATCTTGTTACTGGACTCGGCCTGACCATTGGCCTGAGCATAATATGATGATGAATTCAAGAGCTTGATCTTAAGTGATTCGGCAAATTCGCGTACTTGATGCGATATAAAAGATGAACCTTGATCTGTGGTTAAAGTTTGTGGTATGCCGAATCGCTAAACAATATGCTCTAAAATAAATTTAATAACCTCCTTATGAGTCATATTTTTAAGAGGAACTGCCTCTGTCCACTTTGTAAAATAATCAGTAGCAACCAAAACAAAACGGTGACCTTTGGATGACTTAGGGTGTATTTGGCCAATAAAATCCAAACCCCATCCACGAAATGGCCATGGCTTAATTATAGGATGCAACATAGAAGCAAGTGCTAACTGTATATCCCCAAATTTTTGGCATGAATCACACCCTTTATAGTATCTAAAACTATCTTCTAACATAGTCGGCCAATAAAACCCAGCTCTTCTTAACAACCACTTCATCTTATGAGCCGACTGATGTGTACCACACATCCCCTCATGTACTTCACCCATAGCAACTTTGGACTGGTCTGGACCTAGGCATTTTAAAAGCAATCCTTCTGGTGTCCGGCGATATAATTCACCATCTAATAATGTATATTTCAATGCTTGGCGTCGAACCTTTCTGTCTACTGATTGGCTAGGATCTTCTAAATATCTAATTATGAGTCTTCTCCAATCATTAGGTTCAGCCATAGAAATTTCAGCACACTGTAACACCGGCTGTCCCAGGACATATAATTTTCCTCTACTAACTTGATAACCTGATGCTTACTGTGCTAGATCATTAGCTTTAACATTCTCTTCTCTAGATATATGGCTAATGGCAAAATCATCCAGGGCTGCTATGATTTCCAAACACTTCTCCAAATAGTTATTTAGTAACCCATCAAAGCATTGATAATTCCCACGAATTTGATGTACGACTAATAGTGAATCACCAAAAGCTCGTACACTCCTCACACCCATGGATTCTAAAATTTGCAAACCTAACAAAAGAGCTTCATACTCGGCCTGGTTATTGGTACACAAATATTCTAAGCGTACTGATGTTTCAAAAACAGCACCCCTTGGTGAGACCAAAACAATACCAACACCTTGTCCTTCTCTACAAGCCGAGACATCAAAATATAATTCCCATGGATATATCTCAATATAGCCGACCTCTATATCATTTTCAACACTAACCCGATGATCAACAATAAAGTTAGCTACAATTTGGCCTTTCATGGATTTTAAAGACTTATAAGCCAAATCATATTCTATCAATGCGTATGCCCACTTACCGATTCTGCCACTCAAAATCGGTCTTTGTAGCATATATTTGATAACATCGGTCTGGCATGCTATTTCACAAGTACTAGATAGCAAATAGTGTCTCAATCTTGTGCAAGCATGATATAAGGATAAACATAACTTCTCAATAAACACATACCTTTGTTCTGTTTCCAATAGACGTCGGCTCAAATATGTTATCACATACTCCTTTTCATCAATTTTTTGTGTTAGGACTGTACCAATAACATTATCTTCCGCAGCAACATACATCCAAAACGGTGTTCCGGCTTTAGGTGCCCTCAACACAGGAGGTGTAGACAAATATTTTTTGATCTCATCAAATGCATGTTGTTGCTCTGCCCCCCAAGTAAATTCATTTTCCCTCTTCAACCGAAGTATAGGTGTAAATGCACTAACCTTTCCAGACAAGTTAGATACGAACCTTCTCAAATAGTTAACTTTGCCTAAAAATTTCTGCATGTCCCTCTTACATTGCGGCGCCTCTATTTTCTTAATAGCTTCTATTTTACTAGGATCTATCTCAATGCCTCTCTCATGTACTATAAATCCTAAAAATTTACCAGCCGACACACCAAAAGCACATTTAAGTGGGTTCATCTTTAAACCATACCGACGCATTCTCTCAAAGGCTAAGCGTAAATTGGCTAAATGATGATCCACACTATCCGATTTGACAACTATATCATCAATATATATTTCTACTACTATACCAAGTAAATCATGAAAGATTAGGTTCATAGCTCTTTGATAAGTCGTGCCGGCATTCTTCAGACCAAATGTCATAACAACCCATTCGAATAAACCAACAAAACCGGGAAACCTAAAGGCCGTTTTAGAAGTATCCTCTTCGGCCATAAAAATTTGATTGTAACCAGCATTACCATCTAAGAAACTAATAACTCTATGTCCTGAAGCATCATTAATTAACATGTCGGCTATAGGCATAGGATATTCATCTTTAGGTGTAGCCCTATTTAAATCTCTGAAGTCGATACATATTCTCAACTTACCAGTATTTTTCTTCTCAACCGGGACAATGTTAGAAATCCATTCAGCATACCTACAAGGCCTTATAAAACCAGCTTTCAATAATCTCCCTATTTCTTCTTTAATCCCATCATACATACTAGGATTAAACTTTCTAGGTGGCTGTTTGTGAGGCCTAAATCCAGATTTAATAGGCAACCGATGCTCTACTAGCTCTCGGCTAAGACCCGGCATTTCATGATACTCCCAAGCGAAGCAATCAACATATTGTTTAAGTAACTCGATCACTTTCACCTTGTAATCGGCTGTCATATTCCTATTAATAAAAGTCGGCCTAGGAATAGTACCATCACCTATATCAATCTCTTCTAATGGATCAGCCGACGAAAAACCTTGTCCTAACTTTTGCACTTCATCAAAATCATCAATAGCCTCACAAATATCGTTCTTATCAGACCGATATTGTTCCACACGTTTTTGTAACCAATCTAAGTTATCTTCTTTACCCATCTATAACATCATATTCTCGAGCCGAGCTGCAACAACCGGCTTTACAACTACGGGTACAAACCCATCTTTGGTTACACTAAGAAAATCAAAATCTGAAAGATCTAGCCCTGACAAACATTGGGCATCACCATGTTGCCAATTAGCTGAAGCATTAGCCATAGCAATATAGGTCGACGTATCCGCATGAACAATTTCCACATCATCATCAACCCACTGTATCAAAAACTGGTGCAAAGTAGAAGGAACACACCGGTTTGCGTGTATCCAATCACGACCCAATAAGACACTATAATTACCTTGCTTATCAGTGATGAAGAAAGCCGTAGGTATGGTCTTGCTTCCAATAGTAAGTTCCATAGTGATAACCCCTTTTGCTTCTGTAGGCTCTCCCCCAAATCCATTAAGTGTCAAATTGGTCTTCATAAGCTCGCTGTCCTCTCGTCCCAATTTCTTAAACAGTGAGTATGGCATAAAGTTTACAGCTGCTCCGCCATCAACTAACATTCTAGATATTGGTTTCCCATTAATATGCCCCTTAACATACAGTGGCCTCAAATGACGGCTTGATTCATCTGGCTTTTCAAAAATAGCTTCCTTGGGACCAAGACACAATTGTGCCGCTTCACTTTCTTCCACAGCCCGGAATTCTGAAGGCAATACAAATACCATATTAATATCCATACCATCGCAAGTTGGAGAGCCATTTTTAACAATCGGAGACCCTTCATCATCCAGCAGATCATCTTCATCATCACTAGGCGTTGGATCGGGTACATTGACTTGTTTTACTCTCCACTCCTTTCGAACGGGAACCATAGGCTTCCACTCATTGAACAACTTGTCCCTCAATTTTTCGGCTTCCTCCTCCCTCAATTTCTCCATGCGTAGCCTCTGTAATCGTAGTTTTTGTGAATTGGAAAGACCCTTGGGGCACCAACGTGGTTGCGGCGTTGTCCCAGGCAGCAAAGGCACATTCCTATCAACCTTCTGTATTTCTGAACCGTTGCTCAGGTTGGCACAATTTGATATTTTGGTGCTCCAGAATCAACACAGGAGGTAATCAAACCAGTTTTTACTGTAGCAGAATCACTATTCATGGATGGTATTGTGGCTTCCGCACTGTTTGTTGTTCCTGTAGCCTCATCCTTTTCATGTATTGTTGTGGTACGCTGTACTCCATTGTTGGCACCTGCAAATTTGCAACCTGGTTGTCTCTCACCTGTAACTGAGCTTGGTTCCTCATTCACATGCTTAGTCTCCTTCACACGGTATACTTTTCGATTAAGCTCACCTCTACCATAAGACCAATCCCTTTGACCATAACGGTTATGATTTGGATGTGACAATCTATCAATAACCGGCCTTCTGTGAGGAGCCCAACCTGGATGAAACTGTCCAAAAGGCATTACCGGAGGAGGCGGCATCCATGGTCCGCACCAACCCCACGGCGGACAAGGAGCAAAATCGAATCCCCATGGCATAGGCATTGGCGGCCCGTTAAATGGATATGGGGCTGCTGCATGAAAATCTCCACGTCGATATTCTGGCCCAGTAAATCCCTGTTCTGGTGATCTCGGCCGCTTAAAGTTTCTCGGCCGATCAAAATATTTTTGACCTGCCTTGCCATGTTCATACTTAGCCAGAAGCTTATCAAAAGTGACCTTTGGCTTCTCTTTCTTTTTTATTGCCTTACTCTTTCCCTCATTAATTTTCCAACGGTCAACTTCGGGGCTCTTTGGTTTGATCATTCTTGGCCTGGCACTTTGCATAGCATCAGAGCCTAATACTGGCACCGTAATTTTAATTGATTCACCACCCCTAGAATTTTTCTCAATCTGCACTTTTCTGGCCACCTCCCTGGTCTCTTCCAGAGATTTTGAGCTACTCTCAGCCACCACCATATTTTTTCCTCTTGCTGATTCGGCCTGAGATGGCCGAACAAGAACTTTCTTATTCTCAAAATCAATCGTGTTGACAGGGAAAGGATTAGCATCTAATTGCATCCGCTCATCAAACTTCAAACATCCTTCATTAATGGCCTTTGAACCTGTCGACGGAAAACATTACAGTCATTAGTAGCATGAGAATAAGAATTATGCCATTTGCAATAAGCACGCCTTTTTAGTTCTTCTGGTGACGGTATAACATGGCCATTATTCAGTTTAATTTGTTTCCATTGTAACAAATAATCAAAGATCTTATCACACTTGGAAACATCAAATGTATATTTTATTTCTTCCCT
This sequence comes from Aegilops tauschii subsp. strangulata, assembly GCF_002575655.3. NCBI lineage: Eukaryota > Viridiplantae > Streptophyta > Magnoliopsida > Poales > Poaceae > Aegilops > Aegilops tauschii. The sequence continues at coordinate 536,342,467 of NC_053036.3, read as the reverse complement.
CTTATGTGAAATTGGCTTCAGTGCAGAGCAAACAAATGGTTTAGACTTAGAAGCCCAATCCCATTCAGCCACACACATATCTGTACCCTCATCATCTGATGACTGAGAATCATACTCAACCATGTTCATACCAGGCCGATCATTTTTACTAGTTTTATCACTAGACCTATGAAAATTTCTAGATTCTTTTGCCCGGCTTTCTTGAGCCAGAGCCTTTTGCAAAACTTGGCTAACATCCACAAAATCATGTCCTTCTAGCTTTTCTTTAAGATGTACAAGCAAACCTGAATAAGCTAGATCAGCAAGATCCCTATCAGAAATTACCAAATTAAAACATCGGTTTCGTGTATCTCTAAACCTTCTAATATATTCAGCAACAGATTCCGTATGCTTCTGTTTAACCGATGTTAAATGTGAAAATCTGAGTTCATTATCTCCAGTATAAAAATATTCATGAAACTTCTGTTCCAACTGAGACCATGTATGAATAGAATTGGGTGCAAGCGAAGAAAACCAAGAAAAAGTTGTGCCAGATAAGGACAACGGAAATAATCTCAGCTTTAGCACTTCACTAGCACTAGCCTCGCCGCACTGTACACTAAATTGAGCAATATGCTCCAATGTTGTTCTACCATCTTCTCCCGTAAATTTAACAAACTCCGGTAACCTGAACCCCCTAGGATACTGAAAAGTATCATAATAATCAGGATACGGCTTTCTATAAGCTCGTGCATTCCCCTTTGGTTCCAGCCCAAATGAATCCTTCAAGACAGTAGCCAACTGTTCCTTCAGATTATCAGCCCCTGTGTGAGGCTCGGCCATAGGCCGATCTCGTGCCATCTGCTGTTGTTGCCCTACAGTACTAGGTTGTGGAATACTATGGTCATGCTGCAGTGCTTGGTTTGGTTGTGCGGGTGGCAAATTTCAGAAAGAATTATTAAAATTACTAGATGGTAATTGACCATGTGTACTGGTTAAATTCGGACGTGGCATTGTGGGCATATAATGTATCATAGGCTGGTATGAAGACACAGGAATGCTTGCTGGAATAACATCTACTCGGCTTTGATTATTTATCATAGATGGAACCGAGTTGTAAGGGCTAGCTGTAGGACCTGACGAAGAAAATGCAGGAGGTGCATATGCATGCCCTGATCTAGCAACACTTGGTGAAACACTAACAGCCGGACCACTACTATTGTGGTTAGCATACAAATTCATCGGCAAACCATATTGTGGTACTCCAGGGGGTGTGAAGAGCGCCGATGAATCGAAAGGTATAGCACCGTGCTGCATATTAACGACGTCTAGGTCCCGTTTTCTGGGTGCAGCAGCGTAGGATCGACCTACTGCCACGGCGATCTCTGAACTTGCAGGCAAGAACAGAGAAGTCGAAGGGGAAAAACGAACGAAAGAAAGAAAAACTATGTGTAGAAATAATAGACTTGTTTTTGTCGATGTTGGGTGTGTCCCTCTACCGGCCTCTGACCCTACGTATATATAGGGCGATCTGGACTTTGATCCTTTGATCGATCAGGAGACCGATCTGGTTACAACTCTGTTTTACAAGATTTGGTCCTTATCTGTACATTTTGAACAGGAACCTGGTTTCCTTGATAATAAAAACAGTATAACCAGCGACGTCCGCTCCTCTCCGTGCTCCAAATAGTCAAGCATATCTCAACCGTAGCCCCGTCTTCATGTTATACCTGATGGTGATTGTACGTGAACAAAACTGGAGTCTAAATCTTCAACTTCCTGTACTCTTACCTCCCCAACTCCATCAGCGTGTGTATATCTTCAGTTAAAAAACAATCTTCAGCTTAGCACATTAGCATCACGATCCATATTTTTCATCTGCCAAATTTGACTATCAACACTTACTTTAACAAAATAACTAACCAAAACCGGTTTTCCTAAAAATCCTTTAAAAACTCGTTTTCTAAAATCCCACGTCTAATTCCCTGTATCCAAACAACCACTTTATAGTGGTCGTTTTTGTAAAAACGAGTTCTACGTAGCCACGAGGGCGAGGTCACTAGTCGGACAGCAGGCCGTCGCCGGTTGATGGCCATCGCCTTGTCAGACGACAGCATGCAACTGTGGTTGTCAAAATCGACCGGCGTGGCAAGGTCTAGGTACGTCAGCGCTTGTGTATGTCCTGTCGGCAATGGCGTGGCGGCCTTGACCTTGTACGGCGTGGCATCCTGGCATTGAGGTAGTGAACGCTGCGTTCCGGTTCGCCCAGCGGACGAGCGCCCATGTCGCCGGCCAGAGCGTCACACGTCGATTTAGGCCAGAGGATGCTCCTGCTCAGATCGAGCGCCCGTCTCAACTCAACGGCCCAGCCACCATCTCCTTGTTCTTCATCGCGGCAGAAGAAGCTGACCCTAATGGCGCGCACTTGCTGGCATTGTTCTTCCATGTGAACCGTATACGGATATTATATAAGGGTGTGACTAGATCTCAGTCGACTGAGAATTAAACAAGTCTAAATCAAGTGACTTAACATGTACTTCACATAAACTAATATAAAAGCGTTGAGATCACTATTTTAGTAATTTAAACACTCTTATATTGGAGTAGTTTACAGAGAGAGTAGTAAGAAAGAAAAAGAAAAACTAAAAAGAATTTTTTGCATGGATCTCCACGTAAGATCCCGTAGATATAGCATCGACCGAGACTTGGTTAAGTCTGAGATTTAGCAAACCCGTATATATAAACATATTTAGAGTGTAGATTCACTCATTTTGCCCTGTATATAGTCCATACTAAAATCTCTAAAAAAATTATATTAAAAACGGAGGAAGTATAATATAATTTCCTTTCCTCAAACAGTCAGAATTGTTCAATGCATTCAAAAATCCGGAGCAGCAAACTTCACGCTTTTGATTCCGTGGAGTAGTAGGCGGAGCTACGACCGTGTCTGCCTCCGGTGGTCCAGTCTGTTAGAAGGTAGAGAGAGATTGGTGAAATAGTTGTTATATTGCTTGAGTCTCGTGGGCATATATATAGGAGTACATGATCTACTTGGGATACAAGGCAAGCCAGAATATTTCCTAGTCTAACCTATGTTTCCTAATACAATCACGTTACTCAACATCCCCCGCAGTCACAACGGTAGCGACGCAGACGGTGAGACTGGAGAAGAATCCGAAGGCAAGTCGACGGACACCCCCCACAGTCGTAACGGTCGACACAACGCAGAGTCGTGGCTGGAGTGGAAACCAACGAGGTTGCTCAAGCAGGCGGTAGCCCTTTGTGCCGTTTGTCGATGTAACCAAGAGCGTGGGTCGGTGCAACCGCGGGGACTGACTCGGGACGGCTGCATGGACCACGGTCCACGCTCGCTACGGCCCGACGGGGCGACGCAGCGGCGGCACTACGGCCCAAAGGGACGACACAGCGTGACGCGGGTCGGTGCAGCCGGGAGAAGAACCACGGGGCGGCGGCGCTGCGGCCTGATGGGGCGACACAGCGGCGGCCCATTGCTCGATCGGTAGAGGGGCACGCTGAACTCGGGACAGTCTTCACGGGGCATGTGGAGGAGCGCGCAACCGACGGGCCAGCTCGGTCGCACGGCGTAGATGAGGCGGATCGCGGCAGCGGGCGGGTGATCAATCCGATCGCACGCGAGGTCGGGGACGCCGCTCGGTGGAGACGGGGTGGCGGGGGAGTCCGAGATGATCCGGCGACGATGGACGGGGACGACGTGCGAACGAGCGCGCCAGCACCGGCACCCGGGCCACCAAAGCAGCGCCGGCGCCCGGGCAGCGAGGCCCGAGCGACCAACGAAGCAGCGGCGCCCGAGCTCAAGGCAGCCGACGGGCCTGACGCAGCCAGGGACGAGGCCGGCGAGGCAACCCGCAGGGCCGCCGTGCAAACGCGGCGGAGGCGGGTGGCGTGGATCGATTGGCGGGCCGACGCGCGAGCAGCGGCTATGATTGGCCGCTGCATGGCGCGAGGCCGCCGGTGTAGGCGATGCAGGTGTCCCGGTCGGAGCAGGGCGGTGACGGTCGGCGCAGGGCGACAGGCGGGCCGGCGCGCGGACGACGGCCTTGAGGGGCCGCCTATCGCGCGAGGCCACCGGGTCGGTGCAGTAGACCAAAGAGAAAACGCCGATCAAAACGACCGGTGAGAGAGCGAAAAAACCCGGAGCGAGGACTCGGGAAAAAGACTCTCTAAGGCAGCCGGCCAACACGGCCGGCGGACGAACCCTAGGTACGGGCGGCGCGGCCCCCGGCGGTGGTCATGGAGGCCGACCACCCCAGGGGCGGCGCGCGTGTGCGGAAGCGGCGGCGGCTAGAGTTTAGAACCCGGAAACTGATACCATGTTAGAAGGAAGAGAGGGATTGGTGGAATAGTTGTTGTATTGCTTGAGCCTCGTGGGCAAATATACAGGAGTACATGATCTACTTGGAGTACAAGGCAAGCCAGAATATTTCCTAGTCTAACCTATGTTTCCTAATACAATCACGTTACTCAACATAGTCTTCCACGACATCGCATTTGGCTGCTCCTGCCGGTGCTTAGTGCCCTCCATGGCATCTGCTGAGTCACAGGGCCGGATATTGCCGCCACCGCCAACGTGGCAACATTTCCGTGTTGATCGACGCAGTTGATATGCTATCTGGTGACACCAAATTTTGGCATGGTACAGAACGCAAATAAGATGGTATTTGGGTCATCAAACAGTCGCATATGTGTTCAAAGTTCTAAAATTTTGTGTTCAGATCACTGTTCGACTGATTACGCCCACAAGACGGCCTCATATGAAAAACTGTTCTACATGAATTGTCTTCGTCTCATCGAATCGGTCGATTTTAATATAAAAATCATCTCAATCCGAGGTTATATTGAAAAGTTAGAGCTCGCACAGCGAGACCCTACCATGAGCAAAATATGACGCCCGGGACGAGACACACATGTGACTATGTGTGATGGGTTGCGTGAGTAATTGTCTGTTTTGCGCAAGATATTCGACTTTCAAAATGGATTCGAATCAAAAAACCGTTGAACATGGAAGTTGTTCGTGTCGTCGAAATGGTTAAATTTGCTTTTAGGCTCATCTTCGTCCGAGGTCGTTTGTGGCCTGTGAGACCCAAAAACCGAACTGATGTCTCAGACTTACCTAAATCCGAATTCGGTTAATTTTGGACAGATTTAGACAGGATTTGGAGCCCTTTTTTTACGAGAAGTCTAGTCGCCTCATAAATACATTTCTTGTTACACTGTTATTTGAAGCTTTGATGTATGTTGCCATCAATTACCAAAAAAAAGAGATTGAAAGCACATTGCTCCCTTAGTGGTTTTGGTAATTAATGCCAAAATACATGTTGTTGTACTAACAGTTTCACCTAGTATATTTCAGGAAAGCTCAACATTGGCATGGAAATGATGTGAGGATGTAGGCCCTTCAAAATTCAATGAAAACATATTGACTCAAAGCTCCAAGACTCTACATTTTGATTAAGTGTTCCAAGATCACATTGGCCCGCCCGCGTCCCCCACGACGTCCCCAGGGCGGCTCTAGGGAACCCTAGGTTCGCTACCGCCTACAACACGTCCCCCCTCCCGCCGCCGTCGGATGAGTCCGCCGGGCGAAGCCCGCGCCGGAGGACGGTGGCAGCGGGGATCTCTGCGCGCTCGGCGTCCTAGGTTGTCGGCATGAGCCCGTGCTGGTGGGAGTCTCGTCCTCGGCGTCTCCGGCCGGCGTGGCGGCTGCCCGGCGCAGTGTCCTCGTCCTCTCACAGGTGATGGGCTGCCGGCTGCTCGTGGCTGCCTCGACGCGACGGCATCCGAGGTTTTAGATCTGGCCGTGGCGGGCTCGGCCGATCTGGCCCGTTAGCTTCGGCCGGTGGTGAGGTTGGTGGTCGTGCGTGGTGATGGCACCGCCGCCGTGCAAGAGGTGCTTGGGCCAGTGGGTTCGCATGCTGGCGGCGTTGGGGTTCCCCCATCCTCGTCCGGCAGCGTAGGGTGCGGAGCTAGGGTTGCTCCGGGCGGAAGCCGACGGTGCGGTGTCTGCGGATGTCGCTCTCCTCCTAGGGGCCGTTGTGGAGTTCTCCGACCTCCTCCGCTCTCGGGTCACTTTCTTCGGGTGAAAGCCCAGGACCTGCGGTGCAGGACCAGACGATGGTGTGATACGTCGCTTCCCCTCCTGAGGGCGTCGTCTTGAAGATCGTGATTCCCTGCGTGCTTTCCCAGAGCTGGACTTGCACGACATCGCGGCAGGTGGCCAGCGATGCGCCCAGAGGTGGAGCGGTGTTTCCTCCTCCGCATCGAAGACGGCAGATCTCGGCGGCGTGGCGCAGCGGAGACTCGGCGCCCGATGCGTGGAGATGGACTCACGTAGGAGGAGGTGGCTGTCTGGCGTCATGGTGGCGTCGATGGCGGAGTGGCCTGACAAGGTAGAAGCCTCAATATCTACTCCGAAGACGGACCTGTGGAAGATGGCGGCGACGACACATGTGAGTGCGTCAGACCGGTTTGTGCCCCAGACCCGGTATGTGGCTCGGCTGGGGCTTCCGGCTTTTGATGATAGGTTTAGGTGAGTGGTCTGGGTATTTGGCCCAGCTAGCATCCCTTCATCATATGGATAGGAGTAGTGGCATATGTTGCCAAGATGGCGGATTCAGGCATATTGTTGTAATACTTTGCAAGGCCCTCGAGAATAATCAATAAAGTGGCCGCATGCATCTCCCAGATGCAGAGGCCGGGGGTCATCATCCTTTTCTAAAAAAAAGATCACATTGAGTCCATAAAAAAGCCAATACTATTAAAAGGGATAAGGTTTTGATCATGACTTAGTTGCTCAAGTGCTTAAAGATATTGCTCCAAAACCCTTAACCATTTTCTCCAAATCCTATCTGTCCAAACCCTAACTTCCAAACTCGGTCTCATCAAAATTTCTAAATTCGGAGCCACCGAGTTGATCCTAGACAGTGCCATAGCCAAACCCTAGCAAATTGGTCCTACCGAGATGATATTCGGTCCCACCCAAATGAGGTGACCAAGTTTTCGTAAACCTTTCACATCTTTTCAGAATTACCAAGTTGGTTTGATCAGAACTACCGAAACGAGGTCTCACTTAGGTCATCACACACAGGTCCCACCGAAAAGCCCAACATTCGAATCTTTTACATAGGTCGGTCTCATCGAGATTTTCATTTTGTTCTCGCCGAGTTGATTCAAAAGGTTGTAACAGTTGGATTCTTGGTGAAGGCTATTTATACCCTCCAGCCCCACTTACTCTATGTGAGAGCCATCAGAATGAAGCCACACTCCCGAGGGCCCCGCAAGCTCGGAGCTAGCGCCCTGGGGGGTAGGGCGCGCCTAGCGATCTTGTGGCCTCCTCGTCCACTTCCTGGCCCAGCTCCGGTGCTTCGGGGGTCTCTTTTGGTCTATAAAAAATCACCGTAAATTTTCATCCCATTCCGAGAACTTCTATTTCTGCACAAAAAATGACACCACGCTAGTTCTGCTAAAACCAGTGTCAGTCTGGGTTAGTTCTAATCAAATCATACCAAAACCATATAAAATTGTTGTAAACATGGCATGAATACTTCATAAATTATAGATACGTTGGAGACGTATCAATGGCCTGACCAAGTTTTTGTAATGAAGTTGCTTCATTTTGGAATTACCGAGATGATACAATCGAAACTACCGAAACGAGGTCTTTCCCTAGCAATTGCACTTCGGTCGTACCGAGATGTTCTTCTCGGTCTCATCGAAACCTCCAACATTCAAATCTTTTGCACTAGTTGGTCTCACTGAGAATTTAGTCCGGTGTCAGCGAGTTGGGTCAAAGACTTGTAAAGGTTGGATCTTTGGGTGTAGGCTATATATACCCCTCCACCCCCACTTACTCTCTAAGAGAGCCATCAGAATGAACCACTACTCCTACTACTCATTTTCTGAGAGAGAACCACCTACTCATGTGTTGAGATCAAGAGATTCCAATCCTACCATTTGAACATTGATTTATAGCCTTCCCCAAATTGCTTTCCATTCAATCCCCTCTTCCACCAAAGCCAAATCTATGAGAGAGTGATTGGATGTTGGGGAGACAATCATTTCTAGCACAAGTGTAAGGAGTTCATCATCAACAACACCATCTATTATCTTTTGGAGAGTGGTGTCTCCGAGATCAGTTAGGTGTCACTTGAGAGCCTCCAAGATTGTGGAGTTGAACCAAGGAGATCGCCTACTTCATGAAGATTTACCCGTGTGAGGCTAGTCCTTCGTGGACGTAAGCCATGATGAAATAGGCAATTGATACGTCTCCAACGTATCTATAATTTTTGATTGTTCCATGCTATTATATATTCTGTTTTGGATGTTTAATGAGCTTTATTATACACTTCCATATTATTTTTGGGACTAACATATTAACCCAAGGCCCAGTGCAAATTGTTGTTTTTTTGCCTATTTCAGTGTTTCGCAGAAAAGGAATATCAAACGGAGTCCAAATATTCCTATTCTTCGAAATACTGAAATAGGAAAGAAAACAACAATTTGGGTTGGGCCTCCGGTTAATAGGTTAGTCCCAAAAAAATATAGAACTGTTTAGAAAAGCCCATAAACATCCGAAACAGATAATATAATAGCATGGAACAATCAAAAATTATAGATACGCTGGAGACGTATCAAGGAGCACCACGAAAACCTAATTCCACCGCCGCAACCTTCTGTACCCGTGAGATCCCATTTTGGGGCCTTTTCCAGCGCTCTGCCGGAGGAGCATCGATCACAGAGGGCTTCTACATCAACACCATAGCCTCTCCGATGATGTGTGAGTAGTTTACCATAGACCTTCGGGTCCATAGTTATTAGCTAGATGGCTTCTTCTCTCTCTTTGGATCTCAATACAAAGTTCTCCTTGATCTTCTTGGAGATCTATTCGATGTAACTATTTTTGCGGTGTGTTTGTCGAGATCCGATGAATTGTGGGTTTATGATCAAGATTATCTGTGAAAAATATTTGAATCTTCTCTGAATTCTTTTATGTATGATTGGTTATCTTTGCAAGTCTCTTCGAATTATCAGTTTGGTTTGGCCTACTAGATTGATCTTTCTTGCAATGGGAGAAGTGCTTAGCTTTGGGTTCAATCATGCAGTGCTCGATCCCAGTGACAGTAGGGGAAACGACACGTATTGTATTGTTGCCATCGAGGATAAAAATACGGGGTTTATATCATATTGCATGAGTTTATCCCTCTACATCATCTCATCTTACCTAATGTGTTACTCTGTTCTTATCAACTTAATACTCTAGATGCATGATGGATAGCGGTCGATGTGTGGAGTAATAGTAGTAGATGCAGGCAAGAGTCGGTCTACTTGTCGCAGACGTGATGCCTATATACATGATCATGCCTAGATATTCTCATAATTATACACTTTTCTATCAATTGCTCGACAGTAATTTGTTCACCCACCAAAAGAAACTAAGTGGGTGTGCATCCAACTTGCTTGCTCACGAAGACCTAGGGCATTTTGAGGAAGCCCATCATTGGAATATACAAGCCAAGTTCTATAATGTAAAATTACCACTAGTATATGAAAGTGACAACATAGGAGACTCTCTATCATGAAGATTATGGTGCTACTTTGAAGCACAAGTGTGGTAAAAGGATAGTAGCATTGTCCCTTCTCTTTTTTTCTCTCATTTTTTTTATTTTTTATTTGGGCCTTTTTTATGGCATTTTTTTTAGTCCGGAGTCTCATCCCGACTTGTGGGGGAATCATAGTCTCCATCATCCTTTCCTCACTGGGACAATGCTCTAATAATGATGATCATCACACGTTTATTTACTTACAACTCAAGAATTACAACTCGATACTTAGAACAAAATATGACTCTATATGAATGCCTCCGGCGGTGTACCGGGATGTGCAATGACTCGTGAGTGACATGCATGAAAGAATTATGTGTTGGGGAACGTAGTAATTTCAAAAAAATTCCTACGCACACGCAAGATCATGGTGATGCATAGCAACGAGAGGGGAGAGTGTTGTCTACGTACCCTCGTAGACCGTAAGCGGAAGCGTTATATCAACGCGGTTGATGTAGTCGTACGTCTTCACGATCCGACCGATCCAAGTACCGAAAGCACGGCACCTCCGAGTTCTGCACACGTTCAGCTCGATGACGTCCCCGCCTTCTCGATACAGCAAGAGGGGCGAAGTAGTAGATGAGTTCCGGCAGCACGACGGCGTGGTGACGGTGTTGGTGAAGAACAATCTTCGAATGGCTTCGCCTAAGCACTACGAAAACTATGACGGAGGATAAACTAGAGGAGACGGGGTTGCCGGCACACGGCTTGGTGTTTCTTGATGTGACTTGGGTGCTAGCCCTACCCCTCTATTTATATGTTGAGCCTTGGGGTCGAAACTTGGAGTAAAAGCCTCCAGAAAGTCGGTTTCACCCGAAAGGCAAGAGTCCTTCTCGGACTCCAGGGCCAGACACCAGGGTTCCCGGCGTCTGGACCCAGACGCCAGGGACCCTGGCGTCTGGCCCCTGGACTCCGCAAAACTTCCTTTTGCGCTTTCCAAAAACCTTGTGGGCTTTCCCCTTTGGCCCAAGTAAAGTGTTCTCGTACCCAAACATTTCGGGAAACATCCGGAACCCTTCCGGAGTCCAAACACTATTATCCCATATATCAATCTTTATCTCCGGACCATTCCGGAGTTCCTCGTCATGTCCGCGATCTTATCCGGAACTCCGAACAACATTCGGTTACCAACATACATAACTCATAAATACTATATCGTCAACGAACGTTAAGCGTGCGGACCCTACGGGTTTGAGAACTATGTAGACATGACCGAGACACTTCTCTGGTCAATAACCAATAGCGGAACCTGGATGCCCATATTGGCTCCTACATATTCTATGAAGATCTTTATCGGTCGAACCGCATAACAACATACGTTGTTCCCTTTGTCATCGATATGTTACTTGCCCGAGATTCGATCGTCGGTATCTTAATACCTAGTTCAATCTCGTTACCGGCAAATCTCTTTACTCGTTCCGTAATACATCATCCCGCAACTAACTCATTAGTTGCAATGCTTGCAAGGCTTATAGTGATGTGCATTACCGAGTGGGCCCAGAGATCTTCTCCGACAATCGGAGTGACAAATCCTAATCTCGAAATACGCCAACCCAACAAGTACCTTCGGAGACACCTGTAGAGCACCTTTATAATCACCCATTTATGTTGTGACGTTTGGTAGCACACAAAGTGTTCCTCCGGTAAATGGGAGTTGCATAATCTCATAGTCATAGGAACATGTATAAGTCATGAAGAAAGCAATAGCAACATACTAAACGATCAAGTGCTAAGCTAACGGAATGGGTCAAGTCAATCACATCATTCTCCTAATGATGTGATGTCGTTAATCAAATGACAACTCTTTGTCTATGGCTAGGAAACATAACAATCTTTGATCAACGAGCTAGTCAAGTAGAGGCATACTAGTGACACTCTGTTTGTCTATGTATTCACACATGTATCATGTTTCCGGTTAATACAATTCTAGCATGAATAATAAACATTTATCATGATATAAGGAAATAAATAATAACTTTATTATTGCCTCTAGGGCATATTTCCTTCATTATGAACGGTGGCTTTGCCACAAATACAATGTCAACTACATGATCATGCAAAGCAATATGACAATGATGGAGTGTGTCATAATAAACGGAACGGTGGAAAGTTGCATGGCAATATATCTCGAAGTGGCTATGGAAATGCCATGATAGGTAGGTATGGTGGCTGTTTTGAGGAAGGTATATGGTGGGTGTATGATACCGGCGAAAGGTGCGCGGTATTAGAGAGGCTATCAATGGTGGAAAGGTGAGAGTGCGTATAATCCATGGACTCAACCTTAGTCATAAAGAACTCACATACTTATTGCGAAAATCTATTCGTTATCGAAACGAAGTACTACGTGCATGCTCCTAGGGGGATAGATTGGTAGGAAAAGACCATCGCTCGTCCCTGACCGCCACTCATAAGGAAGACAATCAATAAATAAATCATGCTCCGACTTCATCACATAACGGTTCACCATATGTGCATGCTACGGGAATCAAAAACTTTAGAACAAGTATTTATCAAATTCACAACTACTCAACTAGCATGACTCTAATATCACCATCTTCATATCTCAAAACAATTATCAAGTATCAAACTTCTCTTAGTATTCAATGCACTTTATATGAACTTTTTTATTATACCTATCTTGGATGCTCATCACATTAGGACTAATTTTATAGCCAAAGAAAATTACCATGCTGTTTAGGACTCTCAAAATAATATAAGTGAAGCATGAGAGTTCATCTATTTCTTCAAAATAAAACCACCGTCGTGCTCTAAAAGATATAAGTGAAGCACTAGAGCAACCGACAAACTACTCCGAAAGATATAAGTGAAGATCAATGAGTAGCCGAATAATTATGCAACTATGTGAAGACTCTCTAACATTTAAGAATTTCAGATCTTGGTATTTTATTCAAACAACAAGCAAAACAAAATAAAATAAAATGACTCTCCAAGAAAAACACATATCATGTGGTGAATAAAAATACAGCTCCAAGTAAAGTTACCGATGAACGAAGACGAAAGAGGGGATGCCATCCGGGGCATTGATACGTCTCCAATGTATCTATAATTTTTTATTGCTCCATGCTATATGATCTTCTGTTTTGGACATTATTGGGCTTTATTATACACTTTTATATTATTTTTGGGACTAACTTATTAACCGGAGGCCCAGCCCAGAATTGTTGTTTTTGCCTATTTCAGAGTTTCGCAGAAAAAGAATATCAAACGGAGTCCAAACGGAATGAAACCTTCGGGAACGTGATTTTCGGAACGAACATGATCCAGAGGACTTGGACCCTACGTCAAGAAACAAAGCAGGAAGCCACGAGGTAGGGGGCACGCCTACCCCCCTGGGCGTGCCCTCCACCCTCGTGGGCCCCACGTTGCTCCACCGACGTACTCCTTCCTCCTATATATACCTACTTACCCCCAAACGATCAGATACGGAGCCAAAAACCTAATTCCACCACCGCAACCTTCTGTACCCACGAGATCCCATCTTGGGGCCTGTTCCGAAGCTCCGCCAGAGGGGGCATCCATCACGGAGGGCTTCTACATCAACACCATAGCCCCTCCGATGAAGTGTGAGTAGTTTACCTCAGACCTTCGGGTCCATATTTATTAGCTAGATGGCATCTTCTCTCTTTTTGGATCTCAATACAATGTTCTCCCCCTCTCTTGTGGAGATCTATTCGATGTAATCTTCTTTTGCGGTGTGTTTGTTGAGACCGATGAATTGTGGGTTTATGATCAAGTTTATCTATGAAAAATATTTGAATCTTCTGAATTCTTTTATGTATGATTGGTTATCTTTGCAAGTCTCTTCGAATTATCAGTTTGGTTTGGCCTACTAGATTGATCTTTCTTGCAATGGGAGAAGTGCTTAGCTTTGGGTTCAATCTTGCGGTGTCCTTTCCCAGTGACAGTAGGGGCAGCAAGGCACGTATAGTATTGTTGCCATCGAGGATAACAAGATGGGATTTTTATCATATTGCATGAATTTATCCCTCTACATCATGTCATCTTGCTTAAGGCGTTACTCTGTTCTTATGAACTTAATACTCTAGATGCATGCTGGATAGCGGTCGATGTGTGGAGTAATAGTAGTAGATGCAGGCAGGAGTCGGTCTACTTGTCTCGGACATGATGCCTATATACATGATCATACCTAGATATTCTCATAACTATGCTCAATTCTGTCAATTGCTCAGCAATGATTTGTTCACCCACGATAAAATACTTATGCTCATGAGAGAAGAAACTAGTGAAACCTATGGCCCCCGGGTCTATCTTCATCATATTAATCTTCCAACACTTAGTTATTTCCGTTGCTATTTACTTTGCTTTTATTTTACTTTGCATCTTTATCATAAAAATACCAAAAATATTATCTTATCATATCTATCAGATCTCACTCTCGTAAGTGACCGTGTAGGGATTGACAACCCCTTATCGCGTTGGTTGCAAGGTTCTTATTTGTTTGTGTAGGTACGAGGGACTCGCGCGTAGCCTCCTACTGGATTGATACCTTGGTTCTCAAGAACTGAGGGAAATACTTACGCTACTTTGCTGCATCACCCTTTCCTCTTCAAGAGAAAACCAACGCAGTGCTCAAGAGGTAGCAGGCATCCCCAAGCTTAGGCTCTTGGTTATCCTTCAATATTACCTTGGGGTGCCTTGGGCATCCCCAAGCTTAGGCTCTTGCCACTCCTTATTCCATAGTCCATCGAATCTTTACCCAAAACTTGAAAACTTCACAACACAAAACTTAACAGAAAACTCGTAAGCTCCGTTAGTATAAGAAAATAAATTACCACTTAGGTACTTTTGTGTACTCAATCTAAATTCATATTGGTGTAATATCTACTGTATTCCAACTTCTCTATGGTTCATACCCTCCGATACTACTCATAGATTCATAAAAATAAGCAAACAACACATAGAAAACAGAATCTGTCAAAAACAGAACAGTCCGTAGTAATCTGTATCAAACTTATACTTCTGGAACTCCAAAAAATCTGAAATAAATTGGTGGACCTGAGGAATTTGTCTATTAATCATATGCAAAAATAATCAACCTAAAATCTCTATCCAGTAAAAAATGGCAGCACATCTCGTGAGTGCTAAAGTTTCTGTTTTTTTACAGCATGATCATAAAGACTTCACCCAAGTTTTCCCAAAGGTTCTACTTGGCACAAACACTTATTAAAACATGAAAACACGTCTAACCAGAGGCTAGATGAATTATTTATTGCTAAAAAGTAAAAAAGCAAGAAACTAAAATAAAATTGGGTTGCCTCCCAACAAGCGCTATCGTTTAACACCCCTAGCTAGGCATGATGCTTTCAATGATGCTCACATAAAAGATAAGAATTGAAACATAAAGGGAGCATCATGAAGAATATGACTAGAACATTTAAGTCTAACCCACTTCCTATGCATAGGGATTTTGTGAGCAAACAACTTATGGGAACAATAATCAACTAGCATAGGAAGGCAAAACAAGCATAACTTCAAAACTTTAAGCATGTAGAGAGGAAACTTGGTATTATTGCAATTCCTACAAGCATATATTCCTCCCTCATAATAATTTTCAGTAGCATCATTAATGAATTCAACAATATAACCAGCACCTAAAGCATTCTTTTCATGATCTACAAGCATAGAAATTTTACTACTCTCCACATAAGCAAAATTCTTCTCTTTCGGAATAGTGGGAGTATCATAAGAGACTCGAATACTATAAATTGTTTCCACATTAAAAGAGTAATGTTCAGAAAAATGGTAATCATAATCATGACAAGTTTTATAAATATAATCATCACTACTTTTTATAGCATAAGTGTCATCACAATAATCATCATAAGTAGGAACTTTGTTCTCATCATAATCGATTGAAACCTCTTCCAAGATAGTGGAATCATTACTAAATAAAGTCATGACCTCTCCAAATCCACTTTCATAATTATCACAATAAGATTCAACATCCTCCAAAATAGTGGGATCATTACTTCCTAAAGTTGACACTCTTCCAAACCCACTTTCATCAATATAATCATCATAAGTAGGAGGCATGCTATCATCATAACAAATTTGCATATCAAAACTTGGGAGGTTAAAAATACCATCTTCATTAAACATAGCATCCCCAAGCTTGGGACAAACATTAACTTCAGCAAATATATTCTCAAACATGTCATTCTCATCAAACATAGCATCCCCAAGCTTGGGCCTTTTTATATCATAAGCATAATCACTCTCATTATTAATAGTATGGATAACACCAATAGTATAGCAATTATCATCATCACAATGAGTAATAGGAGCAACATCATTTGGGAGGGATACCTTTTCACCTTTGCTTCTCCGTCTTTTCTTTTTCTTCTTCACATCATGTGTGGGTTTAACCCTCTTTTTTGAGCTCCTTATTAATAAGATTGGTTGAATAGAAAGCTCGTCCTCGTTACCTGATTCATCAGAAGAAATAATAGGAGGATATTGGGAAGTCTCTTCCCTTTCATTAGTATTCTCTTCATCTTCTATTTGTTTTCTTTTCTTTATGTAATTGGCAATATAAGGATTTTCAATGCAATTCACTGCACAATACATAAAAATTTCTTCTAGATCAAAATCAAGAAATCTATCAAGATTAAATTTTGGAATACCCTCAGTTATACGTTTCATTTCTTCATACCCCAAAAGAAGACTAAGATCTTTATGATGCTCAAGGGTAATCAAGTTATCACAATTTTTGGACACGGTTTGATCATGAAACAAATAGCATTGGAGCTTTAAATGACCATGTTCATTGCAAAGTTCACAAGGATAGCGATAAATATTGAATCTTTCAGCACAATCATCTAGCCTTTCTTGCAACCATTTAGTTTCCATATACGTATGCCTCTTGCAAAATCTATCTTCCCTATTTGGTGTGTCCTTGCAAGCTCTATGTATTCCACAAAAGTTGACATGCTTATAAGAGACATTTTCATCATGACTAGTGCAATCATCATTAGTACTATGGATATTCAAAGAATTCATACTAACAACATTGCCATCATGCTCATCATTCAAATATTTAGTGCCAAACATTCTAATGCATTCTTCCTCTAGCAATTGAGCACAATTATTGGAATCCTTATTCTCATGAAATATATTAAAAAGATGAAGCATATGAGGTACCCTCAATTCCATTTTTTGTAGTTTTCTTTAATAAACTAAACTAGTGCTAAAACAAGAAACTCAAAGATTCGACTGCAAGATCTAAAGATATACCTTCAAGCACTCACCTCCCTGACAACGGCGCCAGAAACTGCTTGATGTCTACTACGCAACCTTCTTCTTGTAGACGTTGTTGGGCCTCCAAGTGCAGAGGTTTGTAGGACAGTAGCAAATTTCTCTCAAGTGGATGACCTAAGGTTTATCAATCCGTGGGAGGCGTAGGATGAAGATGTCTCTCTCAAACAACCCTGCAACCAAATAACAAAGAGTCTCTTGTGTCCCCAACACACCCAATACAATGATAAATTGTATAGGTGCACTAGTTCAACGAAGAGATGGTGATACAAGTGCAATATGGATGGTAGATATAAGTTTTTGTAATCTGAAAATATAAAAACAGCAAGGTAACTAATAATAAAAGTGAGCGTAAACGGTATTGCAATGCTAGGAAAAAAAGGCCTAGGGTTCATACTTTCACTAGTGCAAGTTCTCTCAACAATAATAACATAACTGGATCATATAACTATCCCTCAACATGCAACAAAGAGTCACTCCAAAGTCACTAATAGCGGAGAACAAACAAAGAGATTATTGTAGGGTACGAAACCACCTCAAAGTTATCCTTTCTGATCGATCTATTCAAGAGTTCGTAGTAAAATAACACAAAGCTATTCTTTTCGTTCGATCTATCATAGAGTTCGTACTAGAATAACACCTTAAGACACAAATCAACCAAAACCCTAATGTCACCTAGATACTCCAATGTCACCTCAAGTATCCGTGGATATGATTATACGATATGCACCACATTCTCAGATTCATCTATGCAACCAACACAAAGAACTTCAAAGAGTGCCCCAAAGTTTCTACTGGAGAGTCAAGACGAAAACGTGTGCCAACCCCTATGCATAAGTTCACGAGGTCACAGAACCCGCAAGTTGATCACCAAAACATACATCAAGTAGATCACGTGATATCCCATTGTCACCACGGATAAGCACATGCAAGACATACATCAAGTGTTCTCAAATCCTTAAAGACTTAGATAAGATAACTTCAAAGGGAAAACTCAATCCATTACAAGAGAGTAGAGGGGGAGAAACATCATAAGATCCAACTATAATAGCAAAGCTCACTATACATCAAGATCGTGCCGAGTCAAGAACACGAGAGAGAGAGAGAGAGAGAGAGAGAGAGAGATCAAATACATAGCTACTGGTACATACCCTCAGCCCCGAGGGTGAACTACTCCCTCCTCGTCATGGAGAGCGCCGGGATGATGAAGATGGCCACCGGTGAGGGATCCCCCCTCCGGTAGGGTGCCGGAACAGGGTCTCGATTGGTTTTACGTGGCTAGAGAGGCTTGCGGCGGCGGAACTCCCGATCTATTCTGTTCTCCTATGTTTTTAGGGTATATGGACATATATAGGCGAAAGAAGTCGGTCAGGGGAGCCACGAGGGGCCCACGAGGGTGGGGGCGCGCCCAGGGGGGCAGGCGCGCCTCCCTGCCTCGTGGCCACCTCGAAGCTTCCCTAACGTCTACTCCAAGTCTCCTGGGTTGCTTCCGTTCCAAGAATAACTCTCCCGAAGGTTTCATTCCGTGTGATATTCCTTTTCTTCGAAACACTAAAATAGGCAAGAAAACAACAATTTGGGCTGGGCCTCCGGTTAATAGGTTAGTCCCAAAAATAATATAGAAGTGTTTAGTAAAGCCCATAAACATCCAAAACAGATAATATAATAGCGTGGAACAATAACAAATTATAGATACGTTGGAGACGTATCAAGGAGCACCACGAAAACCTAATTCCACCGCCGCAACCTTCTATACCCGTGAGATCCCATCTTGGGGCCTTTTCCGGCGCTCTGCCGGAGGGGGCATCAATCACGGAGGGCTTCTACATCAACACCATAGCCTCTCCAATTATGTGTGAGTAGTTTACCACAGACTGATGTCTACTACGCAACCTTCTTCTTGTAGACGTTGCTGGGCCTCCAAGTGCAGAGGTTTGTAGGACAGTAGCAAATTTCCCTCAAGTGGATGACCTAAGGTTTATCAATCCGTGGGAGGCGTAGGATGAAGATGGTCTCTCTCAAACAACCCTGCAACCAAATAACAAAGAGTCTCTTGTGTCCCCAACACACCCAATACAATGGTAAATTGTATAGGTGCACTAGTTCGGCGAAGAGATGGTGATACAAGTGCAATATGGATAGTAGATATAGGTTTTTGTAATCTGAAAATAAAAAAACAGCAAGGTAACTAATGATAAAAGTGAGCGTAAACGGTATTGTAATGCTAGGAGACAAAGCCTAGGGTTCATACTTTCACTAGTGCAAGTTCTCTCAACAATAATAACATAATTGGATCATATAACTATCCCTCAACATGCAACAAAGAGTCACTCCAAAGTCACTAATAGCGGAGAACAAACGAAGAGATTATGGTAGGGTACGAAACCACCTCAAAGTTATTCTTTCCAATCAATCCGTTGGGCTATTCCTATAAGTGTCACAAACAGCCCTAGAGTTCGTACTAGAATAACACCTTAAGACACAAATCAACCAAAACCCTAATGTCACCTAGATACTCCAATGCCACCTCAAGTATCCCTGGGTATGATTATACGATATGCATCACACAATCTCAGATTCATCTATTCAACCAACACATAGAACCTCAAAGAGTGCCCCAAAGTTTCTACCGGAGAGTCAAGACGAAAAATGTGTGCCAACCCCTATGCACAGGTTCATGGGCGGAACCCGCAAGTTGATCACCAAAACATACATCAAGTGAATCACGTGATATCCCATTGTCAGCACAGATACGCACGGCAAGACGTACATCAAGTGTTCTCAAGTCATTAAAGACTCAATCCGATAAGATTACTTCAAAGGGAAAACTCAATCCATTACAAGAGAGTAGAGGGGGAGAAGCAACATAAGATCCAACTATAATAGCAAAGCTCACGATACATCAAGATCGTGCCAAATCAAGAACACGAGAGAGAGAGAGAGAGATCAAACACATAGCTACTGGTACATACCCTCAGCCCCGAGGGTGAACTACTCCCTCCTCGTCATGGAGAGCGCTGGGATGATGAAGATGGCCATTGGTGAGGGTCCCCCCCCCCTCCGGCAAGGTGCCGGAACAGGGTCCCGATTGACTTTAGGTGGCTACAGAGGCTTGCGGCGGCGGAACTCCAGATCTATTCTGTTCCCCGAAGTTTTTAGGGTATATGGAGATATATAGGCGGAAGAAGTACGTCAGGGGAGCCACGAGGGGCCCACGAGGGTGGAGGGCGCGCCCTAGGGGGGTGGGCGCCCCCCTACCTCGTGGCTCCCTCGTTTCTTTCCTGACGTGCACTCCAAGTCTATCGGGTAGCTTTCCTTCCAAAAATAACTTCTCCAGAAGGTTTCATTCCGTTTCGACTTCGTTTAATATTCCTTTTCTTAGAAACACTGAAACAAGGGAAAAAACAGGAACTGACACTGGGCTCTGGGTCAATAGGTTAGTCCCAAAAATAATATAAAAGTGTAAAATAAAGCCCATAAACATCCAAGATGGATAATATAATAGCATGGAACAATAAAAAATTATAGATACATTGGAGACATATCACAGACCTTCGGGTCCATAGTTATTAGCTAGATGGCTTCTTCTCTCTCTTTGGATCTCAATACAAAGTTCTCCTCAATCTTCTTGGAGATCTATTCGACGTAACTCTTCTTGCGGTGTGTTTGTCGAGATCCAATGAATTGTGCGTTTATGATCAAGATTATCTATGAACAATATTTGAATCTTCTCTGAATTCTTTTATGTATGATTGGTTATCTTTGCAAGTCTCTTCGAATTATCAGTTTGGTTTGGCCTACTAGATTGATCTTTCTTGCAGTGGGAGAAGTGCTTAGCTTTGGGTTCAATCATGCGGTGCTCGATCCCAGTGACAGTAGGGGAAACGACACGTATTGTATTGTTGCCGTCGAGGATAAAAAAGATGGGGTGTATATCATATTGCATGAGTTTATCCCTCTACATCATGTCATTTTACCTAATGTGTTACTCTGTTCTTATGAACTTAATACTCTAGATGCATGCTGGATAGCGGTCAATGTGTGGAGTAATAGTAGTAGATGTAGGCAGGAGTCGGTCTACTTGTCGTGGACGTGATGCCTATATACATCATCATGCCTAGATATTCTCATAATTATGCACTTTTCTATCAATTGCTCGACAGTAATTTGTTCACCCACCGTAATACTTATGCTATCTTGAGAGAAGCCACTAGTGAAACCTATGGCCCCCGGGTCTATTCTCCATCATATTAATCTCCCGTCAACAAGCTATTTCTATCGCCGTTTAGTTTGCTTTCTTTACTTTTAGTCTTTATCATAAAAATACGAAAAATATTATCTTATCATCTCTATCAGATCTCACTTTTGCAAGTGGCCGTGAAGGGATTGACAACCCCTTTATCGTGTTGGTTGCAAGGTTCTTATTTGTTTGTGTAGGTACGAGGGACTTGCGTCTGGCCTCCTACTGGATTGATACCTTGGTTCTCAAAAACTGAGGGAAATACTTACGCTGCTTTGCTGCATCACCCTTTCCTCTTCAAGGGAAAACCAACGCAGTGCTCAAGAGGTAGCAAGAAGGATTTCTGGCACAGTTTCCGGGGAGGTGTGCACCAAGTCAAGTCAAGATTTGATCTCCCGACAACGAGCCATTTCTGGCGCCGTTGCCGGGGAGTCTACGCACAAGTCAAGACATACCAAGTACACATCACAAACTCTTATCCCTCGCATTACATTATTTTCCATTTGCCTCTCATTTTCCTCTCCCCCACTTCACCCTTGCCGTTTTATTCGCCCTCTCTTTTCGTTCGCCTCTTTCTTGCTTGCTTCTTGTTGTCTGTTTGCCCTAATGGCTCTGCCTAAAAACGTTGATCCTTACCTTAAAAGGTTGGAAGAAATTGAAAACAACGTCAGAAGATTTATGACTTTGCAATTTGAGCATAATAATTTTTTTTAGAAACGAGCTTAAAGAACAAAAAAGCTTTATGGGGTACATGAATAAAGAGCTTGATGATATGTCTAAGGAATTTTATGGCTTGAGATCTCAGTTTGCTTATCTTGAAAAATTAATAGCCCAAATTTTCGATAAGCAGGCCACCTTTGTCAATAAGATGGCCGCTAAACCAGAAGATTTGGAGGGTAATAATGATGAAGATCTAAAAGTAATTGATGTGTCCCCTATTAAATCTTTGTTTTGCAATATGAATCTTGATAATGATGGGACTGGAGATGAGTCAACTTTAGTTAAAAGGCGTTCCAATGATTCAGAGTTTTTAGATCTTGATGCAAAATTTGGTAAAAGTGGGATTGAAGAGGTCAAAACTTTATATAGCGTTGAACCCACTATTTTGGATTTCAAGGAATTTAATTATGATAATTGTTCTTTGATAGATTGTGTTTCCTTGTTGCAATCCGTGCTAAATTCTCCGCATGCTTATAGTCAAAATAAGGCTTTTACTAAACATATTGTTGATGCTTTAATGCAATCTTATGAAGAAAAGGTTGAGTTGGAAGTTTTTATCCCTAGAAAACTTTATGATGAGTGGGAACCTACTATTAAAATTAAAATTAAAGATCATGAATGCTATGCTTTGTGTGATTTGGGTGCTAGTGTTTCCACGATTCCAAAAACTTTGTGTGATTTGCTAGGTTTCCATGAATTTGATGATTGTTCTTTAAACTTGCACCTTGCGGATTCCACCGTTAAGAAACCTATGGGAAGAATTAATGATGTTCTTATTGTTGCAAATAGGAATTATGTGCCCGTAGATTTCATTGTTCTTGATATAGATTGCAATCCTTCATGTCCTATTATTGTTGGTAGTCCTTTCCTTAGAACGATTGGTGCAATTATTGATATGAAGGAAGGGAATATTAGATTCCAATTTCCGTTAAGGAAAGGCATGGAACACTTTCCTAGAAAGAAAATAAAATTACCTTATGAATCTATCATGAGAGCCACTTATGAATTGCCTACCAAAGATGGTAACACCTAGATCTATCCTTGCCTTTATGCCTAGCTAGGGGCGTTAAACGATAGCGCTTGTTGGAAGGCAACCCAAATTTTATTTTACTTTTTTGCTTTGTGGTTCTGTTTTAGGAATAAATAATACATCTAGATTCTTTTTATATGTGGTTTTGTGTTTTAATTAGTGTTTGTGCCAAGTAGAACCTTTGGGAAGACTTGGGGAAAGTCTTTGTGATCTTGCTGTAAAAAACAGAAACTTTAGCGCTCACGAGATTAGCTACAACTTTTTACTGGTGAGCGATATTTAGTTGATTCTTTTTGAATATGATTAGTAGATAAATTCCTCACGTCAAGCAATTTATTTTAGAATTTTTGGAGTTCCAGAAGTTTGTGTTAGTTACAGATTACTACAGACTGTTCTGTTTTAGATAGATTCTGTTTTTCGCATGTTGTTTGCTTATTTTGATGAATCTATGGCTAGTAATGGAGTTTATAAACCATATAAAAGTTGGAATACAGTAGGTTTAACACCAATATAAAGAAAGAATGAGTTAATTACAGTACCTTGAAGTGGTGTTTTCTTTTCTTTCGCTAACGGAGCTCACGAGATTTTCTGTTAAGTTTTGTGTTGTGAAGTTTCCAAGTTTTGGGTAAAGATTTGATGGATTATGGAACAAGGAGTGGCAAGAGCCTTAGCTTGGGGATGCCCAAGGCACCCCAAGGTAAAATCTAAGGACAACCCAAAAAGCCTAAGCTTGGGGATGCCCCGGAAGGCATCCCCTCTTTTGTCTTCGTCCATCGGTAACTTTACTTGGAGCTATATTTTTATTCACCACGTGATATGTGTTTTGCTTGGAGCGTCTGGTATGATTTGAGTCTTTGCTTTTTAGTTCACCACAATCATCCTTTCTGTACACACCTTTTGAGAGAGACACACATTAATCGGAATTTATTAGAATACTCTATGTGCTTCACTTATATCTTTTGAGCTAAACAGTTTTGCTCTAGTGCTTCACTTATATCTTTTAGAGCACGGTGGTGGTTATATTTTATAGAAATTATTGATATCTCATGCTTCACTTATATCATTTTGAGAGTCCTTTAGAACAGCATGGTAGTTTATAAAGTGCATTGAATAGTAAGAGAAGTTTGATACTTGATAGTTGTTTTGAGATATAAAGATGATAATATTAGAGGTGTGCTAGTTGAGCAATTGTGAAATTGAGAAATACTTGTGTTGAAGTTTGCAAGTCCCGTAGCATGCACGTATGGTAAACGTTGTGTGACAAATTTGAAACATGAGGTGTTCTTTGATTGCTTTCCTTATGAGTGGCGGTCGGGGATGAGCGATGGTCTTTTCCTACCAATCTATCCCCCTAGGACCATGCGCGTAGTGCTTGGTTTTGATGACTTGTAGATTAGTATGTGAGTTCTTTATGACTAATGTTGAGTCCATGGATTATACGCACTCTCACCCCTCCATCATTGCTAGCCTCTTCGGTACCGTGCATTGCCCTTTCTCACCTTGAGAGTTGGTGCAAACTTCGCCGGTGCATCCAAACCCCGTGATATGATACGCTCTATCACACATAAACCTCCTTATATCTTCCTCAAAACAGCCACCATACCTACCTATTATGGCATTTCCATAGCCATTGAGAGATATGTTGCCATGCAACTTTCCACCGTTCCGTTTATTATGACACGCATCATCATTGTCATATTGCTTTGCATGATCATGTAGTTGACATCGTATTTGTGGCAAAGCCACCTTTATAATTCTTTCGTACATGTCACTCTTGATTCATTGCATATCCTGGTACACCGCTGGAGGCATTCACATAGAGTCATATTTTGTTCCAAGTATTGAGTTGTAATCTTTGAGTTGTAAGTAAATAAAAGTGTGATGATCATCATTATTAGAGCATTGTCCCAAGTGAGGAAAGGATGATGGAGACTATGATTCCCCCACAAGTCGGGATGAGACTCCGGATGAAGAAAAAAAAAGAGGAAAGAAAAGAGGCCAAAAAGAAAAAAAAGAGAAGAAGGCCCAAGTAAAAAAAAGAGAAAAAGAGAGAAGGGACAATGTTACTATCCTTTTACCACACTTGTGCTTCAAAATAGCACCATGATCTTCATGATAGAGAGTCTCCTATTTTGTCACTTTCATATACTAGTGGGAATTTTACATTATAGAACTTGGCTTGTATATTCCAACAATGAGCTTCCTCAAATGCCCTAGGTCTTTGTGAGCAAGCAAGTTGGATGCACACCCACTTAGTTTATTTTGTTGAGCTTTCATAAATTTATAGCTCTAGTGCATCCGTTGCATGGCAATCCCTACTCCTTGCATTGACATCAATTGATGGGCATCTCCATAGCCCGTTGATTAGCTGCGTCAATGTGAGACTTTCTCCTTTTTTGTCTTCTCACACAACCTCAATCATTATATTCTATTCCACCCATAGTGCTATGTTCATGGCTCGCGCTCATATATTGCGTAAAAGTTGAAAGAGTTTGAAAAGGCTAAGTATGAAACAATTGCTTGGCTTGTCATCGGGGTTGTGCATAATGAGAGCAATTTGTGTGACGAAAATGAAGCATAGCCAAACTATATGATTTTGTAGGGATAAGCTTTCTTTGGCTATGTTATTTTGATAAGACATAATTGCTTGGTTAGCATGCTTGAAGTATTATTATTTTTATGTCAATATTAAACTTTTATCTCGAATCTTTCAGAACTGAATATTCATGCCACAATAAAGAGAATTACATTGAGAAATATGCTAGGAAGCATTCCACATCAAAAATTCTGTTTTTATCATTTACCTACTCGAGGACGAGTAGGAATTAAGCTTGGGGATGCTTGATATGTCTCCAATGTATCTATAATTTTTTATTGTTACATGCTATTATATATTCTGTTTTGGATGTTTAATGGGCTTTATTATACACTTTCATATTATTTTTGGGACTAACCTATTAACCCAAGGCCCAGTGCAAATTGTTGTTTTTTGCCTATTTCAGTGTTTCGCAGAAAAGGAATATCAAACGGAGTCCAAACGGAATGAAACCTTCGGGAGAGTTATTTTTGGAACAAACGTGATCCAGAGGACTTGGAGTGGACGTCAAGAAACGTACGAGGAGGCCACGAGGCAGGGGGCGCGCCTACCCCCTGGGCGCGCCCTCCACCCTCGTGGGCCCCTCGTGGCTCCACCGACCTACTTCTTCCTCCTATATATACCTACGTACCCCGAAACCATCGAGGAGCACCACGAAAACCTAATTCCACCGCCGCAACCTTCTGTACCCGTGAGATCCCATCTTGGGGCCTTTTCCGGCGCTCTGCTGGAGGGGGCATCGATCACGGAGGGATTCTACATCAACACCATAGCCTCTCCGATGATGTGTGAGTAGTTTACCACAGACCTTCGGGTCCATAGTTATTAGCTAGATGGCTTCTTCTCTCTCTTTGGATCTCAATACAAAGTTCTCCTCGATCTTCTTGGAGATCTATTCGATGTAACTCTTTTTAGGGTGTGTTTGTCGAGATCCGATGAATTGTGGGTTTATGATCAAGATTATCTATGAACAATATTTGAATCTTCTCTGAATTCTTTTATGTATGATTGGTTATCTTTGCAAGTCTCTTCGAATTATCAGTTTGGTTTGGCCTACTAGATTGATCTTTCTTGCAATGGGAGAAGTGCTTAGCTTTGGGTTCAATCATGCGGTGCTCGATCCCAGTGACAGTAGGGGAAACAACATGTATTGTATTGTTGCCATCGAGGATAAAAAAGATGGGGTTTATATCATATTGCATGAGTTTATCCCTCTACATCATGTCATCTTACCTAATGTGTTACTCTGTTCTTATGAACTTAATACTCTAGATGCATGCTGGATAGCGGTCGATGTGTGGAGTAATAGTAGTAGATGTAGGCAAGAGTCGGTCTACTTGTCGCGGATGTGATGCCTATATACATGATCACGCCTAGATATTCTCATAATTATGCACTTTTCTATCAATTTCTCGACAGTAATTTGTTCACCCACCGTAATACTTATGCTATCTTGAGAGAAGCCACTAGTGAAACCTATGGCCCCCGGGTCTATTCTCCATCATATTAATCTCCCGTCAACAAGCTATTTCTATCGCCGTTTAGTTTTCTTTCTTTACTTTTAGTCTTTATCATAAAAATACCAAAAATATTATCTTATCATCTCTATCAGATCTCACTTTTGCAAGTGGCCGTGAAGGGATTGACAACCCCTTTATCGCGTTGGTTGCAAGGTTCTTATTTGTTTGTGTACGTACGAGGGACTTGCGTGTGGCCTCCTACTGGATTGATACCTTGGTTCTAAAAAACTGAGGGAAATACTTACGCTACTTTGCTGCATCACCCTTTCCTCTTCAAGGGAAAACCAACGCAGTGCTCAAGAGGTAGCAGCAATGTTCCTTCTCCGTGGACCCTTCACGGGTGGAGCCCTCCGTGGACTCGTGCAACCATTACCCTCCGTGGGTTGAAGTCTCCATCAAGGTGGACGTACAATAGCACCAACTATCGGAACCACGCCAAAATTCACCGTGTCTTTATTGCGTTTGATTTCTCTAATCCCTCCTTTACGTTCATATGCAAAGTCTTTACTTTCCGCTGCTCAACTCTTAGACTTGCATGTGTAGGGTGTATTTGACTTGTTAGAATCTCTAAAACTTTCTTACAACTAAAATTGGGAAAAGGATAAAGTTTTATTTGGTCAAGTAGTCTAATCACCCCCCTCTAGACCTATCTTCTCGATCCTACAAAAAGATGGGCCCTTCACAGAGGGAAGCGGAGGTTTTCATGCAATTTTTCATTTGGATGTGCAAACTCTTAATGTAAAGAAATGTCACTTTGTATTACCCCTTGTGATAGCAACCTTTATGATGCAGTCTGTCACTTTTATTTCTTTGCCATCACAAGTTCGTACAAAATTCATTTTCCCTTACAATAAAAGATCATACATATTTAGGAGCAATGCTTATTGCCTTTCGCACCGATGAAAACTTACTTAAAGGATCTTATTCAATCCATAGGTAGATATGGCTTATGGCAAGAAACTGTGTTCAAGGGTTTTCGGATGTGCAAGTAGTATCTCTACTTAGTACGAAATTTTGGCTAGCAAAATATTATGGCCAAGCACCACATGTTAGAGGATCCATGACAATATAACTTCTATGTGAATACAAGCAAACATAACCCATTATGTTGTCTTCCTTATCCAACATCAACTATTTGATCAAGTTTTTTGAAATAATTAATGGGGGCTCACAATCATAAAAGATGTCCAAGATGGTATATTCATATGTGAGACCTCTCTTCCCTTAATATCTGTCATGAATTGCATCAATGACCAATGCTATGTTTGATAGATCCCAATAAATTTTATTCATTACACCCCTTATATGTGAAGTCATTACTCATATGATCTTTTTATTCTTTATTCTTTTCATTGCTAAAATTGGAACAAGAAAGTAAAACAACAAAACTCAAACTCCTCTTTATTATATAGCTTTCGCACACGATTACACAGATAGACAGATCACGAAACAAACACTCAAAACTGACTCGTACTAAAACTTTATTCTTCTAAATCAAGAAATAATAAGGATCAAACTAAGATAGATAATGATGATAAAAGGGATGGTGATACGATACCGGGGCACCTCCCCCAAGCTTGGAACAAGCCATGGGTGGTACCCATATCCGTGTGATGGTGGTGAGGAATTTGTGGGCTTGTTCTCCCTCTTCCAAGTGTCCAACTCATGCCTCTTCTTGATGATTTCATAGAGCACACGATTCTTTCCTCAAGGGCAATAACTTCTTTTGGGAGTGCTATGTTTTGGGCACAAATCGCATCAACGGCCTTTAGTGCACCAAAGAAAGATTAGGAAAAGGAGAGGAAAAAGAATCCTACTCCTTCGTAGTCTCCAGAAGAGAGACTGATTCGTCCTCTTGCTCTCCATCAATCTTGCCACTGCCCCCTCTTTGGTCTTCTCTGGCTCAGTAGGATCTTCTTCACCGGAAGACCACTCATAGTGGATCTCGTTGAAAGGACGTTTGCCCAGAGAGGGTTGGACAATCTGGTGCTTGGTGTGGAGCCTTCGGGGAGCCATGAGGGACTTGTTGATCTAGATCTGTCAGAAAAACAACCCGAAATAAGAATAGAGGAGAAACTTGCAATACGGAGGTCAAAATAGCGAGAAGTATATATCATGAATCTTTCACGTGCAGGACAAGTAATCGGGGAGAAAACGGAGTCGGGACAGGGGAGTCAGGAGCTCACACGGTGCACCCCGGGAGAGGGGGGCACCATGTGGGCTCGTCGCTCCCTCGTGCACAATCCTAGTTGTTTATTATTTTCCTAATGATGCCCAAGAGAACCTTGCATACGGCTTGATCACACGTCCACTGAGTTGTTGTAGTGGTCGGTAACCAAAACATGGTCTTGGTTTGATACGTTCCAATCATTGC
Source organism: Aegilops tauschii subsp. strangulata (assembly GCF_002575655.3). Lineage (NCBI taxonomy): Eukaryota > Viridiplantae > Streptophyta > Magnoliopsida > Poales > Poaceae > Aegilops > Aegilops tauschii. The sequence continues at coordinate 536,313,074 of NC_053036.3, read as the reverse complement.
ATCCATGGGGCGCCGGAGCAGTGGCTGTAGGGGCCACCGGAGTTGCAGCACGAGGCGCCGCATTGGCTTCTTTGTCTTCTTCTTTGTGGCCGCCTCGTCGAGCGCCGACACCGCCGCCGTCGGCTTTCGAGCTCGTTTGGCTCCGGCTGATACGGCGGGAGGGCAGTTGTCGTTGCCGGAGAGCCGGTGGCTACCCCGGAGGCCATTGGAGAGGTTGGAGAAGGAGCTTAGATGCGGTGGGTTTTTTCATCACCAAACTCTTCTTTGGCGTGGGCAGTGGTGCATGGGTGATTTTCGACGGTGCAAAGTCGGCGCCGGTGGGGTGGGGGAAGGGGTCGTGCTATCCATTCCAGCCGGCCGGACGGTCATCGGTGGCGGCGGCAGGGTGTGGCAGCTGCGGCGGGCGAAGGCAGGATGGTGTGGGGGTGGGAGGAAGAGAGGTGCCAGTTTTACTCGCCGCCGCAGGATCGAGTAAATTTAGGGATATTTGAGGGGATATTGGGAGTTCGAGTAAAAAAATTACTCCACTAAGCCGGATAGGAGATCGGCTATGTCGGGGATATACCCCGCGGCGTAAACCGGCCGGAAGTATAACCCGGCCGGACTTGGCGGTTTATTTGAAGACCCCGCTGACACTTGGCGATTTACTGGCGACCCGCCCTGACCTGGCGGTTTACAAGCAACCCGCCTGGTCATTATGACTCACTGGTGACCCGGCGGGTGGGTCAAACGGATGACAAGGCCCAAGGCCCAGAAGGCCGGTTCATACTATGGTGGGCCGGTTTACAAGAAAAGGCATAAGGAATATTTACCTTACAAGGATTTAAGACCTGGACTTGTATCCGGTTTGTATTAGAAGGTAGATTAGTCCTCATCCTAATAGGACTCCACATGTAACCCGCACCTTCAACTTATATAAGGAGGGGCAGGGCTCCCCAAAGAGGGACAAGCAAGAAGCAATAATCTCTAGGGCTAGACACAATTAGAGGAGAGCCGGTTTACCGGCGACTCCCTCATGAGCATAAGGAGACCTAGCCACAAACAGCATGTAGGGCTATTACCGGATGATGTTTCCCGGGGCCCGAAGCCGTCTAAATCCTCGTCTTGTGTGTTGCGTCTCTCGATTCCGCTCAACCCCTTTCAAGCTACTACAAAGATGCGTTGGCTTCACGAATAAGTCCTCACACTAGGACATCCGCCGTGACACTTCCACGACAGGCTAGGTGCGCCGTATGGGACTATAACCGAATTTTTACTCCCTTATTGCTTTTTAGGGAATCGATTAGAAATGCCCTTAGGAGTACATGCACTTTTAGGGGATCAATTAGAAATGCCCTTAGCCGCACGCGCACGTCGACTTTCCAACTGTCATTGACAAGGTCATGCCGGCTCTGGTATGAGAGCGGCGACAAGGCGCGGTAGCGGCTTGTTTTTCTGGCGGCCGCAATGGTCGTTCGTTGGTCCATGAATCTCGATGTAATTTTTATTATGTTTGAGGTGTTTTGTACTTTCGATGAATCTTTATAATAGATTTGATCATTTTCAAAAAAAAGAATCTTCCACCGTAATATGATTCGAACTAGTCATCACTATATCTATGTACCGCAAGAACTGCACACACGAATTTGTTACATCACTATGTTTCTCTGAAGGAGTAATATATATGGAGTTCAGAACAACCGTCAAATTTTAAGCCGGAAACGTGGGATCAAACACCGGCGATATAATTTCATGATTTGGCTCTTCTTGCATCCTGTGCTTATAATTTCGATCCCATCGTGTACTCCGACACAAGTTTTGAGAATAAGGATGAACTGTCTTTTAGCAACTTCGCCGGTGAGTCGTACTCTACAATTTCACCTGTTTTACACAACATGACAGTAGTTAAAACAAGCAAACAAACAGAGAAGAACAGGATTTGTCAGTTAAATCTGTAACGAAGTGGACGAGACTCACCGTTGTCCAGAAGAATGACCCTCTCGCTATCAAGAACCGATGTAATACGGTGTGCTATCGTGATGACGGTGCATTCCGCAAACTGCTGTTTCAAGGTTTGCTGGATCAAACTGTCGGTTTTGGGATCCACGGAAGAAGTTGCCTCGTCCAGAACTAAGATCCGTCTCCTCTTTAAAATCACCCTTCCCAAGCAAACAAGCTGCCGTTGACCCGCGCTCCAGTTTTCTCCATTCTCCGTGACTGCATTTCAGTTCAGAATATTCAAGTTGTTGGTTCGGCATATCATAAAGAAAAGCAATATCTATTGGGAATTTCTTATATATACATATCAAACCTGTACAGTCGAGCTTGAGCTCGTTCTTCCTAACTTCGTCTCCAAGATGACAGCAGTCCAATGCCTAGACAACGTAGATCACGCATAAATTACTTTGGCCATCAAATAGAAAATACAGATGCTATTTTCTTTTAAGTTATGGGGTCAAATTGGTTTTTTAAATGAATGGAGTAAATTTGAAAATATAACTACCTCCCAGATTTGGTCATCACTATACTCATTCAGAGGGTCGATGTTGCTTCGCAGAGTCCCCTCAAACATAACAGGATCTTGTGGAATGATACTCAGTCTTGTCCGTAGGTCATGCAGTCCAATGGTGGAGATGTCGATCCCATCTATCAATACTTGCCCAATGCAGGGGTCGACAATGCGGAATAGTGTTTGAATCAAGGTTGACTTTCCACCACCTGTTCTTCCAACAATACCAGTCTTCATACCTCCTGAGAAGGTGCATGTCACGCCTTTCAAAACTAAAGGCAGATGTGGCGCATATTTTACCTGCATGACATACAGGCACTTAGGGTACTAATAACTGCAACATTGTATCAGCAGCAACATGAGAACTGCTATTACTAACTGATGAAAACAATTTCTATGTGCAACTAAAACTGTCTCATAGAACTTCAGAAGTTTCATCAATATGGATTTGCAACAACAAAATAACTAAATATTTAAAGCTGAAGAAACGAACATGAAGGTTACGAAGCTCAATTTCACCCTTTGCTGGCCAATGGCAATCCGGTCTACTTTCCGATATCGTAAGGGGCGGTTCAGAAGGAATGGCCATGTACTGTAATATTCTTTCCACGGATATCATTCTGTTTTCCAAACTACAGAGGACGACAATAGCCCACCCTTGTAGCATATTCAGACTTAGTCCATAAGTGACTGCAAGACCAGCTGTTTCTGTAAAGTGTAAAGAGATAATAGGTTAATACTAATTAGGGATGCTAATACACATTATTCTCTAAGTTTAGTTGAATGGCAAAAGTATGTTTACTTACTTGAGTCAATTAGATCAGTTGGCAAGGTGACTAAAAGTATCAAGGCAAATCCAAAAATAAATGAAGAAAGGAAGTCCAAGCGAAAGCACAACCATTCCATCGCAGCAACATTGTATAAACTTGGCCGAGACAAATTATCCATCAAGTGGCCAGTAGAACTGATGAACTGTCTTTCCTTATCAAAACATCTAATTATATTTGTGCCAGCTATTGATTCGGCGAAATGCTGCATCACAGGAGCTCTGCAAACTCCAGTTAACCTCTGCAATTCCCTAGCAGCACTTATGTAGTATTGCTGGAATAGAAGGAATGATATTGTGATTAAAAGAACAAAACAACGCAAATACCAATTAATTTCATAGAATACACATAACTATAAATTTCTGATATAATATGCTACATATTATATACTATTAAAAGAATGTTGTGGATTAAAATTTGTCTTAATCTGCTTAACCAAAAGTTCACCATTGGTCCTAAAATTTGCAGTCGTGACACTTAGGTCCTGAACATGCGAAGTGCTAAGATTTAGGTTCTTTAACTTGTATAAATTAGTTAATATAGGTTTAAACCTTACTTAATTGGCATTCAAAGTCCATTTAACAAAAAAAATCTTCAAAAAAATTATTAGATTTTTGGGTAGTCATGTGTCAGAACTTGTACTTCCATAAGTTAAAAGTCCCACGCCCCTCTATTACCGCTCATGTAAGTTGGAGTGCACCTGCTCTGACTCACTTATGCAAGTTTGGGGATCAATATAGTTATACTCAAAGACCTATTTGACAAACCATGGAAGTCTCAGGGCATCTCGTAACGAAACAGAAACAGGGCTTCTAGATTTAGTAGCACTGCTCACATATATAGTGGCATCTGGGAAAAAATCACACTACCACTCCAACCAATTATTCTATCTATATGAACATAAATGATTAATTTATGTACTCTACAAACTAAATTTGTTGCTATACTAGATTTTGCCTTCAAGGTGTCGAACTCCTGTGCATGCATAATTCACTAGCTACGGATCAATGTATCTATACTTCTTCAATGATTTCAAGTAATGGATGCCAACAAGAACTCAAATCGAACAAAAATATATGAAAAACATTACCTGATACCATAGAGATGCAACACTGACAGGGACAAAAATTATAAATACTGGCCATGCAACCCATGACATTAGAATGATTGTTCCAAGAAGTTCGATGGCAGGGAACAGAAGGTAGCCCATCAGGTCAAAAATTCGAGTATCCACTGCGCTCTGATCGGTGGAAGCCTGCAATTTGTTTCAACTTTCAACGTTAAGAACAGAATAAAAAGATCGATAGCACTCCCGAGGACATGTGACTTCAACTTATGTTTGCGAATAGTTTTCTGAAGGTACTTGCTTACTCTAATCAAGATACGGCCATTGGGCGTGGAGTCAAAGAAAGACATCGGTGCTCGGAATATGCATTGGTGCATCTTGTCAAATAGCATAGTTGCAGTCTTACATTCAGCCATGGCAAGAAGATAGGATCGCATGAAGACGCACAACGAGGTAACAAGAGCTAATGCAACATATACATTTATCATCTTTAAGCTACTGACTGGAGGATTCACATCTTTAGATCTTGGAGCTGCCCAAGCCATCCATAAATTGCTTCCAATTTGAAGAGATTGAAAAAGGATCTGGGCTAGCAAAATAATTGGCACAAATGCTCCTTTGTCTGCCATTGTAATATATCTCCAGTAGACAGTAAACCCAACCCGGCCTTTCTCCCTTTCTTCTTCTTGTACAAGTTGACCATTTTGAACAATTACTTCATTCTCATCATCTGTTTGCACATCAGCTATGGGTAGGGTGCTTCCACTGCCATTAAGATGGCAATTAATTTCAAAATTGCTACTTGGTGGCTCCAACATCTCCATAGTAGACAATGCCTCCTTGTGTGACACAGTTAATTCAGTGAATTCTTTTCCAGAATTGAGAATTTCAGTGTAATCCCCTGCTTGTATTATTTTCCCATCTTTCAAGACCTGAAATATGACAAAATGAATTGAAAAGGAATTTTTGCACGTAGCATAGAAAAGACATTGTACATTTGTTTCTAGCATACCATGATAACATCGGCTGAAGGTAAAAATTCAACATGATGTGTAACATACACAACTGTTTTTGAAGCTAAAAATCCAAGCAAGCACTCCTGCAAAAGATAAATTATAGTCAATAAGTTCGCTGAATAGCAGTAAGTATTCGCTCGCACCCTAGAATATCTCTCGAGAAAGGACATATTAACTCAAATTGATTGGCTAAACTGGACCAATCACAACACCAGGAGAGTTGTTTAATAACATGACTAAAAGAAATATGAAACCAATTTTTTTGGAAATGTAACTATAATATTTAGAAATTCTTAACGGGATGGACATTGAAGCAAGAGATTAATTAGCACTCTGAAGTCTCAACCAAGAAGAATTTGAAATAAGCTACTACCTTCATCAGTAAGAAAATATATACATTTTATCCGAGTTCGTTTTGGTAATATTTGTAGTTTAGGCAACGTTTTCTACAACATGCCCCATTAATGTGTGTCGGTACTAGTATGTAGCTATATAGTATTCTTGTTTTCATTTACATTTTTAAATTGCACAATAACAATGTATATCACACGAGATGATTAAACCAGCAGCTTATAAAATTTCAACACCACCACAATTGACAACATGACAGAGAAGTGCTAACAAAAGTGTAATCGTTTTTCTTGAACAATTTTTCCAACAGAAACATATTGTGGAAAAATTTTGAAAGGTGAACATTGCAACACTTGCGAATGTAGTATAAATTTATATAATCAAATAGAAAGGTGAACATTGCAACACTTGCGAATGTAATATAAACATAAGATATGTCCCCGGATAAGGTATTAGTTTTAGCATTCAGTAATTTTTCATATACATAAATAACAAAGAAATAAAAAATATCAAGACATACCTTGAACAAGTGCAATCCAGTATGAGCATCAACTGCACTAAACGGATCATCAAATAGATAGATATCAGCATCATGGTACAAAGCACGGGCTATTTGCATCCTTTGTTTTTGTCCACCACTGAGGTTAATGCCTCTCTCTCCTATTATCGTCTGGTCACCGAATGGTAACATATCCAGGTCCTTGATGAGAGAGCATGCTTCAAGCACCTTTTCATACCTCTCCCTATTCATTTCTGTGCCGAAAAGTATATTATCCTCAATTTTCCCACTCTGTATCCAAGGTGTTTGGCTAACATAGGAGATCCTACCACAAGTGGTAACCTCTCCTGATAATTTTGGTATCTCACCGAGTATGCAAGACAACAAACTTGATTTGCCAGATCCAACTGTTCCACAGATACCAACCCTCATTCCTTGTCGTATACGGAAGTTCACGTCTTGGAGAGTAGGCACTTGAGAAGATGTATTCCAAGAGAACTGACCGTTCGTCACCTCAATCGATACATCGGTGGTACCTCTAGGAAGCTTAGTTACAACATCACTAGGCAGTTCCTCAAGGCACATAAATGAGCTTATCCTGTCAAGCGATACTTTTGTCTGATTGATAATAGAGATTAAATCTGGGATACCGTGGATTGGTGCTTGCATCTGTCTAAATGTTGCCAGAGCGCATAGCACTTTACCTGTTTCTAATGGAACGCCCATAAGCACACAAGCTCCAAAAGTGACCATGGCAACAAAAGCAGGAACACAAAAATATATAGATAGAACCATCGCCGAGGTGTATACATTCTTCTTTACCCAATTCATCTCTACCTTCCTCAACTCTGCGATCTTCGATAAGAAGATCATTTCCCATCCTTGAAGCTTGAGAATGCGCATGTTCTGTAAGATCTCAGACATAGCCCTCATTCTCACATCCTTGGCGCTCATAGTTTTCTCTTGGTAACTTTGCACGATTAGCCCTAAAGGTATATTGGCCGCCGATGTCAAAGCAGTGGCAAGAAAGGCAGCAATTGCAGCCCCAAAACCAAGTGTCGAGTATAAAATGAGCATTGCTAGAAAAATTTGCACAGGAAGCAGCCAAAGATCATGCATGGATCGACTGAAATCTCCTACACACTCGGCATCGAGGCTCACGACATTGATCATCTCTCCGCTTGAGATGCTTTGCCTGCACTGACCGGAGAGGGCAAGGCCTTTTTGATAAATAGCAGCAACAAGCGATGAACGTGCACGCACGCCTACTTGTTTTGATTTAAACTGCAAATGCCTTGTTGAGAGGCCTCCGATCAACTGCGCAACAACGAATCCCAACACTAAAACGTAGCCCTCTTTACTGGATCTTGAACTCTTATTTAGGTAGTCGACAAAGTACTTGATCAGGTAGGGTCCAACATATGAAGCAACAGCGCTGAGTAGGGCAGAGACTGCAGTGATGAGGATCAGTTGCCATGTTGTAAGCACAATAGCCTTGGCCAGCTTGACTGTCGTAACGTCTGTGAACTGCCCCGTCGCAGAGTTTGACACAACCTTTGCCTTAAACTTAGGGAGGATCCCATGGACACTGTCACTGTCATCCAAGAACGGCACATCATCAAGATCTAGCGTTTTCTTTCTGCCAAGATCAAGTAAAGGGCCCATCCAAGAAAATGTGATAATGCTAAACCATCCAGCATCTGTGAAAAGTGATTTAGTGCTTGCTGCCTCAGATGAGGAACAAGTTGCCTGGTCCAAAAGCGGCTGCCTCATGATGAACAGGTAACTTCTGAACAGCGAAACTGGAAAAAAGAGTACACCTTAACTTTTAGACTAGAACAACAGAGTATAAGAACAGAGTATAAGACTATGAACATTAGAGAACACGTCGTTTAAGTTTGACCATATATAGAGAGAAAAATGCAGAAAGTTGAGCTAACGCAATTATATAACAGAAACAACAGACAGGCAATGAAGCACATCACTCCTAAACAGCACAGAGTTGCAGAGCCTAGAGCAAACCTGGATTGTTCGAATTCTATCTAGAAGAGTCGGCATCGTATATGAAAAAAACAAAAGCAAGAAGATCAAAGGGCAGCAACATCGAAATCATTATTTCCTCACAAAAATAGACACACGCGTTTAATATATGTAGATAGATGTGCTGTACCTGTACTTAGGGTAGGCAAGGGAAGCAGGAGTTACACGGACGAGGCAGCTAGCTGAACGATCGATGCCGATTTCTGCCACTCGACCTCGCAGAACAGGAGGATTCCACGTATCCGCTCGCGAGATCAGATCATAATCTGACGTTTTGCCGTCTCTAGATTGGGCGCCGCCGCCTACGGAGGGAGGATCTTTCCGTGGGAGTTCGTTGGCGGGGTTTGGACGAGAGCTCATATTTATAGTGGACGCCCTTATTTTAATTTTTTTTATTTACGGGTCGCTGGGGAGGAAGGCTCCAGCAATCGTTTAGTCGCTGGCTGGTCGCGCCCGTCCTATTTGGCGCGTTTTTTTTTTTTTTTGAGATTTTCTGTTAGGCTTTATTCATCACGTGGTATGGATACAGGAAGTACAACGGGATCAAATGGTTGCCCCAACCAACGGTGGCGCCCCCCTCAAAAAAAAAAACCCAAAGGTGGCGCCCTTGATCCAACCTGGTGGCATGCCTAGCCAGATTATGCGGCTCAAAATTTGAGCTTCTAGACTCGAAAATAAAAGAGCAAGAATTAAAAAGAGTTTGCCATTCTCTAATTTCTCTGACTACTCCTCCATAGCTGCCCCATGCTCCCTCCTTGATGTGCTTTACTACTGTCTCACAATCGGAGGCAATCACCAGATTATGGAGGCCCAGATCTTCTGCTAGCGAGAGTCCCTCCCGGCACGCAATAGCCTCAAGTGTTGAAGGGTCAATCATTCCTTGAATTACAAATGCCGATGAGCGTTAGGAGGAGGGGTGATCAGCCCATGTCTGATTGACTGTTTTCTTTCCTTTCCTCTGTTCTCTGACTCGGAACATCGGTTCGTTTTTCTTCTGTAACCATTCTTTCCCCTATAATGCAATGGCAGAGCTCCTGCCTTTTCCCGTAAAAAAAAGCTTGTACTGGAGCTACTCTCCTCTCACTTTGGTTACCCTGGGTGCCCTGTACCTCGCCCAGTTCTGCAATAAAATGAGTGATGAACAAGTATGTTGACAGCGTGCTTTGGTTTATTCTCCTTCATGAATTAATTTCCTCCAAGCCCACCATATTGCCCAAAGTGTGACCGTTAACCTTATGAAGTTATCATGCAATAACCGCTCAAGCATTGTAAACAACCAGTTCCTAGCATTGGTTTCAGTATTAGAGATTAACTTCTCTATAAGCTCCTGATCCACTAGGGACCAAACACAACTCCAGATGGCAACGGGGACGAAACCCACCGGGTTTTGCTTGCCCAAACCCATCCCCACGAGAAAATCGCAAGCCCGTCCCCATCCCCATCACTGTGAGCGGGGCTAGTTTTTTGCCCGTCCCCTAAACCCATCGGGTTTTCTAAAACCACGGGGAACCCGTCCCCATGAGCAGTCAATGAAAACATCAACATAATGTGCAAGTACAATAAGTAGTAAGTCAAGTGCAAGTAAATCACCAAACATAATGTGCAAGTACAATATTGTGCAAGTACATAAGCAGCCAAATCAAAGCTTTGTCCATGTTCATTTTCTCTTGCATTCCGTCTTGAATGTCTTGAAGACAACTCCAAAAGCTTTGTTCATGTTCATTGTCAGCATCTATAAGAATCAAAATAAGTAGTAATGAACGTATTTTGACGGGTATTGTTGGGTTTCGGGTTCGGGTAGTACTGAAACGGGTTTAAACCCGTGAAACATGGCAGGTTTTCTAATGTACCCACCAGCAGCCCCGCGGTGATAGAACATCGCCCATCCCCGTCACCTAATAGGGTAAAAACCCGCGGGGACGCAGGTTTCGGGGCCCCATTGCCATCCTGAAACACAACAAGCAATTGTACACTCGATCAAACTGTGTCGCCATGAGTTTGTCGTCCCGCAAGCTGCACAACAATTCGTATTTGACACATTTATGTGCATTCTCGGGTCCTCCATCAGCATGGAATGATGGGACAACCGCCATAAGAAAACTCGCAACTTTGCCGACACATAAACTTTCCACAGTTTTACCCATACCTTCTCCTATTCCTTTCTGTTTGATCGTCCAGGATGCTCCTCTAGCTAGTCCTCCTGACGTCTTTTTATTTCAGTGATCATCCTACACTAGTAGAAAAAGGGCCATTTGTCCCGGTTCATAAGGCCCATCTGTCCCGGTTGGGGAACCGGGACTAAAGGGTCGTTACTACTGCCCTAGGCCTTTAGTCCCGGTTTTTATACCAACCGGGACAGATGGGCCTCCACGTGGACGCTCCGGCGAGTCCAGGCAGGAGGGCCTTTGGTCCCGGTTGGTAGCACCAACCGGGACCAATAAGCTTCCACGCGTCAGCAATTCAGGGGCTGGTTTTTTTTTAAAAGGAGGTGGTTTAGGGATTTTGGGGGTTAATTTAGGTTGTTATAGGTAGCTAATAGAGAGATGTGTCATCTCTTATCTCCGTGCTACTGCTACTGCTATGCCTAAACATGACTTAGATTGAAGTGAGGCAACATGTGGTGCATGTCGAAAGTAATACTAATCCTAACTTGATCAAGTTTGGAATGTACTACTTTTGACATGCACCACATGCATGTTGCCTTCACTTCAATCCAATCCATGTTCATTTCACCCACATATATATAATAACTCTTCATGCTCGCATCATGCATCATCATAATAACAAGTCCTACTAATCATCATCATACAACTTCTACTCGTTATTAATAACAAGTCATACGATCATCATCCTGATAGTCATCGAACCAACCCTACTTAATTGTTCTTAGCACATGATCATCAGTATTATGCAGGACTTAAATACCCTATTTAAGGTAAAATAGCATAAGACAATATAGATCCTGACTCTCCATTATGGAGAATGGAGATCATCCTGTCTCCAATTCTTGCGCGGCGCTTCCTTTTGCTTCCAAGAAACTCCTTACGACTGTCCGTACATTTTTTCCATTCTCTGATTAGCATGTCTCCACTTCTTTTAGAAATCCGGTATGGACAGTTGAGATTCGTAGGGTGACCTGGATATATGTTCAAAACACGAAGGCTGCCATTCTGATACATCAAATGAGGCACACAATCCTCTGGGATTCTCTGTTGAAAAACATAGTAATAACTTCATAGTTAGCAATGATGTACTAGTTTTAGAAGTATGCAAAAGATGCACGCATGTCGTAATAGTAAAAAATCTTACCAGGGTATCTCCATGGTAGTTACCGTAGTTCAACACGTGCACTAGTGGCACGTATTGACCATAATGTTGAGGAGTTTGATTGTAGATATTGTAATTCTCAAGATCAGTACAAAATCCGACCAGATGATTTTTCTCCTGATAAGTTAACTCGGAGCCATCGGTGTAGTGAGTTTTGTCTACCATGTTCCGCACATTGTTTGAACAATCAAAATAAGCTGTCAATGGAAATAAGTTGTCAACTATTTTGAAATAAACAATATAAATTAGTTAATAATTAACTATGTTTGAGAAACTCACATAACGGTAGAACTGGAGGCGTATCAACAAGGACCCAAATGTCCATATTGTCTTGGTCGATGTCAGGATCACCAAGATCCATGGTGACAAGCATACCCTCATCAAAACCATACATCTTGTAAAATGCTTCCCAATTTTTGCAACCAAAATGGGTTACGCTCTCAGCATTATATAGATTTACTTCAAAATCCATATCATGATGGGTCATTAGGTGAATTTTCTTCGTTTCAAAATTTTCATGATCTTCAAAATCCATCCTCTCCAATACATAGCGTCTTGCATGGCATGGGATAAGCTATACTCGAATTGTAAAAGATGAAAATTACACGTTGAAATAGTTGAAGTCATGCTTAATTACGAAAAAAAACACTTGTCGCCGTTCCGTACCATTTCAACATCGAAGGTCTCCTCGAGCTTAATGCTGAAGCGCCGATCATCGTCCAGGTGAGGCCTGTCGCACAAACCTCGATCGTCGTGGCACCAGCCGCACTCCCCCGGGAGACTTTCGTCGTCCGATGACGACATTTCCTACGTTTATAATTCAAAGATTAAACTTGTACAATTAAATATATGTACTACAAAAACTAAATTAGATCATTATTATTCATCACGGGTTGACTATCGGTTTGTCGAGTCTTTTCTTGAAAACTCTCAGCACACGTGGTGTATACATTCGACCGTTGGTGATGGTCGCTCCTCCATTTGTCCCCGAGTGCATTACACCAAAATGTCTAGCACACGGGACCGAAGGAGAAGCTACCCCCACGACAACGGTCGGGATTCTTCGTCCTCTCATATATATATGGTGGAACTCTCCCTCACTGATTCCTCTCTGACATTTGTGACCGTCGGTGATGGTAGCTCCTCCTTTCGTTCCCGAGTGCATTACACCAAATTGTCTAGCACACGGGAACGAAGGAGAAGCTACCCCACGACAACAGTCGGGATTCTTCGTCCTCTCATATATGGTGGAGACTCGACAGACTTAAAGTCAACCCGAAATATCGTTTAATTATCTTTCTAAAAAAGGATTTGGCTGGTCTCACCTCGAGGTCGGAGGGGGTCGGTGACGGGGACGACGGCGGGGATGATGGAGGGGGGCTTCTAGATTTCTGTGACAACAAAAAGCCTATAAGCTATCAACTAATCATATGCATACGCCTTGCATAGTGCTCTCCAATTTTAGCATTCAAAGTAGGAGTAGTTTTCCAATTTGAGCATTCAATAAGCAAAACCAAATCGTAAAATAAAGTAGTATTCAAATTAGCATGCATTCAATTATAAGCAAAACTACATCATCTCTTCCGTCCGTACATCATCGAATATTATCACTAATACACCTCGAATACTATCATACATATATATAGCATCGCTAGTACAGCTAGAACCGTAGCGCCCGACGGGTATCGGCGCGGGCGGTGGACACCCAAAGGGAAGGAACCATCACAGGATCATAGCTCCAGTGAGATCCCTGAAGAACCTGCCAGGTATTGTCGAACCTGCCCTCCAACGCAACCATGTAGCGACGGACATGCTCGTCCTCCTCGCCGACACGGTGACGTACCACCTCCGCGGTGTCCGGAAGCCTAGGCACCATCACTGGCCCACGCAACCGCCACCAAACAAGGATCGGGTCAACGACGGGCTGGCTCCTCACCAACCTACGCCCCCCGGAAGGTAGCACCTCCCAATACCAGCCCGGCGGAGCCCAGTCCCGGACATGGCCCCTCTGATCAAGCCGGCCTCCTCCGCCGAGTCGACGACGAGGATGCGGGATAGGCATCGTCGACGTCGATGCGGGAATAATTGCTTGAACTAAACAAAAAACTAGTTCTATTAATTTTCTTGCTAAAAATAAACTACTTCTATAGTAAAATAAAGTAGTTTTATTAAATCAACTAGTTCAACTACTAATTAAGCACTTACTATAAATAAAATAAAGTAGTACTTACTAAAAATAAACTACTTCTATATATAGTAAAATAAAGTAGTTTTATTAAATCAACTAGTTCAACTACTAAGCACTTACTATAAATAAAATAAAGTAGTACTTACTAAAAATAAACTACTTCTATATATAGTAAAATAAAGTAGTTTTATTAAATCAACTAGTTCAACTACTAAGCACTTACTATAAATAAAATAAAGTAGTACTTACTAAAATTAAACTACTTCTATAGTAAAATAAAGTAGTTTTATTAAATCAACTAGTTCAACTACTAAGCACTTACTATAAGTAAAATAAAGTACTACTTACTAAAAATAAACTACTTCTATAGTAAAATAAAGTAGTTTTATTAAATCAACTTGTTCAACTACTAAGCACTTACTAAAAATAAACTTGTTTAACTAGTTTTATTATTTATCGACCCCCCCCCCCAGCCCCCTCATGTTGAAGTTATCGGGGAGGGGGTATATCGACAACGACATACCCGATAAAAAATAAGAAGAGGAAGAAGAAGAAAAAAAGAGGAGAAGAAGAAAGGAATAGAGGCTCTCCTCTATTACTTTCTTCTTCTCCTCTTTTTCTTCTTCTTTTTTCCTCTTCTTATTTATTTCTCCACTTCTTCCTCTCCTCTTCTTCTCCTTCTTCTTCTCCTTTTCCTCTTCTTATTTTCCCTTTTCCTCTCCCCCCTCATCACATGTCCGAGGGAGAAGAAAAAAAAAGGAGAAGAAGAAGGAATAGAGGAGAAGAAGAAAAAAGATATTTTAATCTTTTTTTCTTCTCCTCTATTCCTTCTCCTTCTCCTCTTTTTTTCTTCTTCTTCGTCCTCTTCTTATTTTCCTTCTTCTTCCTTCTTCCTCTTTTCTTCCTCTTTTCTTCTTTCCTTAATTTCTTTCCTCGACGACCCTAACCCTAAACAGTACAACTAATTACAATGACTTCGCTTGCATACATATGAACAAATATGATTGATCATCTATGAACAATATAAAAACATCATATGATATATGAACAAAAAAATCACATCTATGAACAAAATCATCTAATCATATATTTTTTACGTCGGCCACCACGGCGGCGGCGAGGGGGGGGCAGGGCAGGGGCGCGGGGGCTGGGGCTCACTGGGGGCGACGTCAGCGACGGCGTCGGGGCAGGGGCGGCGCGGACCCGGGCGGTGACGACGCGGGGTGGCGCGGACCGGGGCGGTGACGATGCGGGGCGGCGCGGAGACGGCGTCGGGGCAGGGATGGGGGCGTGGCACCAACCGGGACCAAAGGCCTTGTGATGCCCGGATCGCGGCACGAAAGTTTAGTCCCACCTCACTAGCTGAGGGAGCTCGAGACTGGTTTATAAGCCCCACTCCCGCTGCCCTCTCGAGCTCCTCTCAAACGCAGGCTTTCAGGCCTAAACACACTGTATCTATATTGGGCCTTCTATGGGCCTGAATTCTGGCCCATTGGTGGGTTTCTAGTCGTATTCAGGCCGTGGTGGCCCAGTAGGTTGCTTTTTTATTATTTTTTTCCAGTTTATTTCTTTTCTTTTTTTCTTTATTTATTTTATTTTGTTTCTACTTACAACAAAATACTTATTTATTTTATTTTATTTTGTTTCTAATTACTTATTTATTCTATTTTATGATAATTCTTTTTGCTATTAAAGTTTCTAACAAAAAAAGTTCTTTATGAAAATTCTTTTTGCTTTACATGATTTTGAACAGAAAAACTTTGATAATTTTAGTTGCATCAATTTTATATAATTTTAGTTTCAATAATACTAGAGGTTGCTTATAATGTTTTGAACAGAAAATACGTTGATAATTTTAGTTTCATAATTTCATTTATGTTATTAAAGTTTATTTTATTTTGTTTCTATTTATATATTTTATTAAAGTTTATTTTATTCTGTTTCTAATTACTTATTTATTTTATTTTGTGATATTTGTTATTTTCCATGCATTTACTGATTATTTTGAGTTATAAGACCATGAAATTGAAAAACACTACAAATGAACTCTGAAAAGGTTGAAAGTTGGCATGGTATCATCATTTCACCCACATAGCATGTGCAAGAAAGTAGAGAGGGTTACGGCAAAAACTGGATGCACTTCGTGTACAAAACGGACAATTTGTTTCGAAGTATCAGGATTTCATACGAAAACTCGTCTGTTACAACAGGCATTTCAAATGAACTACGAAAAGGTTGAAAGTTGGCATGATATCATCATAATAGTTGTGGAGAGAAAGTATTCACTTTTTTCGATTGTGTGAATTGCTTATTGCGCCGTAACCATGGATAGTCTTCATCGTTTATCAGGATGCTTGGATCAGTCTTGACTTTGAAGGGAGGAATTTCATGAAACTTTTCATAATCTTCAGACATGTCTGTCTTGCCCTCCACTCCCACGATGTCCCTTTTTCTTGAAAGAACTATGTGGCGCTTTGGCTCATCGTATGATGTATTCGCTTCCTTATCTTTTATTTTTCTCGGTTTGGTAGACATGTCCTTCACATAGATAACCTGTGCCACATCATTGGCTAGGACAAACGGTTCGTCAGTGTACCCAAGATTGTTCAGATCCACGGTTGTCATTCCGTACTGTGGGTCTACCTGTACCCCGCCTCCTGACAGATTGACCCATTTGCACTTAAACAAAGGGACCTTAAAATCATGTCCGTAGTCAAGTTTCCATATGTCCACTATGTAACCATAATATGTGTCATTTCCCCTCTCGGTTGATGCATCAAAGCGGACACCGCTGTTTTGGTTGGTGCTCTTTTGATCTTGGGCGATCATGTAAAATGTATTTCCATTTATCTCGTATCCTTTGTAAGTCAATACAGTTGAAGATGGTCCCCTGGACAACGAGTACAGCTCATCACAAACAGTGTTGTCACCTCTGAGACGTGTTTCCAACCAACTGCTGAAAGTCCTGATGTGTTCACATGTAATCCAGTCGTCACACTGCTCCGGGTGTTTGGAGCGCAGACTGTTCTTGTGTTCATCGACATACGGGGTCACCAAGGTAGAGTTCTGTAGAACTGTGTAGTGTGCTTGAGACCAAGAATGCCCATCCCTGCATATTATTGAGTCCGCTCCTAGCGTACCTTTTCCAGTCAGTCCCCCATCATACCGCGATTTAGGGAGACCTATCTTCTTAAGGCCAGGAATGAAGTCAACACAAAACCCAATGACATCCTTTGTTTGATGGCCCATGGAGATGCTTCCTTCTGGCCTAGCACGGTTACGGACATATTTCTTTAGGACTCCCATGAACCTCTCAAAGGGGAACATATTGTGTAGAAACACGGGGCCCAGAATGACAATCTCGTCGACTAGATGAACTAGGACGTGCGTCATGATATTGAAGAAGGATGGTGGGAACACCAGCTCGAAACTGACAAGACATTGCGCCACATCACACCTTAGCCTTGGTATGATTTCTGGATCGATCACCTTCTGAGAGATTGCATTGAGGAATGCACATAGCTTCACAATGGCTAATCGGACGTTTTCCGGTAGAAGCCCCCTCAATGCAACCGGAAGCAGTTGCGTCATAATCACGTGGCAGTCATGAGACTTTAGATTCTGAAACTTTTTCTCTGGCATATTTATTATTCCCTTTATATTCGACGAGAAGCCAGTCGGGACCTTCATACTGAGCAGGCATTCAAAAAAGATTTCCTTCTTTTCTTTGGTAAGAGCGTAGCTGGCAGGACCTTCATACTGCTTTGGATGCATGCCGTCTTTTTCGTGCAAACGTTGAAGGTCCTCCCGTGCCTCAGGTGTATCTTTTGTCTTCCCATACATGCCCAAGAAGCCTAACAGGTTCACGCAAAGGTTCTTCGTCACGTGCATCACGTCGATTGAAGAGCGTACCTCTAGCTCTTTCCAGTAGGGTAGGTCCCAAAATATAGATTTCTTCTTCCACACGGGTGCACGTCCCTCAGTGTCATTCGGAACAGCTAGTCCGCCGGGACCGTTTCCAAATATTACGTGTAAATTAGAGACCATAGCAAGTACGTGATCACCGGTACGCATGGCGGGCTTCTTCCAGTGATCTGCCTCGCCTTTGAAATGCTTGCCTTTCTTTCGACATTGATGGTTGGTCGGGAGAAGTCAACGATGGCCCAGGTACACATTCTTCCTACATCTGTCCAGGTATATACTTTCGGTGTCAGCTAAACAGTGCGTGCATGCGTGGTATCCCTTGTTTGTCTGTCCTGGAAGGTTACTGAGAGCGGGCCAATCATTGATGGTCACGAACAACAATGCCTTTAGGTCAAATTCTTCCCCCATGTGCTCATCCCACGCACGTACACCTGTTCCATTCCACAGCTGTAAGAGTTCTTCAACTAATGGCCTTAGGTACACATCAATGTCGTTGTCAGGTTGCTTAGGGCCTTGGATGAGAATTGGCATCATAATGAACTTCCGCTTCATGCACATCCAAGGAGGAAGGTTATACATACATAGAGTCACGGGCCAGGTGGTGTGATTGCTGCTCTGCTCCCCGAAAGGATTAATGCCATCCGCGCTTAAAGCAAACCATACGTTCCTTGGGTCACTTGCAAACTCAGCCCAGAACTTTCTCTCGATTTTTCTCCACTGCGACCCGTCAGCGGGTGCTCTCAACTTCCCGTCTTTCTTACGGTCCTCACTGTGCCATCGCAACAACTTGGCATGCTCTTTGTTTCTGAACAGTCATTTCAACCATGGTATTATAGGAGCATACCACATCACCTTCGCAGGAACCCTCTTCCTGCAGGGCTCGCCCTCAACATCACCAGGGTCGTCTCGTCTGATCTTATACCGCAATGCACCGCATACCAGGCATGCGTTCAAATCCTTGTACGCACCGCGGTAGAGGATGCAATCATTAGGGCATGCATGTATCTTCTCCACCTCCAATCCTAGAGGGCATACGACCTTCTTTGTTGCGTACGTACTGTCGGGCAATTCGTTATCCTTTGGAAGCTTCTTCTTCAATATTTTCAGCAGCTTCTCAAATCCTTTGTCAGGCACAGCATTCTCTGCCTTCCACTGTAGCAATTCCAGTACGGTACCGAGCTTTGTGTTGCCATCTTCGCAATTGGGGTACAACCCTTTTTTGTGATCCTCTAACATGCGATCGAATTTCAGCTTCTCCTTTTCACTTTCGCACTTTTCCCTTGCATCAACAATGACCCGGCGGAGATCATCATCGGGCACATCATTTGGTTCCTCTGGATCTTCAGCTTCCTCTTGATCTTCAGCTTCCCCCGTTGCAGCATCACCGTATTCAGGGGGCACATAGTTGTCATCGTCCTCTTCTTCTTCGCTGTCTTCCATCATAACCCCTATTTCTCCGTGCTTCGTCCAAACATTATAGTGTGGCATGAAACCCTTATAAAGCAGGTGGGTGTGATAGGTTTTTCTTGTCAGAGTAAGACCTCGTATTCCCACAATTAGGGCATGGACAACACATAAAACCATTCTGCTTGTTTTCCTCAGCCACTTCGAGAAAATTATGCACGCCCTTAATGTACTCAGAGGTGTGTCTGTCACCGTACATCCATTGCCGGTTCATCTGCGTGCATTATATATAATTATGTGTGTCAAAAGTAAGAAAATTAGACAAGTATCTATCTAAAGTAAGATTTTTTTTCTTTCAAAAAGAAGATAAGAATAAGAGGCTCACCATGGTGGTGCCGGCGACGAGATCGGCGCGGGGGATCGATGGCGGTGAAGACGAGGACGGGGTGTGACGGACCGCTAAACCTAGACAAATCTCGGAAAAAATGGAGCTCGGAGGTCGAGCTTCGAGAGGAGAAAGCTTAACTAGTGTGGCTCGAGCATTTCATCGAACACCTCTGTAACACCCACGATGCGACTATATCTCCCACGTGTCGAGGCACGACTTAGAGGCATAATCGCATTGTAGGTATTGTCGCAAGAAGGGTCATCTTCACACAATCCCATGTAATGAACAAGAATGGGATAAAGAATTGGCTTACAGTCGCCACTTCACACAATGCATAAATTAAACATACATCATTCAGAGTACAATCAAGGCCCGACTACGGAACCAAAATGAAAGAAGACAACCCCAAATGCTAGATCCCCGATCGTCCCAACTGGGCTCCACTACTGATCATCAGGAAACGAAACATAGTAACGACCACGGTCCTCGTCGAACTCCCACTTGAGCTCGGTTGCATCATTTGCATAGGTATCCTCGGCACCTGCAACTGTTTTGGTAGAATCTGTGAGTCACGAGGACTCAGCAATCTCACACCCGTGAGATCAAGACTATTTAAACTTGTAGGAAGGCAAGGGGTAATATGGTGGAGCTGCGGCAAGCACTAAGCATATATGGTGGCTAACATACGCAAATAAGAGCGAGAAGAGAAGCAATGCATCGGTCGAGAAGCTAGAAGTGATCAAGAAGTGATCCCGAAACTACTTACGTTCATGCGTAACCCAAGCCGTGTTCACTTCCCGGACTCCGCCGAAAAGAGACCATCACGGCTACACACGCGGTTGATGTATTTTAATTAAGTCGAGTGTCAAGTTCTCTACAACCAGACATTAACAAATTCTCATCTGCCTCATAACCGCGGGCACGGCTTTTTAAAGATAATACCCTGCAAGGGTGTCCCAACTTAGCCTATTATAAGCTCTCACGGTCAACGACGGGTATTCCTTCTCCCGGGAAGACCCGATCAGTCTCGGAATCCCGGTTTACAAGACATTTCGACAATGGTAAAACAAGACCAGCAAGACCGCCCGATGTGCCGACAAATCCCGATAGGAGCTGCACATATCTCGTTCTCAGGGCACACCGGATGAGACAGGCTACGAGTAAAACCAGACTTCGAGTTTCCCTGAGATGGCCCCGCAGGCGGCTCGGTTCGGACCAACACTTAGAGAAGCACTGACCCGGGGGGTTTAAAATAAAGATGACCCTTGGGTTGGCCTGCCCAAGGGAAAGTTAGTAGGTTGTTAGGCAAATGTAAAACCAAGGTTCGGCCTTGATGGAGGAGTTTTACCCAAAGCGAACTGTCAAGTTGGTCCCATAAATCACCCAACCGCGTAAGGAACGCAAAATCAAGAAACATAACACCGGTATGACGGAAACTAGGGCGGCAAGAGTGAAACAAAACACCAGGCATAAAGCCGAGCCTTCCACCCTTTACCAAGTATATAGATGCATTAATTAAATACGAGATATTGTGATAACCCAAATTATCCATGTTCCAACATGGAACCAACTTCAACTTCACCTGCAACTAGCAACGTTATAAGAAGGGCTGAGCAAAAGCGGTAACTTAGCCAAACAACGGTTTGCTAGGAAAGGATGGTTAGAGGCTTGACATGGCAACATGGAAGGCATGATATAGCAAGTGGTAGGTAGCGCAACATAGCAATAGAGCGAACAACTAGCAAAGCAAAGATAGAAGTGATATCGAGGGTATGGTCATCTTGCCTGCAAGGTTCTCAGAGTTGTCGAAAGCTTGATCCTCGTAAGCGTTCTCAACAGGTTCCTCGTTCACGAACTCGTCTCCCGACTCTACCCAAATCAAGAACACAAGCAATGAAACCACAATCAATCACGGGAAATGCACAAGCAACATGATGCAACACATGGCATGCTATGCGAGACGCGATATGCAATGCATATGCGTGCTCCGAAAGGGAAAATGATGAACAAGGCATTAACTTGGCAAACCAAGTATGCCGCTGAAAAGATGAGATGATTTCGGTTAAATTCGATATAAAGATCACCGGAATCGAATGCACGATTTGCAAATGACAAGCAAAACAAGGATGGCACAAATCTACGATTAACAGCACGATGCCACTAAGAATGCATCGAGAAACTATGCTAGTGCACTCCAACATAACAACAAAGCATATGACAGTGATGTACTCAAGATTCTTGATAAAACATGAACACTGAGCTACGGCTAAATCACATAATAACAGGTTCAAACAAGCATGGCAAAAGTGCAAAAGATATCAGCTTCACAGGCTTGGTGAAAATACTGAACATGGCATAAACAACATCAGGTAGCAATGTTCAGAGCAAGCAATCAACATGCTACAGGAACAAGGCATAGCAAAACAAGGCATGTCATGAATCTACTAAATGCATAGAACAAAAGTCCCTTACTGAACATGAGCCAAAAAGGCACAGAAGATATGATTGCACCCACATAAACATAGCAAGTTTCGTTAACAGGTTTCAGACAGCAGAAAACAGAGCATGGCATTGACAGAAATATGAAGGCATCTTTGCGAGCTCGATTCACTCATCACAAGGCAATGCATGACGAAACAAGCATACCAACAGCAAGAAGACATGTTCATGAAGCTAACCATAGCAAGAGCAAGTTCATAGCATGCATGGATAAACTACAACAACCTTGGCAAAATTGAATAGCATGTGAACATTCTGCCAGGAACATTTTATAACAAAAGTAGAGCAAGATTTAGACATGCTAGGGCACTCCATAATTGCAAACAATAGCATGGATGGTATAGCAAAACCATATGTTCAAAACATCCTTACTGAAGTATCTCAAAATAAGTATGGATCACTCTGTAAGATCAAATTTACATGGCATAAAAAATAACAGCAGGTAAAGACAGTAAAATCCTAAGTCCTTGAAAACAGAAACATCACGAAGCCTAGTTTGCATGTTTGCGCTAGTCAACACATAGATCACAAAAATACATGAAATACACCCCTGTAAAGATGGCATG
Organism: Aegilops tauschii subsp. strangulata; assembly: GCF_002575655.3. Classification (NCBI taxonomy): domain Eukaryota; kingdom Viridiplantae; phylum Streptophyta; class Magnoliopsida; order Poales; family Poaceae; genus Aegilops; species Aegilops tauschii. The sequence continues at coordinate 536,290,491 of NC_053036.3, read as the reverse complement.
ACATAGATCAAAACACATGTGGAGCTTATGCTCATAAGATGCACACATCAAATGCACCAAAAATAACAAAACACAATTTCTGACAAGTAACAGCAGTAAACATCATATAGCACTCTTGCATCAGAGATTTGAGCACCCAGATGAACTCAAACGAGCATGTCACAATGGAACAAAATGACGAGCTTCTCGTGATGAACATTTCGATATATTATATGCACAAATCGGAGTAACGAGCACAAAGGTATGGCATGATGAAGTGAGCAACATAATGCAAGAATTTCCGGGACAGCAGAAAATCGAGGGGGGGGAGTCAACCTCGATCTAGGGTTCGTCGGCGCGGTTTACGAGGATGGCCAGGGCTCGCCGGAGAAGGAGAGGAGACGGCGGCCGGAGGAGCTCGAGGGAGGGGTCGCCGGAGTCGGGACCGACCGGATCCGGGGCGGCGAGAGGCGGCGGACGGCGGGGCCGAGGCGACAGGGCGGCGAGGTCTTCGGGCGCGGGCCGGGCGGCGCGCCGGCGTCGGAGGCGGGCGGCGACCGGAGCGGAGGGGCGCAGGGCGGCGGGGCGCGGGTCGCGGGAGACCGGGTGGCGGCGGCGCGGGCCGGGAGGCGCGGGATCCAGGCGGCGGGGTCGGGCGCGCGGGCCGGGAGGGCCCTATCCGGGCCGCGGCGCGGGGACGGCGGCGGCGCCCACGTGGCACGCTCCGGTTGGCTCGGGGCGGCGGCGCCGATTTGTCCGACGCGGACCGGACGTGTCCGGCGCGCAGAGGAAGACGGAAGCTAGGGTTAGGGTGGAATCATCCGCGAATTTCGGGGGAGGGGGTGTTTATATAGGCATAGGGAGCTAGGAGAGTCCAAATGAGGTGAGGTTTTCGCCCACACGATCGTGATCCGACGACGAAGAGCATGAAAGTGACTTAGATGGGTTATTGGGCTGTTTTGGAGGGGTGTTGGGCTGCAACACACAAGAGGGCTTCGCGGTTACCCGGTGAACCGTTGGGGCATCAAACGACCTTCAAATGGAACGAAACTTGACAGGTGGTCTACCGGTGGTGTACCAAGGCCACTTGGCAAGACTCGGTCCATTCCGAGAACGTTTAACACCCGCTCACGAAAAGAGACAAGAGGGGTACGCCGGTGCATGTGGGAGTGTCATTGTATCCCATGATACCCAATAGGGTTTCCTCTTCCCCTGCTTACTTTCCCACCAGAAAGCTCTAATGGTTGAGGTTAACTTCTCACACAATCCACGAGGCAATTTGAAATATGACATAGAATAAACCGGAATAGCCCGTGCCACAGATTTTATGAGGACGTCCTTCCCAACAACTGACAAGAATTTCTCCATCCATCCACGGACTTTGTTCCATAACGGATCAACAAGATATTTAAAGGCACCATTCCCGGAGGAGCCTACATCAGTAGGCATTCCCAAGTATTTCTCACTAAGTTGCTCATTAGGTACCTGGAGGATGTGCTTTACCTGATTCCTGACCATCTCTGGGCACCCCTTACTAAAGAATATTGATGATTTCTCTCTATTTACTCGCTGACCAGATGCTCTAGCATAGGATTCCAACAAAAGGGATAATTCCTCCGCCCCTCTGAATTTGATTTCAAAAAACAATAGGCTGTCATCTGCAAACAACAAGTGGTTAACCGGCGGAGCCATTGGAGCCACTTTGATTCCTCCGAGGTTAGATGACTATACACGAGATTTTAAAAGGCACGAAAGGTCCTCTGCTGCCAACGAAAACAAATAGGGTGAGATAGGATCTCCTTACGAATTCCCTGAGTAGGTCTGAACTCTTCTAGCTTCTGACCATTACACATAACAGAAAAGAACACGAAGCTAACCATGCCCATTACAATGTTGACCCAATTCCGAGAAAACCCAATTCTATCATGATACCTCTCAAGTAGTCTCATTCAACACGGTCATAAGCCTTCATCATATCTAGTTTCGATGCACAAGACTTGTGTATCTGGGCTTTATTCTTCTTCGTGAAATGCAAACATTCGTAAGCAGCAATAATATTATCCATAATTAACCATCCAGGGAAAAAGCAGACTGCTCGTCAGAAATAATATCATGAAGAACAAGCTTCAAGTGGTTTACTATTACCTTTGACGCTACCTTGTACAGGACTATACATAAACTGATGGGGCGAAATTGTGTGAGCAATGTGGGATCTTTTACCTTTGGAATTAGGACCAGGATGGTGCTATTTATTTCTTCAGCATTCTTAGTTCCAGAAACAATTCGAAGGACCACCTTTGATATTTCCTCACCACAAATCTCCTAATGCCTCTAGAAGAACTGAGCCGGAAAGCCATCATGCCCCAGTGCCTTTGTTGGGGCCATCTGAAAAAGCGCAACTTTCACCTCCTCGGCCGTGTAGGGAGCGCATAGTGTTCCCCTTTTAATGGCACTGGTTCGAACCTATGACTACATAAGCTAAACATCAGCCACAATGAACCTACATAGTGTTCCCCTTTTAATGGCACTGGTTCATTCATTAGGTCCATGACTTTGCGGGGCCATGCCATTAAAAGGGGAAGGCACTAGTTCGAACCTATGACTACATAAGCTCGCCGCGTGTCTGAGCACCAACCATCCGGCCACAATGAGTAAGAAAACATCAGCCACAATGACATTTAAATAGATAAACACAATTTATCTTATGTACTCTTCTTTCTTTTTTTCTATTTAAGAAAATTACTTATATTCTACATAAACATTGTGAACAAATCAACTAGATTTTTGTTTGAATTCCTGTAATTTTAAATTTAAAAATCTAGACAAAAGCAAATATAGTGCAGAATAAGTGTACATACTTTTTTTAGACAAATCAACTAAATTTTTTGTATCAATTCAAATGATTTTAAATTAAAAATGTAGATAATAAAATATAGTGCAGAATGAATGTACATAAATTCCTTTGGACAAATCAACGAATTGTTTTTTTGAATTCAAATAATCTTAAATTCAAAAACTGGGTAAAAGAAATTATAGGTCAGAATGAATATATGCAATTATTTTGGGACACTGAACTAATTTTCTTATTGAGATTGAATAATCTAGATAAAAGAAAATATAGTTCATAATGAATATACGCAATTTCTTTCGGACATATCAACAGAATTTATTATAAATTCGAAAATCTAGATAAACATTTATATGTAAAAAATAATGTACATAATTTTTTAGGTGAAATCTACAAAAAATTTGTTTGAATTAAATTAATTCAAAATTTAAAAATATGGATAAAAGTTAATATAGTGCACAATGAATATACACATTTTCTGGGGACAAATCAACAAAATTTTGTTGAATTCAAATAATTTGAAATTTAAAAATCTAGAGAAAAGGAAATATGGGTCAGAATGAATGTAGGTATTTTTTCGGACAAATCATACAATTTTTTTTTGAAATTGAATAACCTATATAAAAGAAATCTAGTTCATAATGAATGTACGTAAATTTCTTTGAACAAATTACTGGAAATTTTGTTTGAATTCGAATAGTTTTAAATCAGAAAATCTAGATAAAAGAAAATATATGTCCGAATGAATTTACGTAAAAAAAATCTAGAAAAATCAATTAATTTTTTTGAATTCAAATAATTTTAAATTAAAAAATATAGGTAAAAGAAAATGTAGTGTGGAAGGAAGTACGTAATTTCCTTCCAAATAAATCATTCAAAATTTAGTTTGAATCTGAGGAATGTACCGTATCATATTATATGTTACTAGACTACGTTACTACCTCCACAGTGAGGTGTGTGATATCATGCAACACTTTATTTATTATGCTGTAGACTCATCTTATCTTGGTATGTGTAATGTTATTTATACTAGTACTCGTATATTCATTATGTTATGTTACCACATGCCTCTTTTTCTTTATTTATTATTTGCCACATCATCTACTTTGTCTAGATACTAAGGGTTGGGGCGCGCCCGTGGCGCGCCTCCTGAGGGGGAGCTGTGCGGTGCCAGCTAGTGGGCGCCACTTGAACACAATTTTTTTGTTTTGATTAGAGTATCTGACATTGTTGTTAATTAAGGAATTGAGATTTGGAGCATATGATAGCAGTAGAAAAAATAGATATCCACAAAGAAGCCCGATTATGGATCTTAACAGGTGGATGTCAACCATCCCGACTGAGAAATGTACAGTTTACATACGCAACGGCATAGATTTAGTACCCTGATATGTTTCCAACGTATCTATAATTTATGAAGTATTCATGTTATTATATTATCCATCTTGGATGTTTTATGGGCTTTACTAAGCACTTTTATATTATTTTTTAGACTAACCTATTGGCCCAGAGCCCAGTGCCAATTCCTGTTTTTCCCTTGTTTCAGTGTTTCAAAGAAAAGGAATATCAAACAAAGTCGAAACAGAATGAAACCTTCTGAAGAAGTTATTTTTGGAAGGAAAGCTACCCGATAGACTTGGAGTGCACGTCAGGAAAGAAACAAGGGAGCCACGAGGTAGGGGGGCGCGCCCACCCCCCTAAGGCGCGCCCTCCACCCTCGTGGGCCCCTCGTGGCTCCCCTGACGTACTTCTTCCGCCTATATATCTCCATATACCCTAAAAACTTCAGGGAACAGAATAGATCGGGAGTTCCGCCGCCGCAAGCCTCTGTAGCCACCAAAAGTTAATCGGGATCCTGTTTCGGCACCCTGCCGGAGGGGGAATCCCTCACCGGTGGCCATCTTCATCATCCCGGTGTTCTCCATGACGAGGAGGGAGTAGTTCACCCTCGGGGCTGAGGGTATGTACCAGTAACTATATGTTTGATCTCTCTCTCTCGTGTTCTTGATTTGGCACGATCTTGATATATCGCGAGCTTTGCTATTATAGTTGGATCTTATGGTGCTTCTCCCCCTCTACTCTCTTGTAATGGATTGAGTTTTCCTACGCCTCCCACGGATTGATAAACCTTAGGTCATCCACTTGAGGGAAATTTGCTACTGTCCTACAAACCTCTGCACTTGGAGGCCCAACAACGTCTACAAGAAGAAGGTTGCGTAGTAGACATCAAGCAGTTTCTGGCGCCGTTGCCGGGGAGGTGAGTGCTTGAAGGTATATCTTTAGATCTTGCAATAAAATCTTTTACTTTCTTGTTTTATCACTAGTTTAGTCTATAAAAGAAAACTACAAAAAAATGAAATTAAGGGTGCCTCATATGCTTCATCTTTTTAATGTCTTTCGTGAAAATGATGGGAAGGAAAATTATGCTCAAGTACTAGAAGAAGAATTACATAGAATGCTTGGCATAAAATATGTGAATGATGAGCATGATTGCAATGTTGTTAGTATGAATTCTTTGAATACCCATGATGCTAATGATATGCAAAGTCACAAGCTTGGGGATGCTATATTTGATGAAGATGATATTTTTAGTCCCCCAAGTTTTGATGAGCAAATTTATTATGATGAAAGCATGCCTCCTATTTATGATGATTATTGTGACGACACATATGTTATAAAGAATAAAGATAACCATGAAACTTGTCATCATGATTTTAATTTTCAATTGGATTATGCTTCACGTGATAGTTATTTTGTTGAGTTTGCTCCCACTACTATTCATGAGAAGAAATTTGCTTATGTGGAGAGTAATAAAAATTCTATGCTTGTAGATTATGAAAAGAATGCTTTATGTGATGGTTATATTATTAAATTCATTCATAATGCTACTGAAAATTATTATGAGGGAGGAACATATGCTTGTAGGAATTGCAATAATATCAAGTTTCCTCTCTATGAGCTTAAAGTTTTGAAGTTATGCTTGTTTTACCTTCCTATGCAAGTTGATTCTTGTTCCCATAAGTTGTTTGCTCACAAAATCCCTATGCATAGGAAGTGGGTTAGACTTAAATGTGCTAGTCATATTCTTCATGATGCTCTCTTTATGTTTCAATTCTTATCTTTTATGTGAGCATTATTGAAATCATCATGCCTAGCTAGGGGCGTTAAACGATAGCGCTTGTTGGGAGGCAACCCAATTTTATTTTAGTTTCTTGCTTTTTGGTTCTGTTTAGGAATAAATAATCCATCTATCTTCTGTTTAGATGTGGTTTTGTGTTTTAGTTAGTGTTTGTGCCAAGTAGAACCTTTGGGAAGACTTGGGTGAAGTCTTTATGATCATGCTGTAAAAAACAGAAACTTTAGCGCTCACGAGATTAGCTTCAACTTTTTACTGGAGAGTGATATTTAGTTGATTCTTTTTGCAGATGATTTCTAGACAAATTCCTCAGGTCCACCAATTTATTTTAGAATTTTTGGAGTTCCAGAAGTTTTCGTTAGTTACAGATTACTATAGACTGTTCTCTTTTTGACAGATTCTGTTTTTCGTGTGCTGTTTACTTATTTTAATGAATCTATGGCTAGTAAAAATGTTTATAAACCATAGAGAAGTTGGAATACAGTAGGTTTAACACCAATATAAATAAAGAATGAGTTCATTACAGTATCTTGAAGTGGTGTTTTCTTTTCTTTCGCTAACGGAGCTCACGAGATTTCCTGTTAAATTTTGTGTTGTGAAGTTTTCAAGTTTTTGGGTAAAGATTCGATGGACTATGGAATAAGGAGTGGCAAGAGCCTAAGCTTGGGTATGTTCAAGGCACCCCAAGGTAATATTCAAGGATAACCAAGAGCCTAAGCTTGGAGCTTTACTTGGAGCTATATTTTTATTCACCACATGATATGTGTTTTGCTTCGAGCATCATTTCCTTTCGTTAGTATTTGCTTGCTGTTATTTAGAATAATGTTTTGCTTCTTTATTTTCATTAAAAATGTCAAGGGTAGCTTTTACCATGCTTATTTTGCAAGTATACATGTTGCTGTTTTAAAACAGAAAGTTTACCGCTGTTGCAAAAAATTCCCTAGAAAAGTCAGAATGTGATAAAATGTTGAAACCTTTTGCATAATAAGCTCTGATAAATTTACTAGAGTGGAAATTTTATTTCATAATTTTTGAAGCTAGGGAGGTATGATGAATCTTGCATTCTTTACAGACTGTACTGTTTTGGCAGATTGCTGTTATGTTTGCATTGTTTGCATATGTTTGCTTGTTTAATGATTCTATTTGAGGATAGGAGTATTAAATATGCAGAGGCATTTAGTATGCAATGTTGAATAATAATTTTAGTGATTTGCTACAGTATAGTATGATAAGGTTTTTGCATTGGTTTATACTAACTTATCTCACGAGTCCTTTGTTGAGTTTTGTGTGGATGAAGCTTTCGAGATTTAGGAAACCGTGATATGAGAGAAATTAAGGAGACACAAAAGCTCAAGCTTGGGGATGCCCAAGGCACCCCAAGATAATATTTCAAGAAGTCTCAAGCATCTAAGCTTGGGGATGCCCCGATAGGCATCCCACCTTTCTTCTTCAACAATTATCGTTTAGTATTGGCTGAGCCTAAGTTTTTGCTTCTTCACATGACGAGTGCTATCCTCCAAATGTCATTTTATTTTGTTTTGCTTGCTGTTTGAATAATATCGCAAGATCTGAAATTATTAAATGAGAGAGTCTTCATATAGCTACATAATTATTTAACTACTCATTGATCTTCACTTATATCTTTTTGGAGTAGTTTGTCATTTACTCGTGTGCTTCACTTATACCCTATGAGTAAATGGTTAATGATTTGAATGTCATAAATCTGAAATTATATATGTTTCATATGCCTTTCCCATGGGGAGTAATGCCTTCACATATAAGAAGTAGAGGTGGTAAATTTATTGAAGGTTAGCAAACACTGTATTGGTCACTTGAACAATTCATGAAAGAATATTAACGAAAGAGAGATTTCACATATAAATATACTATCTTGGACATCTTTTATGATTGTGAGCCCCATTAATTATTTTCAAACCTGAGCAAATTAGTTGAAGTTGGACAAGGAAGACAACATAATGAGTTATGCTTGGGTATATTTATATAGAAGTTATATTGTTATGGATCCTCTAACATGTGGTGCTTACTATTTAGAATCCTTTGCTAGCCAAAATATCTGTACTAAGCGGGAATACTGCTTGTGCATCCAAAATCCTTGAACCAAGTTTCTTCCATGAGTGTCCACCATATCTACCTATATGCGGTATTTACCTGCCGGTCCAAGTAAATTTGCATGTGCCAAACTCTAAACCTTCAAATAATAATCTGTTTTGTATGCCCGAATCGCTCATGTAGCGACTAGGAGCTGTCAGTATCTTCCATGCTAGGTGGGTTATTCTCACGATGAGTGGACTCCGCTCATCAATCACGAGAAAATGGCTGGTAACTGGGATGCCCAGTCCTATGATCAAAAGATCAAAAATAAATTCGCAAATAATTTAAACAAAACTCCCCCAGGAATGTTGATAGTTGAACGGCACCCGTTGTTTCGGACAAGCCGTGGAGTGTGAATGTTGATGGAGGGGGAGTAAAAACTTTACCTTTCTGCATGGGAACCGCCTATAATGTATGTAGTATGAAAGATATTGGGAACTCTTGGTCGTTATGTTGACAATGAAAGCATACCTCTCAAAATTATTTTCATCACTGTTTTTGCTACGAGCTCTAGCACCTCCGCAAATCCCTGCTTCCCTCTGCGAAGGGCCTATCTTTCACTTTTATGCAAGAGTCAGTAGTATTTCTTCTCATTCCAACCTACTCTTTAGTTGACAAGCATCATATGATGGAAAGATCTAAGCATATATGGTCATTTAAATATATTTGAGCATGAATTATTACTATTGACATTACCCTTGAGGTAAAAGGTTGGGAGGCGAAACATTAAGCCCCTATCTTTCTCTGTGTTCGATGAATACTATTTGTGGTAATTTCAGTGTTTCGAAGAAAAGGAGTACCAAACGAAGTCGAAACGGAATGAAACCTTCTAGAGAAGTTATTTTTGGAAGGAAAGCTACCCGATAGACTTGGAGTGCACGTCAGGAAAGCAACAAGGGAGCCACGAGGTAGGGGTGCGCCCACCCCCCTAGGGCGCGCCCTCCACCTTCGTGGGCCCCTCGTGGCTCCCCTGACGTACTTCTTCCGCCTATATATCTCCATATACCCTAAAAACTTCAGGGAACAGAATAGATCGGGAGTTCCGCTGCCGCAAGCCTCTGTAGCCACCAAAAGTTAATCGGGACCCTGTTCCGGCACCCTGCCGGAGGGGGAATCCCTCACCGGTGGCCATCTTCATCATCCCGGCGTTCTCCATGACAAGGAGGAAGCAGGTCACCCTCGGGGCTGAGGGTATGTACCAGTAGCTATGTGTTTGAACTCTCTCTCTCGTGTTCTTGATTTGGCACGATCTTGATGTATCGCGAGCTTTGCTATTATAGTTGAATTTTATGGTGCTTCTCCCCTCTACTCTCTTGTAATGGATTGAGTTTTCCCTTTGAAGTAATCTTATCAGATTGAGTCTTTAAAGATTTGAGAACACTTGATGTATGTCTTGCCGTGCGTATCTGTGGTGACAATGGGATATCACGTGACTCACTTGATGTATGTTTTGGTGATCAACTTGCGGGTTCCGCCCATGAACCTATGCATAGGGGTTGGCACACGTTTTCGTCGTGATTCTCCGGTAGAAACTTTGGGGCCCTCTTTGAGGTTCTATGTGTTGGTTGAATAGATGAATCTGAGATTGTGTGATGCATATCATATAATCATACTCACGGATACTTCAGGTGACATTAGGGTTTTCATTGATTTGTGTCTTAAGGTGTTATTCTAGTACGAACTCTAGGGTTGTTTGTGACACTTATAGGAACAGCCCAACGGATTGATTGAAAAGAATAACTTTGAGGTGGTTTCGTACCCTATCATAATCTCTTCGTTTATTCTCCGCTATTAGTGACTTTGGAGTGACCCTATGTTGCATGTTGAAGGATAGTTATATGATCCAATTATGTTATTATTGTTGAGAGAACTTGCACTAGTGAATATAAACCCTAGGCCTTGTTTCCTAGCATTGCATTACCGTTTACGCTCACTTTTATCATTAGTTACCTTGCTGTTTTTAATTTTCAGATTACAGAAACCTATATCTACTATCCATATTGCACTTGTATCACCATCTCTTCATCGAACTAGTGCACCTATACAATTACCATTGTATCGGGTGTGTTGGGGACACAAGAGACTCTTTGTTATTTGGTTGCAGGGTTGCTTGAGAGACCATCTTCATCCTACGCCTCCCACGGATTTATAAACCTTAGGTCATCCACTTGAGGAAAATTTGCTACTGTCCTACAAACCTCTGCACTTGGAGGCCCAACAACATCTACAAAAAGAAGGTTGCGTAGTAGACATCATACCCTCAAAAGGATCAAATAGCAACGCAAACGTCTCCTTCGCGAATGTTGGCGCGGCGACGAAACTCGGACCAGACGGTGGTTATGGTTGTCCTCTTGTCAGTTTCTAGCATGATGCGACATCTGGCAAGCAGACACCCATTTGCGAGCTTGACCATGAGTGTATCATTATGTGGATCAATGTAGTCCAGCAGGTTCTGTTCAGTATAGTGTACATGAAAATACTATTAGGAGAAAGCCAGTGAATTTCATATAGAGTCTTGTGTGATATGGAAGATAGAGTGTGTTTTTGAGGTTACCATGCGCTGGCCTAGCTTGGCAAATGTTTTATTGATTGTGCACACATAGTAGTTGATGCCTGGCTTTTTGCGCAAGAACATAGCAAAGAGAGCGCCTACGTGCCATTGATATAACTTAACCTCATTACCCCAGTAACAGTGATCATCAAGCTCTCCACAGTGCTGGATCCTGCCAGGTGTTCCTGGATTGAGTTGAATGAAGGTGAGAAGGAAGTTAGGTAGCATTTGCAACAGCTGTAAATATCATTGTTTGTTTGGGAAAAGAAATTTCAGTTATATAACACCGTAGGCTGGGGCTTAGGCATGAAGTCATATAAGTGAGCTAAAGATTATTTTTGAAAACCAGACAAGTTGAAGTTCTAAAACATAGCAGATGGTCAAATTGGTTCGTAAAATTGAGAAAGCAGAAACAATTTTTAAAAGATTGAGATCAGCACTGTCATTGGAAGCCATCAGACAGGCATGCTGAAAGTAATCAGTACAAAAGGATACAAAGATTGACTAAGGAAGAGTAGAACAGAGCAGTGTGATTGCAAAGTTTGTGAGACAGGGATGCTTAGAACAATCTGTATGAAAGGAAATAAAAAACGATGTAGCACACGTAGTGAATAGCTGAAGGTAGTAGACAAAGAAATACGCAGATGCATGCTGGATTATGATGCTACTAGTCTGCTGTTTCATATATAAAATATTAAAAGTAAGGTATGTGCTTACCGCGGATGATATACTCTGGATGCTCATCCTCTTCACTCTGTTCGTCGTATGATTATAATTTAGTGTTAGCATCGTGGCAGATTGTTAATCCACAGGACAACAACAAAGTTCTCAAGGTGTGTCTCACATTTAGCTTTGCTTGAAGATAACAAATCTGCATATGACCAGACTAAAATAGCAGCAAGCCCATCTAAGGCGGTGCCAGCGAGGTCGAACAGTGAGTTCTCTAAACAAAGAAGGGGACAATCCTTAGCGATCTGGAAACTTTTGAGTTCAAAAAGACATAGTAGTACAATAACATTTTGAGTTGAAGAAATCTTTAAATAAGGAAGACTTGCGATCTGAAACTTTTCAATTAAAAAAGACAGACATAGTAGTAGTACAGTAACATTTTGAGCTGAAGAAATCTTTAAATAAGGAAAACTTCCTTTAGTAATGTCCTTGTGTAAGAACCGCAAATAATAATTCCAAATGTTTATTATACTTTGAAGAAGGCAGCATCCATTATTAAAGCACGAAGATTTCAGAAAACTAAGCTTATAAGAATCTAATCTATCATTTGCAACATAGTAGTGGTACCTGAAATTTAGATGGACCGAGACATGAGCATTTCTCTTTTGCCGTTTACTACTATGATGAACATAACTGTGCCAAGATGACTCCATACAGAATCTGATATGATGTGGGAAGAAAGCTGACCAAGCTATTTCAGATCCTGTAAATTGAAGTCATGGTGTTCCATATCCTGCCTGCAGCCTGAACGATGCAAGGCAAATGAGTTAAATTATAATTAGACCGTCTAAGAAGTTAAATAGGAAAATGTGCAATGAGAATGTTGAGAAAACAAAGCCATCGCTTCATGTCCACAAATTCACAGGCCAACTGCACATCATAGGAAGTACTTTGTATTAAGGAAAAATGATAATTACTTCGATAGTTCAGTACACGCAGAATTTTACGGATAATTGCTCACATATCTAAATGTCATGTTTCTTGTGCTTTATACCTAGCTAAAATTCCTAGTGATGTTCTCTAGAACCAGGAACAAATCACTGATATCATGAATGGAGAGGAGAACTGAACCTAGGTACAAATCTATTTAGGGCCCTAACATCATACATACTCAAGGGGTCTTACTCCACCTTCATTGTGCAAGGTAGGCTATCATCACAGAGAAAACAAGCACCTAACTTTAGAAAGAGCTTAAAATTTTGCTCGATGCCACGTCTTGAAAACAAAGACTGGAGAATCCTATACAATGTAGCAGGAGCAGCTTCTCCACAAATGGACGACCAAATGTTTTAGATAGGGATGGTTGCGAGTGTCATTTGGAAGAAGTAATTGTGATTTAGTGCCAGTAACGTGATTATCTATTTATGCCATCTACCAGGAAAATCTAATTGAGTAATCAGGATAGAGCGCACAAAAATTATGAGGTTAGTACAGTCTGTTAACAGGAAAAAAAGATGACCTTAATCAGTTTCATTGCATTCAATTCTGAAGCCTAATACAAGTCTGTCAATTGTATATATACCACCATGGATAGTTATGCTCGACACTTATAAACCAAAAATCTGAAGTTAGTTCATGACACGTACTTGTCCCGTAAATAACACTCAGCAACAAAAGCTCCTGGAAAAAAATTGTATCACATTGATACGAAATTGCATTAATTAGTCGAGAAAGCCAGAAGTAGCGGATTGATTTATCCAAACAAAATCACTATTAGCAATAATGCAGGGTCCCTAAGAGAACCATGCAAGGCAACTTTAATGGCCCCTTGCTCATCTATCTATCTATGATAAAATAAGAACAACTTAGCATAGGCACAACTGCTTGTAAATAGATTGTTATGGCTAACAAAATGCTGAGGAAAAAGTGGTACATATTCCTCTCTCAAGGTCGTGTAGTCAATACATTACACATGCCAATGAGAACTATTTTATGCTCTGAACTCCAGTTACCAATCCCCTTATGCCTTTTTGTGAGAGACGAGTTTCAAAGTTGGTATCCTGGATGCTATGGCCACCTAAATTTCCATGGAAAGACAACGAAAATATGATATACAATTACAAAGTGGGGCTAAAAGTGAAATAGTTCGCCATATGAATCATCTAGTAGTCTTGATCAGATTTACCTAAGGGTGAGTCATCAGTAAGATAGGAGTTGCCAACAAGCACTAACACATAAACACTAATCAATGGAAGGTCAATAAGAACTGAAGACTCAAGAATATTCAATCACAATTCCATAGTTGCAAAAAACTGCAGACATCTGTGAACTCTATAAATGACTGATATTCACATCTATTGAAAAGAGATATCAACAGGGAAAGAGAAGCAAGCATCGGCCCTGCTAACTTCACCTCTCCACAATATCAGGCTGCAAAACTAAACTAAATGTAACAAGAAGGGTGACACCCGCAAGAACACAAGTACAGACAACTCATATGTTGACATTTATATTATCGTTGCTCCTGCTAGTCACTTCATCATCCACCTCATATCGTTGCTACAACTTATTTGGAGGCGCAATCGATCACCACAATTGGAAGTTTATATCTGTTTAGAAACAACAAGAACACCACCTCATATAATGGAAACCTACAGACCAGACAACCAAAATTACCATTAAGTAGTTAACATTAGAAGAAGCTAATCTCAATTGATTAAACCAAGAAGGCAGTTCCCTTTCTGCACAAAGTATCCGCCTGTTCCTCTGCATTCGAAATAGAAAATTGAGAACTCATCAATTTGGCAGGCAATAACTAATGACAACAAAATTGTAATAATTGTAGCAAAAGAGATAAACATGACCATGCAGAGGACGTTAGGCTAAAAGATAGAATGATATAAACCATGATAATAACAAAGATCATATAGAACAAGAAACTTCCATACAAGTCCAGTAGTGTAAATATTGTATCTATTGGAACTTCAATATCATTTTGTTCAAGGGAATACTCTCTTCTGTATCTGTAATCAAACACTAAAGTATTAAACTAAGGAATTGTAGCAAACCTTCTAGTCTTCTAATTAGCGGGGCTTACTGACAAAAGAGAATATTATGATTCCCCGTTTTATTAGACAAGAAGTAGAAGATCAATATGTGTATCACAACAGGAGAAAACATGCATTTCGTGACATCACTTGCATTCGACACCCTTTTCATTTCTAATTCCATTTAATAAATTTCCTTATGATTTTTTAACCATGAAATTGACATTGTTTGATAGTTGATCAGAGGAAGACCTATAGTATCATACTATCATAGAAACATCACATATAAGAAAATATAAACTGCTTTACAACTGCCTAATTTTTGCATTGAGAAAAGTATCAGAAGAAGCTAATCTCAATTGATTAAATCAAGGCAGGGTAATTTCTCACCATCCAAAGAAGCAATCGCAGAGATAGAATAATGACTGCGAGAAATTTGTGGCATGTGCTTCCTTCAGCTTTGTCAAATCAGAACATAGCCTCACTAAACATCCATTAGCTGCAGCATTTTCCCTTCTCCCTCACGAGAACATGAACAAGAAAGCACAAGCATCAATACTCACAAATCTGAACATTACCTACATCCCAACTATTTATCCTCGCCATCGATCCTTACCAGTGAGGATAAGGGAGTGGCGAGCTATACCTGGGTGGAGATGTGGGGCTGGCTGCCAGGCAGCACCGGATGTATCGCATCGGCATGGTCGGCTGCTTGTTGGTAGCATCCAGGCTCGTCGGCTTGCGCTTGGGTCCCGAACGCCCTCCTCGTCGATGTTGACAGGCGGCTGCTACACCAAATCTGAGAGAGACGGAAGTAGATGTGAGCGTAGTAGAGAGGAGGAGGAGGGGGAGATGAACTCAACGCTGCAGAGGAGGCACGGCCCGGCGTACCGCGTGCACCTCATGGCCATCGGGCACGGGAGGACCGTCCATTACGCGGTGGGCTGGGAACACGACGGAGACGAGCCGCCGGAGGCCTCGAGGCGCCAGAGCCTCGCCGGCGACGAAGGGGACGCCGCACCCGAAACCCTAGCCACGGCTGAGGATCGGGAGAGAGCGCGGGAGGCCTCCAGCGACTGATCTGAAAGGATGGGAGGAAGGAGCGGGGCCAGGGGAGGTCGTTGATGTGCCACCCGCCGCCGGGACTCGCCGGAATCGGCGGGCATGGGTGGTGGCGTTGTTTCCCACATTGATTCATATCGGAATACACGATGCCGTTGTTTCCCACAAGCCCCACCATGCAAAAGCGCCATAATTGGCTGATGGTCAGAGGGTGCCGCCGCCAAGTGTTCCACTTGTGCTAACGGAAAGCATGCAGCCCATGCACAGCATGCAAGAGCACGATCGAGCTGTACACACGTGTACGAGCCTTCGGCCACTTTTCGCTCAAACGATCCACTAACCCACAATCATCAACCATTGATCTGAATGCTGCGATTTGGCTCTGGCTCCGCTTCCAACGCCACTGTGTTCATTAACATGCAGTGCTTAGTTGAAACTAGTAAACGTGCACGTATTACCATGTAGTTTGTTTTATCATTCGTCCTAGAAAGAAAATATATCAATAAAATGAACAAAAGTATAAGCAAGGCAATAAAGTTGTTTAACAATTGTGAAAATAATCACAGCTTCATGTAAAATAAGATCACAAATTGCAAAAAGTAAAATAAGATCGCAACTTGCAAAAAATAACCTAAACTTGCCAAAATAATAAAGAATGTACACTTATCTTCTAGAACTTCTAGAAACTAAAGCTGCTTCAAGAATGTACAATACTGAACAAAAATTGTTTCTTTTAGAAACTAAAAGGATCTTCTAGAAACTAAAGGATCTTCAAGAATGTACGCTTGAGGTGTGCAACACTGAACAAAAGAGCCTACAAGAACTTGTAGTGTCTTTAGCACAAAAGAAGTTGTACATAAGCTGATACGAGGAGAAGAACTTGCTACGCCATTGTTTCGATGTCTTAAAGGCATCTGCGTATGGTCACTCCAGCTGCAATTACACTCCAATGCATAGACCAACACTGAAATCCCAAACCATTTTATAAATCTTGCATGTGACACCTCTGAGAGTTTCGGGAAAAGCAAAAGTTCAAATATTAGTTGCATTATTCATATTAAGACATTTGATGTACAATCATCTATTTGTTTGCATAGAAACCGATAAACAAACATCACTCCAGTTCAAAGTAGCAAGGCAGACAAAATAAATACTATGAAGACAAGAATGAATTTATGTAGTGCCACTTGAATGGGAGAATACATATTGCTAATAATAATATGCTTTGCCACTCCTCTCATGGAGAATGAATGAATTGCAACTGGTGAAACTTCCTTCCAGATGAATGAATAATTTATGACTTTCACCTCAAGACGATTCGCCTCTATCACAAGCAAATGAAAGACCAATGAACTGAAGATTGAAGGTGCCACAGACATAGAAGTTTGATATTTCTACTTCCAGTAAACTAAAGAAATTAAGTAATAAAGGAGATGCTAATGCCATGTGTGCACAACCAGCATATGAAAGACCAATGTAGCACAAGAGGGTATCTGCAGTTTTCATAGATAATCAGTGAACAAGAGGGCATAATTTCAGTTCGTAGCCAGCCTGCTATATAATTTATGCTAATTAGAAAGACACAACTCTTAATCCGTCTTCAATATTTCTGAAGCTAGAGAAAATTAGAACATATCTTCTCATTATAAATTCATTTTATAAGAAGACATTTTCATCACTATGCCGTGTTTGACAAAGTTCCCCTGCCCAAAGGTTAAAATTAGGGGGGAAATGCATTTCACGTGTCATGCTCTCTTGAAACACTATTTTTAGTACAATGTGTAAGGTGGATTATTGGCAAGCCCCTTTATAGAAATTTAATGGTGAATAAATCTGAATGTGAAAATGGGTCTTACCACCACTTCAAGAACTTTCAAGCCTCATCATGAGCATTTGAAGCCAAATTCATGGTCAGGCAATATCAAATCTCCATAAAATAATACAGTTTTCTAAAAACAAAATAAAGAATTGGGCATTAACCTCTATACGACTTGGGAGCAATTTCTGTGTATATCTCACAGAATTCAAGATGCAGATATAAAGAAAAGAGCCTGTGTGTACATGGTATACATTGAGCCTGCCCGGGTGTCGGCGACCACATTTGCATATAGCCACGAGCAGTCCTCGTCTATGATGAGTTGATGACGTGTGTGACTATTTGCCCGCTGTCGCTGACAGTGCCAGTCGAGAGGGCATGTTGTAGAACATGAACTAACATATTGATGACCGGATCACCAAGTACCATGGCAAATACTGTGTGATTGTAAAACACATTGTGATTTTCACAATATACTGCAGAAAACTGTAAACACAAGCTCACGCCCTTACGGGTGGGACCCCACCACGTCACACTATCAATTCCTGCCGTACGTTGTCATCCTGACCGGTAGGCCCAGCTTCTTTCAAGGGTCCATTTGTCGGTGACGTGTGGACCTGCGACTCGATGTCCGGCGTCACCGTAGTGAGAGCCGAGGGGGTGACACAAACAGAGTCTAAATCGTGTCCTCAAATAAGTCTATGAAATAATGGGGCCTACCTAAGTCACCCTACCTCGGTAAGTCCTACAGAAAGTATACTTTGCTGAATTTTGTGTCTACCGATTAATGAGCCTCACTAAATTAAGCAAACACACATCAGTACAGAGAACGGCCGCTCATGCAAAGCTGCTAAATGACCAATTCAGTTTGAATATAGAAAAATTCAGTACAACTCATAGTTCGAAGCGATCGTACAACTGATATGGCCGGTCCCCTGTGCGCCCGCGGTGCGGAGGCGCGACGGCACGTACGGCATCGTTCGCCAGCGGGCGCGCTATGTGCATCCATGTCCCCAGCGGGGGCGGCAGCTCCCGCGTGCCGCATTGAATCAAGGAGTGTGAGTTTCAGTGAGAACAGTAATATGTACGTAGATGTCTAAACAAACAGTAACACCACGAATGAGTTGATTCTGAGACATGTTTTCTTGACGAAAGGCTTGCAAGTGCATGCTCTCTAATCTCTACCTTTGCGCATCCATGTGAGGGAAGAAAAAAAGGATTAGGAGGGAGATGGGGTATTGGGGTTGTTCGCCGTACCTGCACATCAGATGGTGGTGCCGGTGGACGGCGACTACACGCGTGACGGGATGCTGCGGGATCAGCCGTGGCTGCTCCTCGCTCGCCTGGATCCTGTAGGTGGTGGAGCTTGAGGACAAGAAGATCTAGCTGCCATGGGAGAGGATAAACAAGAGGAAAACGAAGGCCATGGCGAGCCCCCTTCGTCGCTCGCGCCCCATGGGCCGCCGCGTCAGGACGGCCGGGAGACGGCAGATCTGTGGTGCCGCGTCGGTAGACAAGTTGAGGACGGGGAGAGACCACGACGGGGGCGCCGACAATCGGTAGCCAGCAATCCCCGGGCGGCGTCCCCGAGGACCGAGGCCACATGAGGCGAGGCGATGGGTGGGGGCGGCACCGAGGTGTGAGGGGCGCCATCGCTGAAGGTGCGGCGTGTAGAGGCGATGGTGGCGGCGTCACTGAAGCTGTAGCGGGTCGAGGCGAGGGGGCGGCTTCCTGAAGGTGTGGCGCTCAATGCGACGGTGCGGCTGTTCCATTGTGTGAGTTTCCTTTTGCGTGAATGGGTACGGAAGGAAGTGGATCAGGGAAGAGAAAGGATTGATTAGCGCTAAATGTGTTTAGTCGCTCAACATTAGGATAATAACAAGGACTGTTGGATTAATGTCAACGGATGGCCGAGATCTGTTGGATCTGCCCCTTTGGGTCTTTTTATATTGTTATAGATGAGTAAAATGCACAAAACCACCACTTTAGCGTCATAACTTTTGAAAAATCATTACTTTACAAAACATGACACTTTGCACTATAACAAGAATTGATAGTGGCAAAAAACATTGATTCGATTTCTAAGAGCGTTTTGACGTGGCCGATCACTCGCGGGCCGACAGCGGTGATGGTGAGGGACTAACGGCCATTAACGGCCTTATTTTTTTTCTACTGTATTGATAACCTTGTTTCTTAACTGAGAGAAATACTTATCTCTACTATACCTGCATCATCCTCTCCATTTCGAGGAAATCTCAACGCAGCTCACAAATAGCAGTTCTTAATTGAGGGAAATATTTATCTCTACTTTACCGCGTCATCCTCTCCTCTTCGAGGAAATCCCAACGCAACTCACAAGTAGCAACACACAGAAACCCACGTAAAAGAGACATGCACACCTCCGGACGGCAACCTGGACACGGGAGAGCCAGGACCGCAATGGCATCAAGATGGTGCTACCCTTTGTTGGTGCGGGAGAAGTAGGCGGTGAGCGCAACGACAACGCGCGGAAGCAGCGGATGCCGCTGCAGCATTGAGGCTCAGGCGGGGGCAGAGTTGGAAAAGGGTGGGGTCACCGAACCAGAGGAAGCAGCGAGCTCGCCATGAGCCACGAGCATGATGTTGGTAGCAGGCGGCAAGCTCATCGCGAGTCGCTCACCTCGCATCGCTCGGTACTCTATCTGCCGCTCGCTGTGTCCGACCCCGGCGAGCAATTGCCGGCGGAAGAGACAACAATCGGTGCCTCCGACCACCATGTCGTGGTCGCCTCGCTGCTGCAAACCTCCTTGGTCACCCCACAGAAGAATATTGGCGCAATAAGCCATGTCCCCGCGATGGTGACTAGCGTTGGGCGCGCCAGGTCCGGTCTGTGGCCGCGTCGAGCCTTTGTCTGGGTATGATCTGACCATTGTACATGCATAGTCCGACTTGTGTATGGCATGTGTGTGTGTGTGGCGCGGGTTGTGCGTGTGTGCGCGCACTTGATGCGTGGATTAGTTAGCGATAGTAGCGGGGGTAACCGTGGCGTTCTGTTGGAGCCCGGCCGCATTGATCGCGTCTGTGCGCGACAGGGTCGCGAGCAAGGGCGTGCGGAGCACGGGGGCGTGGAGGAGTGGGGAGCGCGTCGTCATGTGGGCGCGCCTGCGTATAAAGCTCCACCCGTGTACTGTTGTAAGTGTGGATTCGAGTTCGTTCTCGAGGAATAAGCCGTTCGTGCGGCGGGTTCGTGCGCCGGAACCACCTTGTCCTGTGTCTCCGTCCTTCTTTCTTGTTCCTCAGTTTGAGCATGTGGAGAGAGAGCAACCAGAGGGAGAGCTAGGGCTTGACACCAACATTTGGCATTAGTACCAGGTTCGGGGCTGTGGTGCGCGATGGCGTTTGCGGCGCGCACGGCGAGCGCTGAGGTAGTCCTGGATTAGGGGGTCCTCGGACTGCCGGAATATATACTTTGGCCGGACTGCTGGGCTATGAAGATACAAGATTGAAGACTTCGTCCCGTGTCCGGGTGGGACTCTCCTTTGCGTGGAAGGCAAGCTTGGCAATTCGGATATGTAGATCTCCTCCCTTGTAACCGACTCTGTGTAACCCTAGCCCCTTCCGGTGTCTATATAAACCGGAGGGTTTAGTCCGTAGGACAACAACAATCATAATCATAGGCTAGCTTCTAGGGTTTAGCCTCTACGATCTTGTGGTAGATCAACTCTTGTAATACTCATATCATCAAGATCAATCAAGCAGGAAGTAGGGTATTACCTCCATCGAGAGGGCCCGAACCTGGGTAAACATTGTGTCCCCCGCCTCCTGTTACCATCCGCCTTAGACGCACAGTTCGGGACCCCCTACCCGAGATCCGCCGGTTTTGACACCGATATTGATGCTTTCATTGAGAGTTCCACTGTGCCGTCACCATAAGGCTTGATGGCTCCTTCGATCATCGGCAATGATGCGATCCAGGGTGAGGTTTTTCTCCCGGGATAGATCTTCGTATTCGGCGGCTTCGCACTGCGGGCCAACTCGCTTGGCCATCTGGAGCAGATCGAGAGCTACGCCCTTGGCTGCCAGGTCAGGTTTGGAAGCTTAAACTATACTGCCAACATCCGCGGAGACTTGATCTTTGACGGATTCGAGCCCATGTCGGGTGCGCCACACAGTCACGACGAGCATGACTTAGCTCTGTCGTCAGACGGTGTTCGGGAGATCACACCTGTGGCTACTCCGGCCCTCAATCTGGAGCAGATTGCACCGCCCAAGGACGGGTGGATGGACCCCGCCATGGAGGTCGCACACTCAGCGGCGTTAGAGCCGAATACTGACTTCACCTCTTATGAGACCTGTGTTGCCGAACCCTTGGATTCGTCCCCAGTCACGGGCTCCGAACCGCTTGCGTCCGTGCCTATCGAATCTGATTGGGCACCGATCATGGAGTTTACCTCCGCGGATATTTTCCAGCACTCGCCCTTGGGCGACGTGCTAGATTCATTAAGGTCTCTCTCCTTGTCAGGAGACCCTCGACCGAACTATGTTCGGCTCGAGTGGGAGGCGGACGACGAAGAAATTCGGTCCCCACCCACCACCCACTTAATAGCCACTGTCGGCGAATTAACCGACATGCTTGATTTCGACTCCGAAGACATCGACGGTATGGACGACGATGCAGGAGAGGAACAGGAACCACCCGCCCACAGGGCGCTGGACAGCCACTTCATCACACGATATATACATGGTGGATACACCCAAAGAAAACAATGATGAGGAACGGAAGGATGCAGAAAAGCAACCAAAGCGACGACGTAGGCGCCGCTCCAAATCCCGCCTCGGCAAAAACAGCGATAACAGCGCAAGAAAGAATAACACCTCGGTCGACTCCAGAGGAAACGACGACCACATTGACCCAGCGACAGAGCAGGATGAACCAGCGGATGCCGAACATAGTACGGAGCCGCTGTCCGATCACGGCGACGTCGAGGGTAAAGCTAATCAACCTGTCTCTGGAGAGGAGAACAGTCCGGACGACGATGCACACATCATCCCGGAAAGGCATTTGGAGCAAGAGAATCTCCATAGAAGGCTTATTGCCACCGCGGAGAGTCTAAAGAAGCAGAAGCAAAGGCTTAAGGCCGCGCAAAATACACTCAACAGCAGATGGAACAAAGTGCTCGACACTGAAGAAAAGTACGGTGGCAGTCGCCACACAAAGAGCTATCCAAAGCGCAAGCTGCTGCCTGAATTCGATGACGAGGCTTTAGAGCCTATACAGCCGAAAAATAAAATGGACGATCAGTCGGATCGACCACCCCGTGGCCGCGATAGGGCGGCTAACGATGACGCACATAAGTCAGCAAACGATTTACGTGAGGACTTGCACCAAAAGCCGGTATGACCAGGTCCATTTACGGATCTAGGAAGCGCGCTCCGGCACAGAAGCAAAACCGAGCACTACAACTGTCAGAATGCCATGACACATCCAAATACAGGGGTGCCGCGCACCCCCTATGCTTCACCGATGAGGTGCTGGATCACGAATTTCCAGAGGGATTCAAACCCGTGAACATAGAGGCGTACGACGGAACGACAGACCCTGGGGTCTGGATTAAGGACTTTATCCTTCATATCCATATGGCTCGCGGAGATGATCTCCACGCCATCAAATACTTGCCCCTCAAGTTGAAAGGACCAACTCGGCACTGGCTGAAGAGCCTCCCCGAAAACTCAATTGGAAGTTGGGAAGAGCTTGAGGATGCTTTTAGGGCTAATTTTCAAGGGACCTATGTCCGACCTCCGGATGCAGACGATTTAAGTCATATAATTCAACAGCCCGGAGAGTCAGACCGAAAGTTTTGGAACAGGTTCCTCACTAAGAAGAATCAAATTGTCGACTGCCCGGACGCTAAAGCCTTAGCGGCTTTCAAACACAGTGTCCGGGACGAATGGCTCACCAGACACCTCGGCCAGGAAAAACCGAGGACAATGGCAGCCTTAACAAGCCTTATGACCCGCTTTTGCGCGGGCGAAGATAGTTGGCTGGCCCGTAGCGGCACCAGCGACCCAGGCACATCCGAAGTCAGGGATGGCAATGGAAAACCACGATGCAATAAAAGCAAGCATCGAACAATGAAGACAACCCAGACAACACGGCGGTAAACGCCGGATTCAGGGGCTCTCGACCCGCTCAACGGAAAAAGCCATTCAAAGGCAGCAGAGATGGACTGTCCAGCCTAAACAAGATTCTAGACAGATTATGTCAAATTCATGGCACCTCCGACAAACCTGCAAATCACACCAACAGAGAATGTTGGGTCTTCAAGCAGGCCGGCAAGCTAAACGCTGAACACAAGGGGAGGAAGAAACCAAGTGAAGACGAGGATGAGCCTCGCCAGCAAAACACTGGGGGACAGAAAAAATTCCCACAAAGGTCAAAACAGTGAACATGATTCATGTAATGAACAGGAGGAGCAAACGCGCACTCCGAGGCGTATGCGCCGTGGAGGCCGTCACCCCCAAGTTCAACCCTTGGTTGGCCTGCCCGATCACTTTCGATCGCAGGGATCACCCGACTAGTATCCGACACGGAGGATCGGCTACCTTGGTAGTAGACCCAATAATTGACGGATACCATCTCACCCGAGTCCTTATGGACGGCGGCAGTAGTCTTAATCTGATATATCAGGACACAGTCTGCAAAATGGGGATAGACCCGACAAGAATCAGCCAAAGCAATACTACCTTTAAAGGAGTAATACCAGGCCCAGAGGCCCGCTGCACGGGCTCTCTAGTACTAGAGGTTGTATTCGGTTCTCCCGACAACTTCCGAAGTGAAAGGTTAACCTTCGACATCACTCCATTCCGAAGAACGGCGTTCGCTTGTTTTAATGCAGTACCGCATTACGCTTATCTTAAGCTTAAGATGCCCGGTCCACGTGGCATCATTATAGTTAGCGGAAACACAGAGTGTTCCTTACATGCAGAAGAATGTGTGGCGGCTCTAGCAGCCGAACACTGAATGGCCTCTCCAACCAGAATAAATGATCGGTCGTCAAGACCGCAGACACGGCTAGACGAGTCCGGCACACCACTAGCTAAAACAGCCCGGATAAACCTGAGATTGGGTCGATGGATATACCCCCATAGGTGGCGCTAGGGGCTTCCCGCATGTAAAAAGGACTACAGTTCGGCTCGACCTTATTTAGATTGAATTTTAATGATTTATTAAGAATAACCAATTTTTTCGCACGAAAACTTTCACCTAGGCTTTTCTCTCTTGCAGATGATCATCGTGCTACACCCTTCCAGGATACGGCACAACGGAGACACAGGCGCAGACGTGCAGCAGGGCCCCGTTCAAAGGTTTCTTTTTAGATTAAGACCCTGTATAAACCTTTTTTACTGTCTCTTGTTGCTTCACACCCTCTGGATACTCAACATAACCAAGAGGGATGCTGGCGTTATTGGCATTTCGTCACGTCAGACTAATGCACGTACCTAGAAATTCAGGGCTTATTATCGAGAGCGTTACTCAGCCCAGTATGCGTTGTAAAGACCGAATACCTTAGGGAGTGTTCGGCGTCGCGAGTTTGGCCCTATATGCATCAGCTCCGAATTATGTCTTTGATCAATAGTTGGGTTTGCCCGGCTCCCGTGTTTTTCTACCTTACGTTCTGCTCTATCGGCTAAGGTGGCACCGGGAGAACTACTGCGATTGTGCCCTGGTTCATCTGGACGAGCACCTCAGTAGAGAAAGCCGAAAACTGACTGTCATGATAAAGCGCGAGACTGGTTAACCACTCGATGACTCAAAGGAATCTTCACGATTCCTCCGCATTAACGAAGGGCCGGCTTCCCGTTCATGTATGTATGCGCCCCATATTCGGATGAGCGCGGACGTACCAGGGGCTATATAGTAGCCCCACCATCAAACTCCTATGGCTAAGTGAAAGTGTTAAAGCTATATAGCCCGATTCCCTTGTTCGCCGCGCCATCACCTCCTTAATGGACCAAGACGTTGGATCAAGTGTGAATACGCGCTTTTCCGAACACCCCCGCATTATATGCGTGGGGGCTGAAGCCGACGACTGCAAACTTTCAGGTTATATACATACATAAACGGCCGCACAGGAGGCATCATAATACTTTCAGGCAAAAGTATAAACACAGCCTTTATAATCCAAATAATCATTGTTTTTACAATTAGGATACATGTCACTCGAACATGATACTCTTCGAGCACCGAGCCTCTATTAAACGAGCGCCTTCTAGGACTTCTTCAAAATAGTGCTCGGACGGGACCTGGCCTACGGCCGAACCCCGGGTTGCAATAGCGGTGGCCTCCATCTCTGCCCAGTATGTCTTAACACGAGCAAGAGCCATCCGCGCACCCTCTATGCACGCCGACCTCTTTACAGCGTCGATATGCGGCACAGCACCAAGGAATCGTTGCACTAAACCAAAATAACTATTCGGCCTTGGTCCTTCCGGCCAAAGATGATCCACGACAGACCTCATGGCAAGCCCGGACAACCTATGGAGCTCAGCCCACTCCGCCATTTGCTCATTTAACAGCAGCGGACGCGTTGGAGCACTGAACTGCGACCAGAACAACTTTTCCACTTCGTGATGTTTTTGACCTTTGAAAAACTCAGTCGCATCAGCAGCACTCGTTGCCAAGTCCAAGTACGCGTCTGCAGCACTCCATAATTGATCTAGAGGGGCATACTTCGGATCTCCGAACTTCGTCCGCAACAAAAAGGGCTTCCCAGCCGTGATATCTCCGGCTTGACGAAGCTCCTCCTTCGCCGCTCTCATTTTAGAGCAGGTTTCCTTGGCTGCTACCATGGCTTTCTTCAGGTCCGCCGCTTTCGCTTGGCTTTCCTTTTCAAGAATCTCATACTGGTCGGCGGCATCCTTCAGCTCAACAGCCATCTTGACTATTTTATCTTCGCTCTGGCGATGATCAGCCTGTTCGGCTCTTAACTCTTCGGCCGCCTTTAGGGCGGCCGCATCGCTTCTCCTGGCTTGTTCCTTGGCTCGGGCAAGCTCCGCCCGAAGGGTCTCCACGGTGGCAGCTCCATCTGCAGTCACAGCATATTACAAATACTAGCATCATGCTCCTCTTAATATCTGTTGACCACCGGAGAATACATACCATGTGCCTCGTCAAGCTGCTTGTTTACAAGCACGATGTCGGCATCTGCCGCATCAAGTTGCCGCCTCAGTTCGGCAAACTCGCCAGTCCGGCTAGCCACCGGACCCTCAGCCGCCTGCACGTGAAAGCAACATGATCATTACCTGGGACTATGATCCTCTGTTTGCCGCCTTTGGACAGCAACCAGAGTCTCAGGGGCTACTATCTGCATAGGGCACACCTAGCGTGTGCGGTACCGTCAAAAAAAATATATATTACTTTGCGTACCTCAAAGCCTCTTAGCAGGCTTATAAAAGCTTCATGCAACCCACTTTTGGCGGACGAAATCCTCTCAACCACCGCACCCATTAAAGTACGATGCGCCTCTGAGATAGCCGCTTGCTCCAGAAGACCCATCAGTGCGTCCGGTCGTGCACCGGACAATCCCGGACTCTTTCTGTTCCTCTCCTTAGGAGCCGAATACTCCGGACTTCGGGTGGCCGAAGGGTTACCTACTGGCCTTGGCGGATCAGGAGAAATCCTCTATGACGACACCTCAGGGTCGTCCGCCTCATGAGGCGGGGAGACAGGGGGAGGCGTTTCGCTCTCCATCATCTCCGGAAGAAGATCCCCCGAAGACGAACTCTGTCGAGAAGGGCTACGATCCGAACTGCAAGACATACGTTTCGTTTATTGTCCTCGGAGATGAAGCAGGGTATATTTACCAAAAGTACTTTGTTCACTTACAGCTCGGTGGAGGGCTGACCCCCTTGCGGGAACTGTGCGGTGAGGATGCCCTCCGGGGCACGGCCCCCTGGCAAAGGTTTTTTCCCTCGTTTGGAAACCCTTGTTTCCAAGTCTTCAGAGGCGGTCCTCTTCCTTCCATGGGGAAGGAAGAGGAATTTTAGATTCTTCTCCCCGGTTATCCTCCTTCGCGGAGACACTAATTCCCCCGGTTTGGATGTGTAATGCGTGAGGCCCGCTTTCGGCTTCTTTATTCCTCCCTTTATCTTCCCCTGATGGCACTTGATAAGGTGCATGCTCAAGCATCCTGGCTAGCACAGGATCCAGTGAGCCTTCGGGAAGTGGGGCCGAACACCTGATCATCTTCGCCTTTTTTATCCAGTCCTGTTCAAAGAGCGATTTTTTCAGAATGATGTTGTGACAAATGAAAAGACAGCATGGTTCGGCCGCAGAATTACTTACGTGGGTATCTGGACGATTGCAGTTCAGACCCGCATCCTCGGTGGTGTCCGGACACTTTATTTGTGATCCGCGGAACAATCCATACATCTCTTCGAGCGTCACGCCGAAGAATTGCTGAATAGTTCGCGGTCCTTCCGGGTTGAACTCCCACATACGGAGAGGTCGACGTTGGCATGGCAGGACCCGATGAACTAGCATGACTTGCATTACCTTGACAAGGCTGACATCTCTCTTGAGGAGATCTCGGATGCGACTCTGCAATGTCGGCACGTCATTAACCAGCCCCCAGTCCAGCCCCTTGTTGACCCATGACGCCAGTTGTGGCGGGGGGCCCGAACGGAAGGCGGGGGCAGCTGCCCACTTAGTACTTCGGGGAGCCGTGATGTAAAACCACTCCCGCTGCCATAAGTTGGACATCTCCGGGAAGGAACCCTTTGGCCATGGAGCATCGGCGACTTTGCTTATTATGGCACCTCCGCATTCTGCGTGTCGCCCATCGATCATCCTCGGCTTCACACTGAAGGTCTTGAGCCATAAGCCGAAGTGTGGGGTGATGCGGAGGAAGGCCTCACACACGACGATGAACGACGAGATGTGAAGGATGGAATCCGGAGCCAAGTCATGGAAATCGAGCCTGTAATAGAACATAAGCCCTCTAACAAAGGGATCAAGACTAAAGCCTAGCCCTCGGAGGAAGTGGGAAACAAATACGACACTCTCGTTGGGTTTGGGAGTGGGGATGACCTGCCCTTGAGCAGGCAGCCTGTGCGAGATTTCGGCGGTCAGATACCTGGCTTCTCTTAGCTTCTTGATGTCCTCCTCTGTGACAGAGGAGGCCATCCACCGGCCTTGAAGGTTGGATCCGGACATGATTGAAGGTCCGAAGCGCTTAGCCTGAGCCTTGGGTGTTGGAATTCGAGGTGGGGGGAGGGAAGGATCGAGCGCGAGAAGAAAAGGACAGGCCTTGGCCCCTTTATAAAGAGGATGAATATCAAGCGTCCTCCGCGTGGCCGTTTGGAACTTGCCTAAAATCGAGGAGTCATACCAGCGGACACGATTGGGTTACCCACACCCGTATTGATGAGAATCCCGTGATAAGGGGAACACGATCTCTGCTTCGACAAGACGTGCCAATAAAACTGCCTCGCAACACGTGCAGTGGCAGGCTGGGAAAAACGGTTCATAATGACCGGACCACGGCAGGACGTCACGCTATGAAAAGTTGTCAGTAGATTAGATTTGTGGAAATATTATACTCTCTATGGTGGTATGTGGAATTTGTTTTGCCGAGCCAGACACGATCCTTGTATTCAAAATCTTTTATGGAGTATTCGGAGGAAGAACCCGCCCTGCAATGCCGAAGACAATCTGCGCGCCGGACTCATCGTCATTGAAGCCTAGTTCAGGGGCTACTGAGGGAGTCCTGGATTAGGGGGTCCTCGGACTGCCGGACTATATACTTTGGCCGGACTGTTGGACTATGAAGATACAAGATTGAAGACTTCGTCCCGTGTCCGGGTGGGACTCTCCTTTGCGTGAAAGGCAAGCTTGGCAATTCGGATATGTAGATCTCCTCCCTTGTAACCGACTCTGTGTAACCCTAGCCCCCTCCGGTGTCTATATAAACCGGAGGGTTTAGTCCGTAGGACAACAAGAATCATAATCATAGGCTAGCTTCTAGGGTTTAGCCTCTACGATCTCGTGGTAGATCAACTCTTGTAATACTCATATCATCAAGATCAATCAAGCAGGAAGTAGGGTATTACCTCCATAGAGAGGGCCCGAACCTGGGTAAACATTGTGTCCCCCGCCTCATGTTACCATCCGCCTTAGACGCACACTTCGGGACCCCTACCTGAGATCCGCCGGTTTTGACACCGACAAGCGCGCCGGACATGGATGCGGTGGTGCACGGCAAGCGCATGGCGACGGCGATGCGCGGTGAGTCCATCGCGTGCGGTCTGATGTCATGCGCGCGACGAGCACGGCGGTCACAGAGGACTTGCATGGTGGCGCAGAGGTCGCGGCGGCTCGCCGGGACGATCATGGAGGAACAGTGGTGCGGCACGGCAGGGCACGAGACTGCGGGCTGCCGCAGCAGCAGCGAGATGTGGCTCGTGCCGGAGGCGTGTGGCGACGTCATGGCTCACGGGGTGATTATTGGCGCAGTAAGCCATTGTCCCCGTGGTGGTGACCGTCGTCGGGCGCGCCAGGTCCGGTCCGTGGCCGCGTCGAGCCTATGTCTAACCATTGTACATGCATAGTCCGACTTGTGTATGGCATGTGTGCGTGCGTGTGTGTGACGCGGGGTGTGCGTGTGTTAGTTAGCGATAGTAGCGGGGGGTGACCGCTGCGTTCTGTTGGAGCCCGGGCGCGTTGATCTTGTTTGTGCGCGAGGGGGGCGCGAGCCAGGGCATGCCGAGCGTGCGGGTGTGGAGGATTGGGGAGCGTGACGTCATGTGGGCGCGCTTGTGTATAAAGCTCCACCCGTGTACTGTTGTAAGTGTGGATTCGAATTCGTGTTCGAGAAGGAAGCCGTTCGTGCGGCGGGCGTTCGTGCGCCGGAACCACCGTGTCATGTGTCTCCCTCCTTTCTTCTTCCTCGGTTCGAGCCACTGAGAGAGAGAGCAACCAGAGGAAGAGCTAGGGCTAGACCCTGACAAAGAAGGCAAGCACGGGAACGCCGATCCCAACGACAACCGCACTGCCCCACGTCTTCGTCGACTCCGGCGAACCCTCGTGGACGGGATCTCCGCCGGTGGTACCGACCTCGACGAGCTTACATACAAGCCCGTCGTCCGGTTCTTGCTGAAGGGCGCCGAGGCGCTCGTACTTCACCCCATGCTCGCCGTTGAATTCGCCACCTAGCTGCTTCACGCTGGCGGTGCTGGGGTGGTGTTGCTGCGTGGCCGAGGGAGGAGCGCTGGATGATGGTCGGCAGGGAGTGGTCGTGCGAAGGGCGCCTGGCAAGCTTGGGACGGCAGCGGTAGCAAGACTGGCTCTAGTCAGGCATCGGCGTCCAGAACATCTCTCAATAGAGAGAGAGGAGAACTGGGCGTAGCTCAGTTGGCAAGGCGCGGGAGTTTGCAGCCAGCCCACCAAGGTTCAAGTCTCGGCTTGAGCGTTTGGTGCTCACGGAGTTTTCTTTTATAAAAAATGCCAACAGGCTAGTCTAGCCCGGGTTGGTCTCGTTTTTTTCAATAGAGAGAGAGATGAGGGGAGGAAAGAAAGTGAGGGCCTTTTTCTTTTCTTTTTTATTTCCTGGGTGCCCAGTCAATGTTTAATGTGGTCAAAACTGAGACGAGGGTTGATTTTTGAACCACATGGTTAGTTCAAGGTGTATGTCGACCGGTTTTGCAGTTCAGGGTTGAATTTTAAACCGTTAAGTTAGTATGGGATTGAAATGCGGACTTTTCATAGTTGCACTTTCACTTTGGATGGCTCGCTCCCGCATCAATATCCGCGGACTGGTCCACAGGCGGATGCGGTGTTCAATTTACGTGTTGTTGTCGGAGATGTCCTTAGGTTTGTGAACTGGGTGGTGGGATCGAAAAGCGCTTGCAGCTCCCGAGCTCCACTGCTCTTGGTATTTGAAATTTTTGAAAAGCACATTTTTGGTACTAAAAAAATCTTAAAACAAATACGTCGATACATACACATATTCCTAAGGCATGGTAAAATCTGGAAAAGAAATACTTTGTATTTTAGGAAATACAAAAAAGAGAAATTTTTGACAGAAATGGTACCCTTTTTATCCTATATACTGTCAGAAATTTATTTATTTTCTTATAGCCCAAAACAAAACAAATTTTCTACCTTGACACGTGTAACCGGAATGTGTATATGCATCCCGGGAAAAATTTCACATTTTTTCAAAACTTCAAAAGTCTGAATTTTAAAATGTCAAATATAGAGAGCCGTGGAGCTCGGTTGCTGCAACGCCTCTCCCCTGGTGGGACGTTTTATATGCCGGCTGGGTGGTGAGCTAGTGGGATTTGCGGAGGGGATGCATCAGATGTTTTTTTTTAAGACAACCTCCCATCAGATGTGAGAAGAGGTGGTATGTTCGGGCCGAGCCAAGCTTACTTCGGGTTGAAAATCAAAGCCCTAGCCCAGCCTGAAATGTATGCCAGCCTGCTAAGTTGAGCCCGGCCCGAATGACAAGCCTGACCCGGCCTGGCCCGAGATTTCCGGGCTCGGGCTGCCGATGCCCAGGTTTAGGTTAAAACTGATTCGATAGTGGTTGTCCATGTGAGAACGAGGAGTGATCGGAGCCGTTGGATCAAGTTGAACTGTTTTGCCATAACTGCTGCACCCAACTGAAACCACTTGACAGATAGCAGCCAGGCGGCGGCTGGGGGTCATGGCGTTCTGGAGTTGAAGGGCGGCCGATGTTGACGTGGGCAGGAAGGCTGTTGGGAGAGAAACACTGTTGACTGGGATTGAGATGGAGAGAGACACCGAGAGCTCAGGCTCGAGAGGCTTCAGGTGAGAGATAGATTGAGATTTCAGAGAGTGATATTTATTTTTGATAGAGATTGAGTCAGCCGAGAGAGTGGGGTGCTCTAATCTTTCCTTCAAATGTACTCCCTCCGTTCACAAATGTAAAATGGTTTGGATCTTTTAATATGGACTACATACAAACTAAAATGAACGAACAAACACACACAAAAAAAAGCGTATCTATATACATCCAACTCATAAAAATGTTAGAACATCTTATATATGTGAAGATGGGGTGTAAGCTGCAATATATATACCATTGATTTGTTATGATTGGTTTGTCAGACATGATTTCGGTGCTGGCTAGCAAGGAATCTGATTTCATGGGAAAAAATCTTTTTTTTTTTGCATATTCAAAGTTTGAGATTGCTAACCGGGTTTGCCACCCGGTAAAACTAGCACCGACACGCATCATTTCTAAAAAAAGAAAAACATGACACGCATCATCACAATATATATCTGTATCATACGTATCATTTTTGGGGTACATATATCTTTGCGCTACATGCGCTTACAATAACTGGTAAGGGCATACAGATACAGTGACGTTTATTTAAGCTAGATCGGCTACTAAGTCCGAAATTACACGTCACCGGCCGGCTGTCTCTCAACTCTCGTACTTGCTGCTCGTGTCCTCACCTCCTAGAGCCACAGAAGGTAATTGGCCGGCATGAAGTGACATATCGGCTCGCCACGGGATCCGTTGAGCATCATGAAGTATGCCTCATCCCAGTAGCTGGTATCCTTGTGGCATACTGCGATGGCCGTGGCGCCGACGGAAGGGTCCTCCTGTCCAACAAGTTGGACACGGAGCGCTTGCACGTTGCTGGGGTTGTGGCAGTAAAAGACCTCCACAGGGTACGCCAGGGGGTGGCATGGCACCACCGCGTCGCCGCCGACGCTGGCGATTCCGTTGGGCGCCACCACGTAGCGGAGGGGTTGTGTGCGTCCGTGAAGGATTGAAGTGACCGCGCGCGGCTCCTTGGTCCCCAAAACGGTGGCCGCGAAGTCTCTCGCGGCGGCCACAGACGTTGCGCACGCGTGTGGTTCCTTGTCTCCCGCCTCCTCGCAGAACTGGAGAGTCTCCGAGATCCTCCCTGCTTGCTTGGAGCCGTGCGTTACATTGTAAAACTTCAAGATTTTCTCGAAACTGCTGTACCTGAAGGGTGGTACTGGGCTTGTAGTACTTGAAATGACTGGGCCTGGTGAACTCGTGCGTCTGACGTAGCCCAGCCGGGTGTTTG
Source organism: Aegilops tauschii subsp. strangulata (assembly GCF_002575655.3). Taxonomy (NCBI): domain Eukaryota; kingdom Viridiplantae; phylum Streptophyta; class Magnoliopsida; order Poales; family Poaceae; genus Aegilops; species Aegilops tauschii. The sequence goes on along the minus strand of NC_053036.3, from coordinate 536,257,200 downwards.
CCGGCAGGAGCGCCCCGGCAAAGAGGTCGCGCTCCAGAAACAGCATGCCCTTCTTCACCATCATGTGATGCTTCGGAGGCGGCGCCGGCGCCTCAGTACCGGGAGCTGCAAACAGTAACAGCATTTAGTCAGTTTATTAAAGCAAGATCCGGTTCAAAGAAAAATCCGCTTAGATATCAACTACAGTAGCCACCAAAGATGAACCCTTACACGGTGGAGCGGCCACGTCCCCTGATCCCACTGCAAAAAGAATGATACACGATGTGAAGGGATGCTCACTTAGTTAGTGGTCGAACCAATGAAGCAACAGAGGTTAAGCAAGTTACCAGATGGGTCCTCATCCCACTTGACCGGGTAAGCGCTGACGTCAAACGACGATCCATCTGCAAAACAAGCAATCAGTATTGATTAGCAGCTGACATTTCATCATTACCCATGAGTACACATTTCCCTAGATTACCTTCTACTACTCCTGCGACGAACCCAAGGGCGCAGAGAGCTAGGAACATCCGCATGATCGTCATACTGTACTGCTTTCAGCGATTTGGGTTAAGAGTGATTGATGCGTGATGCATTATTGCTCATATCCTTTTATAGCACTGCTACGCAAACGCTTGGAGATAAGAGTTACTCCATTAAGCCACAAAGTTTGTGTTCACACTTTTCTCGGACCATGCAAAGTCTGTGCTTAGTTCCGTGCGTTTCTCCACGAAAAAAGGAAACACATGACCGGTATGTGCAAGCAGTAGTCCTTGACTTCCCTTAAAATAATATTTTCTCCCTGGAGATCGGAACACACAAAGTCTGTGTTAGTATAGTATACGTTTCTACAAAAGGAACGGAGTTTGATTCACCTTTTCTAGATGAAGCTAACACAGCGGTTAATTAGCTTGCTTAACCCCCTATCCCGGTATCTTTTTCTTCTCTATACCGAAGGTTTAACAGCGCTACTGTCTCATGCTGAAACATCAGTTGACTTGGAAGGAGTAAGGGTTTGTACAGAAGCTCCTGCCGTGACTAATTTATTATTTGCGGATGACTCACTCATTCTGATGAAGGCCAATGATCAGAATGCTTCATGTTTGAAATCTGTCCTTGATATGTATTATCTGGCCTAGGGGCAGAAAGTGAGCGTTGAGAAATACAGTGTCTTTTTCAGCCCAAACACATCAGTGGAGCAAAAAGCACAAGTCTGCATCACTCTTGACATTATGACTGAATCATTAAATGATAAGTATTTGGGGCTGCCTGCTAGAGTTGGGTTGGATAGAACAGATTGTTTCCATTACTTAATAGCCAGAATTATTCAGAAAATCAGTGGGTGGAAGGAAAAGGTATTATCATCAGGTGGGAAGGAGGTGTTACTTAAATCGGTGGCTCAGGCAATACCATCATATGCTATGTCGGTCTTCAAAATTCCTAAAAAAGTTTGCAAAGGAATTACAGATGCGATAGCACAATACTGGTGGGGTGACGACGCTACTCATAAGAGGATGCACGGGTTCATCCGGTGGAAGATGTGTGTCCCAAAAAAGAGGGAGGAATGGGGTTTCGAGATATACACTGCTTTACCCTTGCTTTGTTGGCCAAACAAGCTTGGCGACTGATTGATAACCCTGACTCTCTTTGCGCAAGGATTCTCAGGGTAAAATACTATCCGGAAGGGGACTTACTTAATGCAACACTAAAGAAGAAAGCCTCATATACCTGCCAAAGTATCATGGAGGGTGTGGAGACCTTCAAGTTGGGATATATTTGGAGGATAGGAGATGGACACAAAATAAAGATTTGGTCAGATGCATGGATACCACAATCCAACAACAGAAGACCGACTACACCTCGCAGAGCTAACGTTTTATCCATGGTGGCTGATCTTATAGACCCAACAACAGGACAATGAGACGTGCAATTGATTGAGCAGACGTTCTGGCCCATTGATGTACCACGCATTCTGTCGATACCTCTACCAGCTTTCGAGATGGAGGACACTTCATCTCATGGCATCTAACAAAAACAAGGACGTTCTCGGTGAAATCAACTTATTATGTCACGTGGAAGTTCAAGTATGAGGCGAGAGGAACCACACATGGACCTAGTTCCGCATCACTGAACCGTACCTGGGATGTAATGTGGAAACTACCTTGCCCTGCCAAAGTAAAAATATTTTCTGGCGAATATTACATGGAACTCTACCATGTAGAACTACACTGGCTGATAGACACATGAAGATTGATACAAAATGCCCAGCATGCGATTGGCGTGAAAGTATTAAACACATGTTATTCCAGTACCCAAAGGCGAAACAATCCTGGACAGAATTGAGACTTGATAAGGTTATTTCACGAGCATGTGAGATAGACCATTCAGGAGAAGTTGTGCTTGAACATCTATCGAACCTACCTACAAATGAAACAGTTGTATTGGGACAAGAAAGATCAGATCTTATTGTGTCAATTGCATCGTGGTATCTGTGGTGGGAACGTAGAAAGCTTGTCCACAAAGAGCGGACAACCCAACCTTTTGAAATTGTTGCATCGGTTCGGGGCCTTGCAGCAAACTTCTTGGCTGCCTCTTTGCCGAAGGCAAAAATCCAGAACAATCCATGGGTGCAACCGCCTGCTGGGACAGTGAAACTCAATACTGATGCGGCATTTGACTCCGACACTTTACAAGGTACAGTTGGTGCAATACTGGGATAGCCCGTGGAATTTTTTGGCAGCAGGAAATAATGTCGCTGGTGAATGTATGGATGTTTTCATGGCTGAAGCCCTTGCGCTTCAGTTTGGCCTTAACTTGGTGCAAAGCTATGGGTGTTCAAGACTGGTGATAAATTCTGATAATAGTGATGTGATCCAAGCAATGCAAGATGGTGGCCTTTTTGCTGGACCGGCTACAACAGTTATAGATGATTGTTATCATATGTCGCGTGATCTAGTTCAAGCCCAGTTCGATCATTGTCACCGCGAAGAAAACTCGGTTGCTCATGAGCTAGGTTCTCTCCCCCTAGTACTTGGTTTGATGAGGCCCCTAGTGCCTTAGCCCTTTTATTGTAAAAGATACATTGTTATTTACCACGGACTAAATAAGGAGGCTTGCAGAGTTAAAAAAAACTTGCTTAATCCCCTAGCAAAATGCATGGGTGCATGGCTGTAATGGCCCCATCAGGATTGACAGCAGGGGATGAGGGACCGAGCAAGAAGAAGGTGAGATCGAGAAGAAAGAGAGGTAGGTGAGAAGCAGAGTTGGAGAAGGGGAAAGAGTTTGAGTAGGGCATTTTGGAGACCGAGCTCCATGGAGCTCTTTATTTTGAAAGATTCAAAATTCATAAATTTTAGTTTAAAAAAGTTCTAAAAAAATTACATATGTATGCAAGGATGTAAAGTGTATGTGTGAATTTTTTTAGGATGAAATACCTTGAATTACGAGCTGCACAAAAAAACAAAATCATGGACTTTAAAGATGAACAGTACATATGCTAAAAAGCTTCAGATTTGTCTTTTTTTGTGTAGCTAACATTTTATTGTATTTCGACCTAAAAATTTGCATAGATGTACATTATGTATCTAGGTATATGTGTATTTATTTTCAGAATTTTTTGAAACTGAAAAGTTTGAAGTTTGAAGTTTTCAAATAAAGACCTCCATGGAGCTCGGTCTTTGTTTGGCATTTTCGAAAGAGAGTCTCTGATATTTCTCAATAGTCATCTGTTACAACGCACGCTTGGCTACAAATAACCTCTCCTTGGGCCTTGGGTCCTATATGTCATGACACACACATCCTATGACTAGTCCACTCTTTCTCTGCATGTGGCCCCATGCTTGCCTCTACTCTTCTTCTTCTTCCTGGCTCTCTTGTTCCTCCCGTTGTTGCACTGGTGCCTCGCTGTCCGCCTCCTCGTCAGGCTAGCTAGATGGCGAGGAGTGCGTGACAATGGCCACGAACATTCTGTTTCCAACTGATTTTTTTAAAACCATAACCAAGATACCACGCTACTTTGAATAAGGAAACCTAGTTACCACTCAGCTGGCTCCCAACGGCTCCCCTCCCATCTTCCGCCGAGCATGCGCGCGTTCATCGCCACCCTCATTCGGTGGCTGGCAACAGGTAACCCTGACGCGGTCCTTTCCCATGGCCTCACCCTCCCTCTCCGGTGTTCCTCCAATCCTCCCTTAGAGCATCTCCAGCCGTTGGCCCCCCAGAAGGCGCTAAAACCCGCGTGCCGGGGGCGTGATGCCCCCCAGTCGCGGCGCCCACGTTTTTTTTGAAAATTTAAATTCCGGCACAAACACGGCGCAAATTCAATCAAACTTCGGCGAGTTCGTTCATATTTAAAATATTTTACAAAAAAGGAAGAAAAAAAACGCTACTAGGCTGCTCCTCACCGTCTCCCTTGCCGCTCCTCGCCGCCCGCCGCCCTTGCAGTTCTACATGCCGAGGAGGCTGTAGAACCGCGTGTAGTCGCCGCCGCCGCCATCGTCGTCGTAGCCTTCGCCGCGGCCGCCGTCCCTGCTGCAACCCTTCCCCGGTTGGCGCGGCGGGTTGGACGGTCCGGGGGCGTCCTCGTCGTCGTCGCTGTCGAGGATCACGACGCCGTGCTCGTCCTCGCGCCCACGTTTGCGGGCGGCTATCTCCTCCAGGGCCCGGCGCTGCCGGACCATCTCGTCGCGGAGGTAGTCGTCCCGCGCCCACTGTATGGCGTCCTCGTCGGAGAAGCCGCGCCGGGCTATCTCCTCGTACTCCGCAGGGAGGCCGGGCTTCGGCTTGGGCGCGACGAGGACGAGGTGGCCAGAGGCGGGGGTGGAGTCGCTGATGCGGACGCCGGAGCTGCGGGTGCGCCGGCTGACAGGCGTGTCCTGGGGCTCCGGCTTGACGGGGCGGAGACAGGGAGAGCCGGACGAGCGGTCGGACAAGGAGGAGGACGCCCCGGGCTCCATGCGCCTCGGCGTCCACGAGCTCCCACGTCGGCGAGAGAAGGACGGGGGAGCGGGGTACTCCAGCCTCGGCGTGTTGCCGCCCTCGATGTACTCAAGGACGGCCTCCAGCGTGCGGCCGGGCACGTCCCACCATCGGCGCTGCCCCTCGGAGTTGAGCCTTCCGGAGGGCACGACGCCATTGGTGGCCTCGAGCTGCTCGGCATGGCGGCGGCGGAAGTATGGCTCCCAGAGCGGGTTGTCAGGGACGTACCGTGGCCCTTCCCTCGCCGCCCGCGGCAGGGAGGCGCGGATACGCGCGATCTCCACATGCCGCGCCACCCCGGTGGGCGGTGGTGGCACCGGGACCCCGCCGGCGCTGATTCTCCACGCCCCGGGCACCCGCATGTCCGGCGGGACCGGGTACTCGGCCTCGAAGAGGAGCCGAGCTTCGTCCTTGTGAAGGTGGCGGCGGCCGAAGCTGTTCGCTGCCGCGCCGTCGCCTGGGAAGCGCTCGGCCATGCTTTGAACTGGAGACGGCGAGAGGAGAGGGAGGAAGGGGGAGAAATGGCGCGTCGGCGGTGGAGACTCTGTGCGTGTCACCGGCGCGCTGGGGGTCGGCTTATATAGGCGGAGGCGCCGCGCGTACGCGTGGCGGGCGAGGGGACGCGCGTCGTCCGGTCTTCACTGCGCCGCCCATGAGTCATCAATGGAGGAGGCTGACCGGCGCGGCAGCGCGCGGCAGCTTTGGCATTGATTCGCCATGGGAAACGAGGCGATGAAGACAACGAAGCGGCGAGAAGAGAGACGAGTCGCTGGCAAGGAGGGCCCGCGGCTCTTTCGCGCCAAAAACGATTCACCCGGCGCCCCCGAGCGCCCCCCAGCGCGCCGGGTTCGGGTTGGGTCCGCCGGCGCCAATTTCGGCCCGAGCCGGCGAAAAATGGGCCCTTGCACTAGTAGAAAAAGGGTCAAATGTCAAGCACATTAGTGCCGGTTTTCTTTTGAGCCGGCACTAATGTGTGCATTAGTGCCGGTTCCAACGGCTAGTCGGCCGCTTTCATTAGTACCGGTTCATGGCCGACCTTTAGCACCGGTTCGTGCCACGGACCGGTACTAAAGTGAGTGGTGGCAGGATGTTGTCAGTCCGGGGCCCCTCCAGCACCTTTAGTACCGGTTCGTGGCACGAACCGGTGCTAAAGATCGTCCTACATAAACCCTTCGTCCACTCGAGCTCGCTTTGTTCTTCCCCTTTCCCCTCTCCTTTTTGTTCTTCCCTTCTTCCTCTCGAGCTCATCACACATTTTCCCCAAAATTTGTCAAGATTTGAAGGCCCCCATCCATTCAAATGATCACAAAGGTTAGCAACTTTGTCCTTTCATCTCTCATTGCTAGATTAGCTCTTGCAATGCTTTGTATAGTGATTAATTTATGAGTTTAGTAATTTGGGAGGAAATATATGTGCTAGTATTTGATTTATATGCAATTTGAGGTCAAAAATAACACTTAGTTTGCATATGTAGGTGTGGTTTACTTAGTGCTTTCTAAATCTCCATCGTAACCACAGTCGATCGCCCGCACCGTTCCGTCGCCGGCACCACGTTGTGGTGAGCCTCTTGTTCATGAATGTTTTACATTACCAAATTGATGTTTGTGTGATTTGGATATATAGTACTCGTATAATTATCTTACCCGTACGTTGTTTGTTATACATAGTGCCATGGTTTTGATATCCGTCCCCGTCGGCCCTCGTCCTTGTTATGATTCGGATGTGGTATATTCTCTTTTAAAACTGGTTGTTGCATTTCGTGTTTATGACAAATTATGCCCATCAAGTTGACATAGATATTTTTGTCTAGGAGGTTTGTGAACCGGAAATTCCAACCGACCCTATTGTCGATAGGTTAAATTTAGTTGAAAGAGAAAATGAGTATTTGAAAGAAAAATTGAAAAGAATTGAGGGGGAGAAGATGGAATTGGAGTTGCATGTTGCCGATGTCGTCAATGATCACAAGATCAAGATGGAGAAAATGCGCTTGAAGATTAGAAAGATTAGAAAATATGCCATTGATAGTGAGGCTTGGTATCATTATGCTGTTGGATCAATTGTTACCTTAGTTGCGATCTTGATCGCATTTGTTGTTGCATTTAAATTCTTTAGTTAGAGAGTTATTTGTTTGTTGCATTTAAGTCTTGTATGAACTTTACGTATGAACTTGTATTAATTTGGTCTTTTCGGTGTTGTGTAATGAAGATGAGCCGACAATAGATGTACGATGACCGATGCTCTCCCGAGTTCATTAATGGAGTGCAAACTTTTCTGCTTGCGGCTGAGGCAAACAAGCGGGCGGATGGTTTTATGCCTTGTCCATGTTTAGTCTGTAAGAATGATCACAATTACTCTACGTCAAGAACCATTCACGTCCACCTGTTTAAGTCCGGTTTCATGCCCCACTATAATGTTTGGACCAAGCACGGAGAAAGAGGGGTTATGATGGAAGACAATGAAGAAGAAGAGGACGACGACAGCTATCCTGGCCATGGGTTCCCTGAATACGATGATACAACAATGGGGGAAGAAGCTGAGCCGGCAATGCGGGAAGAAGCTGAAGAAGAGGCATCAGATGAGCCCGCTGATGATCTAGGTCGGGCCATTGCCAATGCAAAGAGAAAATGCACAAGTGATTTGGAGAAGAAGAAGTTGCAGCGCATGTTAGAGGATCACAAGAAATTGTTGTACCCGAATTGCGAAGCTGACAAGAAAAAGTTGGGCACCACACTGGAATTGCTGCAATGGAAGGCAGAGAATGGTGTATTTGAAAAGGGATTTGGAAAGTTGCTGGTAATGATAAAAAATATGCTTCCAAAGGACAACAAATTGCCCGAGAGTACGTACGAAGCAAAGAAGGTTGTCTGCCCTCTAGGGTTAGAGGTGCAGAAGATACATGCATGCCCTAATGACTGCATCCTCTACCGCGGTGAGTACGAGGATTTGAACGCTTGCCCGGTATGCGGTGCATTGCGCTATAAGATCAGGCGCGATGACCCTGGTGATGTCGAGGGCGAGCGCCCCAGGAAGAAGATTCCTGCCAAGGTGATGTGGTATGCTCCTATAATACCACGGTTGAAACGTTTGTTCCAAAACAAAGAGCATGCCAAGGCGATGCGATGGCACAGAGAAGACCGTAAAAAATACGAAAAGTTGAGAGTACCCGCTGACGGGTCGCAGTGGAGAAAAATCGAGAGAAAGTATGGGAAGGAGTTTGCAGATGACGCAAGGAACGTATGGTTTGGTCTAAGCGCAGGTGGCATTAATCCTTTGGGGAGCAGAGCAGCAACCATAGCACCTGGCCTGTGACTCTATGTTTGTATAACCTTCCTCCTTGGTTGTGCATGAAGTGGAAGTTCATTATGATGCCAGTGCTCATCCAAGGCCCTAAGCAACCCGGCAACGACATTGATGTGTACCTAAGGCCATTAGTTGAAGAACTCTTACAGCTGTGGAATGGAACAGGTGTACGTGCGTGGGATGAGCACATGGGGGAAGAATTTGACCTAAAGGCCTTGCTGTTCGTGACCATCAATGATTGGCCTGCTCTTAGTAACCTTTCAAGACAGACAAACAAGGGATACCGCGCATGCATGCACTGTTTGGATGATACCGACAGTATATATTTGGACAATTGTAGGAAGAATGTGTACCTGGGACATCGTCGATTTCTTCCGAGCAGGCATCCCGTAAGAAAGAAAGGCAAGCATTTCAAAGGTGAGGCGGATCACCGGACGAAGCCTCGCCACCGTACTGGTGCTGATGTACATGATATAGTCAAGGATTTGAAGGTAGTCTTTGGAAAGGGTCCTGGCGGACAACCTGTTTCGAATGATGCTGACGGACGCGCACCCATGTGGAAGAAGAAATATATATTTTGGGACCTGCCCTATTGGAAAGACCTAGAGGTCTGCTCTGCAATCGACGTGATGCACGTGACGAAGAATCTTTGCGTGACCCTGCTTGGCTTCTTGGGCGTGTATGGGAAGACAAAAGATACACCTGAGGCACGGGAGGACCAGCAACGTATGCATGGAAAAGATGGCATACATCAGGGTCATGCTAGCTACGCTCTTACCAAAGAAGAGAAGGAAATCTTCTTTGAATGCCTGCTCAGTATTAAGGTACCGTCTGGCTTCTCGTAGAATATAAAGGGAATAATAAACAAGGCAGAGAAAAAGTTCCAGAACCTAAAGTCTCATGACTGCCACGTGATTATGACGCAATTGCTTCCGGTTGCATTTAGGGGGCTTCTACCGGATAATGTTCGATTAGCCATTGTGAAGCTATGTGCATTCCTCAATGCAATCTCTCAGAAGGTAATCGATCCAGAAATCATACCAAGGTTAGAGAATGATTTGGTGCAATGTCTTGTCAGTTTCGAGTTGGTGTTCCCACCATCCTTCTTCAACATCATGACGCACGTCCTAGTTCACCTATGCGAAGAGATTAACGTTTTGGGTCCTGTATTTCTACACAATATGTTCCCCTTTGAGAGGTTCATGGGAGTCTTAAAGAAATATGTTCATAACCGTGCTAGGCCAGAAGGAAGCATCTCCAAGGGCCATGAAAATGAGGAGGTCATTGAGTTTGTATTGACTTTATTCCTGACCTTAAGCCGATTGGTGTTCCTGAATCGCGGCATAAGGGCAGACTGGATGGAAAAGGCATGCTAGGAGGGAATCAAATAATATGTATGGACGAACATTCTCTCACTGAAGCACACTACACAGTTCTACAGAATTCCGCCTTGGTGGCTCCGTATATGGACGAACACAAGAACTTTCTACGCTCCAAACACCCGGAGCGGTCTGATGACTAGATTACACTTGAACAAACCAGGAGTTTTGCCGGCTGGTTGCAGACACGTACCATGCATGACGCCTCTATTGAAGATGACATGTACTCGCTGTCCCAGTTACCATCTTCGAATATAATGATTTTCAAAGGGTACGAGATAAATGGTAATGCATTTTACACGATCGCCCAAGATAAGAAGAGCACCAACCAAAACAGTGGTGTCTACTTTGATGCAACAACCAAGACGGGAAAGGAAACATATTATGGTTACATAGAGGAGATATGGGAACTTGACTATGGACGTGGTTTGAAGGTCCCTTTGTTTCGGTGCAAATGGTTCAATATGACACGAGGCGGGGTAACAGAAGACCCGCAGTATGGAATGACAACAGTGGATCTCAACAATCTTGCGTATGCACACGAACCATTCGTCCTAGCTAATGATGTGGCACAGGTTTTCTATGTGAAGGATATGTCTACCAAGCCGAGAAAAAGAAAAGATAAGGAAGCGAATGCATCATACGATGAGCCAAAGCACCACATAGTTCTTTCTGGGAAGAGAAACATCGTGGGAGTGGATGACAAGACAGACATGTCAGAAGATTATGAAAAGTTTGATGAAATTGCTCCATTCACAGTGAATATTGACCTGAGCATCCAGTTAAATGATGAAGATTTTCCATGGCTACGGTGCAAAGGGACACACGCGAAGAAAAAGTTTCACACCCAAAGATCTAGGATGTGACCGGCTTCACTATCATCACTTTCTTCTGTGTTTCACACCCAGGAGGGAATCTCTGTAATAGTTAGGGTAGTTATGTGTTTTGGCATTTGAAACGCGAAGAAATTTTATGTGCAAACAAATTCTTTCATGCATTTACTGATTTTTTCAGCTAAATGACCCTGAAATTGAAAAGCATTTCAAATGAACTCAGAAAAGGTTGAAAGGTGGCATGGTATCATAATTTCACCCACATAGCATGTGCAAAAAAGTAGAGAGGGTTACCGCGAAAACAGGATGCACTTCGTGTACAAAATGGACAATCTCTTTCGAAGTATCAGGGTTTCGGACGAAAACTCATCCGTTACAAAGACATTTCATTTTTTAAATAACCTAAGCATTACCAAATTGAATATAATGATAAAACACACTAATATTAAACATAAGAAAAAAGAATCACTGAAAAATCTATTTTCAAAGTTAAGTTATTCACAAACTAGTGATTCACACAAATTTCAAATAATTCAAAATGTAAACTATTCAAATTTGTAAACTACCGGCACTAATAGAAAGTTTGTAATTTTTTGTACCTAAAGCAAAAATATTCACAAAGAAACTCTAAATACAGCAAAAAACAACTCAAAAATAAATAAAACAAAAATAAATAAAGCAAAAAAAATAAGAAAATAAAAAAGCCCGCCTACTAGAACAAAGCGGCCTGCATACGACTAGAAACCCAACCTGTTGTTGGGCCAGGATGCAGGCCCGCAAAGGCCCAATAGGCCCACAGGGCAGCACAGAACAGGTAGGCCCAGAAGGCCTGCAATAGAGAGGAGCTCGAGACAGCTGCCGCGGCGGGGCTTATAAGCAGGTGCGGGCGCCCTTCGGCTAGCGAGGTGGGACTAAACTTGCCCGCACCGCACCTGCGCCACCGCACCCCTTTAGTACCGGGTCGTGGCTCCAACCGGTACTAAAGGGGGGGGGGGGGTCTTTAGTACCGGTTGGTGCCACCACCCGGTACTAAAGGTGTGCGCTTCCCGCCGCTTGGGCTGGCCAAATTTGACCTTTAGTACCGGTTGGTGGGTCCAACCGGTACTAAAGGCCCATCCTATATTAGCAGCACTTACAAATTTCGTCAGTTTTCATCTGCTTCTTCTCCTCTGCCCCGTCGCCCGTCGCCCCCCGTCCCTGCCCCCGTCGACGCCCCCGTCGCCACCCTCGTCGACGCCCTCGTCGCCGTCCCGTCCCCGTCGTCGCCGCTCCGGCCGTCCCCGTCCCCGTCGTTGCCGCCCCGTCCCCGTCCCCATCGTCGCCATCCGCGTCATCGCCGCCGTTCGCCGTCCCCGTCGCCCCCCCCCCCCCATCGCCTCGCCTCGCCGGTGAGCGCTTGCCCCGGCCGCCATGTCCACACACACACATTGTTAATTAGTTGTAAAATTGTTAGTAATTTTTATGTTTTTAGTTATATAAATGTTAGAAATTTTTCTGTTTTTTAGTTATAGAAATATAATAGAAATGTTAGAAATTTTTATGTTTCTTAGTTATAGAAATATTTATAGAAATGTTAGAAATTTTTCTGTTTTTTAGTTATAGAAATATTAGAAATGTTATAGAAATGTTAGTTATATAGTAATGTTATAAATTTTTCTATTTTTAAGTTATAGAAATATTTATAGAAATGTTAGCAATTTTTCTATTTTTTAGTTATAGAAATATTAGAAATGTTATAGAAATGTTAGTTATATATATAGAAATGTTAGAAATTTTAGAATTAGTTTTAGTTAGATGAATTTGATTAATGTCAAATTGTTAGAATTTGCATATAGAATTTTAGTTATCACAATCCAATCATTTAAAAAAGTTACTTTTTGCGCGCATATAGTATTTGTTCTCGACGATGCCCGGCCCGCATCCTCGCCGTCGACCCGTTCGCGACGACGTCCGGCTGACCCATGTCCGGGATTGGGCTCCGCCGGGCTGGCACTGGGAGGTGCTACCTGGAGGGGGGCGCCGCTTGGTGAGGAACCCGGCCTCGGGTCCCGTCGTCGACCCTGATCTCCTTTGGTGGCGTTCGCGTGGGCCACATTCGGTGCAGAGGGAGCCGGCCCCGCCAGAGGTGGTGCGTCGTCGTGTGTCAGGGAGGAGGACGAGCACGTGCATCGCTACATGGCTGCTATGGACGTCAGGTTCTCCAATACCTGGCAGGTTCTTTTTCCTGTGATGGTTCCTTGTCTTTGGGTGTCCACCGCCTGCGCCCCAGGAACCGCGAGTGGCCTAGATTCTTCTATAGTATTCAATCTTTATTAGCTACCTAGCCAGTGATGTATTCGAGATTATATATTATTCGAGACGATGTATTCGAGATTATATATTTTCGAGACGATGCATATTATGTACTATATGATTCAGTTTTTCCTTATTGATTGCATCCATGCATTGTAATTTGAATACTAAATTGTTTTATATTTCTTCTGTATTAGTTAAATAAAAAATATGGCGGACAATACCGGCAGAGAGGGAGAAGAGGCCCTGTTCGAGATCATACGCAGCCCTAACAGGCCAGATGATCTGAATGAAGCAAATGACGGCTCCCAATATCTGAACAACACCGGGGAGGGTGATGATAAGATATTCGATCTCGACGACCGAGCTGATGAAGTCATGAACTATGATTATGATTATGATAACACAGACAATGATTATGATGACGAATACAATGTTGATCTTGAAATAACAAAGACTACCGGTGAGGTATATTTATATAAGCAGGCATCTAGTGATCATCACATGTTTTTTTATTTGAAGATGTATTAACGAATCGATCTTTCTTCTTTCAGCCCTCCGGATCGAGCAAATCTGCTTCTACAGACAGCAGGACAAAGCGCGGCCCGGGCAAAAAGTTGAAGGAGAGTGTAAAGTACAACATCGATTCCATCAAAGCTAGTGGCGAACCCCTCACGCCTAAGAACATTGCGAACAGGTTCCTTCGTTAGTGCGGAGTTCTTGTGAAGGACCAACTCCCGATCTCCATTCAAGAATGGAAAGAGCCAAAAACTAAACGCCCAAATGTTACTTGGGTCGACGACAGAGCAAAACAAAAGCTTTGGGAATCTCTGATGGAACATTTCACCCTACCAGATTATTTCACTGATGCAGATGTGCAGAAAGTCAAGGACGCTGCTCTTAAGAAGATGGCAATTGCATTCAACACCCACAAGAAAACTGTATGGGCCAGCTACCTCGCTGTAGAAAGGAAGACTCCAGAATTCAAGGGAACACTGGAGAAGCAAAGAGAACACTGGCCTGCTTTCATGAAATTCAAGGAATCAGAATTATCTAAGGAACGGTCGAGAAAAAATAAGGCCAATGCCGCAAAAAAGACGCAGTTCCATAGGCTGGGTCCAGGTGGCTACACGGTGGCAATGCCTAAGTGGGATAAGTATGAGCAAGAGATGGAGGATGCAGGGGTCACTCCGGTTACTAGGAACTGACCCCCCAGGTGCAGAACTTGGTTCTATGCGCATGGGGGGCGTTGGACCCGAAGACAGGCGACGTTTCGAAGAAGGCAAGTCTAAAAGGAGCAGAACATGAGTTACTTGACGCAATAGAAGCTGCTCGAAAGGGGGTGTTCACGCCCAACATAGAGAACGACGAGCTTACGCGCGCCCTGGGAAATCCTGAACACCCGGGAAGAACACGAGGCAAGGGCGTTATTCCCTGTATGAGGGCTTTTCGGAATGGAACGCCGACTACAGAACCCGTGCAAGAAAGAAGATGGAGGAGGAGAAGAAGCGGAAGCTGGAGGAGGAGCAGAGGAAGCAGGACGTGGAACGCCTTCAAGGCCTAGAAGCAAGGCACGCGGACTTGGCACTCAAATTCCAGCAGCAGCAGCAGCAACAGATCGACTCACTTAGCTAGGAAAGGGGGTCTTAGCAGCGGCAGCAGCAAGCGGATGATCATCCAGCATTGGATAGCACCGTCCCATCCATGCCGAGAAGCAGCGTTGGTTCCGCCCCGGGCGACGCACTGCTGGATACATACCCTGTGGATGACATCATACAGAACACTAACTGTGAGCTACACTTTAAAATGAAGAACATATCCATGAAGGTGGCGGACGCCGTTGCTTTTACAATTACCCCCGAAGCAACCTTCCATTGCGCCCCGATTCCAGCGGGCTATGCTCGTGTCTTGGTTGATGAGGTGGTGGACCCATATTTGGGGCTAGAGCTTGACATTCCTGGAGGTGACGACAAGCACACACTGGGAGAGGCCATACATCGTATCATCCTATGGAGAAAGGATTGCATCATCTTTCGAAGTCCACCGACACCGCGTCTGCCAACTCCTCCTCGAAGTCCGCCACCGTGTCAGCAGACTCCCGCTCCTCCAAGTCCATGAACGCGTGAGCAGACTCCTGCTTCAAGTCCGGCACAGCGTCAGGCCACTCCTCCTGTTTCAAGTCCGACACCGTGTCAGGCCACACCTCCTGCTTCAAGTCCGGCACAGCGTCAGGCCACACCTCCTGCTTCAAGTCCGACACCGTGTCAGGCCACACCACCTGCTTCAAGTCCGGCACAGCGTCAGGCCACTCCTCCTGCTCCAACTAAGCCACGTCAGCCGTCTCCGCCGCCTAAGCAATCGCAAAAGAGACACGCCGCAGCTATGGTGCATAGCGGTACGAGTCGAGGTAGTACAGGAAGTACAGGCGGAGACAAGCGATATAAATATGGTCCAAGCCTCGCTCCTCTTCCTTAGAGGCCTTACGACATGACCGAGGAGCAAAACGATGCCATAGTGAAGGCCCAAGTGGACGCCCATTTTGGACCGAAACCGGCACCGCCGCCGAGGGAGAAAGTGCTTGAGGAAAAGATTGACCACTTCATTCGTATGGCCAGACCACCAGCTCCCAAGCCTGTTGACTCAGACTATGAGCGCCAAATCAGGAAGGCACATCGAGCACGACTACAGAAAAAAGCGAGCTCGAGCTCGAGCCAACAAGCAGCTGTCAAAAATGCGGGAAAACCGTTCCCCAGCTGGGAGAACAGGCGGCGCAATCGACCCCCCCCCCCCGCTTGTTGTGCCAACAACACATGAGAGTACGTGCGCCCAATATTATTGTGGGCAAACCGTTTACGTTCCCGAGCTGGGCGATGTGGTAATAACCGAGGAGCATATAATGCAGGCTGAAATGCTCAAGATCACTGTTGGACAACTCCTCGATATCGAGCCCATGTCTCCACTTAGAGAGGAGGAAATAAAACGGAAATATGTCCGGGGCCAACCTTTGGTCGAGCCCGAGGAGGTCAAGAACCTCCCAACGAGAATGTATGAATTACATGATTGGTACATGAAAATTACCAAGATTTCCAATCGAGAGTCCCTCATGGTGCAAGTCGAGGAAGATCATTACTTCAATAAGAAAGCTCTGTCCGTTGAGTATTCAGAACTATTTCAGTTATTCAATCAAGATGTACTCGACAAATATATCATCAGTTGCTATTGTCTGTAAGTGATTTCTTTCTGTAATTTAAGTCTCAAGCTAGCTCTAGTGCTTATTGATTGATCATTAATTACCTGTAATTATATATCCTCACTATATATTCTTTTTTGTGGTATTATGCAGGATGAAGATGTACTAAATAAAAAAAGCTGGACGCTATGGCATCGGGTTCATTGACCCAAATACCGTTAATGAATACACATGGAAATTGGAATGATGTAGACAAGATGTAGAGAAATGCATGGTAGAGTTCTTGAAGCGCCTCAATAGCAATGAAGATATACTACTTTCTTACAACTTCGAGTGAGTCACACTGTCTTGTACTACAAATTCTGTTTTTGCTTACTAGCTAGATGTTAATAAGTGTATAGGGTTTAGGGTTATAGTTGATTAGTGTTATGCACATGCCCGCTTAATTTATACATGCAAACGTATGCGCATGTAGCTTCCACTGGATCTTGTTAGACATTAAAGTTGACGAAGAAAAAGTTGAAGTACTGGACTCACTACTTAAAAAAGATAGTGACTACAGCATCGTGAAGAGGATAGTCGACAAGTTATTTCAATCATTATTAACTATATCTCGGCCTATTTAGTTTGTCATTTCCTGATATGAACTATTTTTAATAACCCCTTTATTAATTTTCTTTGCTGGCGGGCAGGGCTTGGGCAAAGTACATCAAGGTGACTCCAGGAAAATGGCGACAAAAGCTAGGTTGATATCGACCCAAGGTAAGTAATTAAGTAGTACTAGCTAGCTAGCTACCATCTCTTTAATTTTTGTTTCAATACCATTACATAATTAACATGCTTGATTAATTATTATCTGATTAAATTCTATTCTCGTAAAGGCCCTGAAGCAGGCGCCGGGGACTGAAGTGTGTGCATACTACGTTTGCGAGAACATTTGAATGATGGCGTCCGAAAGGAACAGATCTGATAGACAGGACTGGGTACGTTTGCCAGAACACTATTCACAAATCTTACATGATTATCGATATCTAGTCACACAACTAATACACATGCATATTGATCTCCTTCTTAACAGTTCAAAGAGGTGCGGGACCAGCTCCTACCAGAGGAGCGCATACGAGCACTTCAAGAGGAAATAGCGGGATTTTTGCTCGACCAGGTCATAGATCCCAAAGGAGAATACTATTACCCGCTACCGCCCCCATGAACCACTTGTCATCGTGCTCCGAAGGCACCAAGGCAACATGTAGGATAAATTGTATATATATACATGTGTATGTGTGAATAATTAATGGTGGTTGTGAGACATTCGATTATATATATATATATATATATATATGATCGGTTCTACGAGAAAATCTATTTATATATATATATGC
The DNA here is from genome assembly GCF_002575655.3 of Aegilops tauschii subsp. strangulata. Taxonomy (NCBI): domain Eukaryota; kingdom Viridiplantae; phylum Streptophyta; class Magnoliopsida; order Poales; family Poaceae; genus Aegilops; species Aegilops tauschii. Next base: position 536,239,868 of record NC_053036.3, on the reverse strand, counting down.
ATAACGTGTACAATATGTAGTATCGTAAAATACCAGCAAACAAAAAAGAATTAAATGGAAAACACAAAATTAATGGAAAAATAAAAATTAAAACAAAACCCCCCCCAAACATTTAGTACCGGTTGGTGCTACCAACCGGTACTAATGGTCTACCAGCACCCGGGCCTGGCTCGTGCCACGTGGTGGCACTTTAGCGCCGGTTCGTGCCGAACCGGTAGTAAAGGGGGGGGCCTTTAGTCTCCACTCTTTAGTGCCGGTTGCAGAACCGGCACTAAAGGCCCTTACAAACCAGCGCTAAAGCCCGGTTCTGCACTAGTGTTGGGGGCGCGACTGGGCCGATTTTTCGGCGCCGGCGGCCGAAAAGTCGCCTGGGGGGCCTTGTTGGCGGCGCGGCTGGAGATGCTCTTATCTCCAGAGTGAGAAGACGCTTCTGGGTGCTCCCTGACAAGGAGGGTGGGGATGACGCGCCCGGTCCATGATGAGGGGTCGCAAAGGACTGGAGGGGTGGAGGAACTCGACTAGGCTATGTTCGACGGGGACCTGTAGGCGGTGCCACTTATTGAGAAACGGAGTAGAAAACAAAAAACAAATCGCCCTACGAATCAAGTTCCCAAGATCACTACGAAGATGAATATGGGTTAGATTAGATCGTTACTAACTTGGAATAGCAGTGGAAGAAGAGTTGGTGAAGAATGTTTAAATAGCGGACGGATGTGAGGCGCCAACCGTGTTGGCGCAAACCCGGAAACCATATGCACAAAAAGACTCAACTCTAGCACGAACTCAGAGCAATGGCGACGAACGCCGCGGCCGGCGAACCGGCCTGTATCTTTGGAACCTTTATTCACTGAGTTTGGCACCTACACACATGGCTCGGCAACTCACCGCAGCCTATCCAGAGGAGCTCTCTCTCCTGCCAACCGGGCGCACACCACGGTCCCGGCGAAGACCATACTCATCTTCTGGCTCTCCTAGGCTCGGCTCATTACTTCGCACTTCGATCATTACATATGGGACGGGTCTTTATACCCATGCACACAGACCAGGCTACGCACACACGCACTGACTTGGCTTGCAGCTGCACTCGGCCACCAACCCATACACACACGCAAATCACGCACGCACTAACTACCACTAAGCTAGCTACATGCACGGCGTTCATATCCATGCACGCATCAATTCCTCAACAACCGGCCACATGACCTGGTAGCTAACTAACTCCATTTACGACCCGGCCGGCCGCTTCACTCTCTGTCAAAGATTATGCCTAATAAACCGGAGAGGTATTTAATGCCAGCCGGCACGGGGACAGACGTGTGGCACTCGGGGAGTTGGAGTAGGTTCCTCGGCACACACGCTGGTTTAACTGAGGTAGGCGTGCAGACGGATGCCGTTTCAATGTGGAGAGAAGGCGTGTATAGTGGGCGTGCAGCGGGCGGTGCACCGCAGCTTCAATGCCGGCTCCAATAAGTGGTCACGTCCGCTCTGGGTTGGCATGAATGCGGCACTTACGCTCTGGGGGAAAGGGCGCGGGTGAGTAAGAGGGTTTTGGGTGGACAGCAATCCCGCAAAGCCCCCGGTTTGCTTCCGGTTTGTAGGAAAATGATGTCTGGACCAGCCCGCCGATGAATATAGGCCCGCGCTAGATGGCAAAACACGTTCGAACCACGCGGTCCACACTGATGCGGACAGTTTAAGGATCCATGTTGGAGATTCCTTAACACCCTGTGTGGGACATCAATGTTGTGACCGTAGGTCGTTGGCGTGGCTACGTTGCTCAAAGCAAGCCATCTGGACTCGAGCCCTGTGCGGACCGAGTTGCCGCTAATGAGAGTTGCCGAGCTCCACGATAACACTTATCGCTTGCTGAAGGATGCCGTGACTGGGCGTACGCGTCCGTACAACATCTCGACTACCAATCGTGCGGAGTATGGGTTGTTTGAGGTTTCTGGTGAGCTGCCCAAGGTGAGTAAAGTGAAGGGCCCTGAACAAAAGATGAAAGACTAGCTGAACACGTACAAAAGTCGCTTTCGCCGCAAGTGATCGTGACGCAACACTTTGGCGGGCATTGTCGGGAAGTCGAAGCTGGACCTTCCATGATGTTTCCCGCAGGGTTATGTTAGCCCATGATGCTTTCATGCAGAGGCAAAAACGGTGGCTCTGGACCTTGGTGCTCTTGTGTATGTACGATGTCCCTTATTTTTCGTGTCTCTTGGCCCCAAGCTCTAGTGTCTTTTTTATGTTTTCCTTTTCTGGTTTTTTGTTTTCACTTGGTTTTTTCTAGTTGACTGAGAAATGTTAGCCTTTTAGGTAAGATTTTTCTTATAAACTGCTCCATCTCTCTTCTTCTTCTTAATGAACAATAGGAACCCCTACCCTTACGATGAGGGTCTTAAAAAACATAAAGTTGGGCACCAACTTTCCATGATGATGCGCATCCTCGACCATCGTGTGGCGTGATGCCTACAGGTGAGCGTGGACTTGCTCTGATCCGGTTCCACCACACTATAAGTCAAGGAGGCCATGCTTTCATAGCTGGAGACTGGCCCTGTTTCAACTCGGGTCGCAATTTCGAGTTCATCCGTGTTGCAACATAGGGCATGCAAACGTAGACTTGGATAGTCTGTGTTAATAATAATTTAAAGTTGCATAGAAGCAGTGGTGCAGAATGACACATGTAGCAGATTTTGCCTAACAGATGTCACTAAATTTGAATACTTATATATTTTCTCTCCCGATGCAACACAGGCATCCTAGAACGGAACACCACCTACTAATAACCAATCCAATTTGTACAGGAGTTCAGCAGCTACAAAACGAAAACAAATGAACATCTACAAGATTATAAATTGCCTTGCCCCCTCTCAGGCCATCTTGTTTCGCCCATGGCGGCCTCCTAATAGGAAATTGGTCTTCCTGCTTCCTGCATTAGAATTTCAACCATTACGCTGGTGCAACAGTTGCCTTGCCCTCAGGCCATCTAGTTTCGCCGGCACATCGTCTCCAATAAGCTTCGGAAATTGATCACGGACCAAACTAACACCAATCATCTCTCTTTCAAGTACTTGGTGGTGACCTTACGTTATCCTTCTTTGATATACAAGCTCATCGATCAAGTAAAGAAGATTAAAGCTGGCAACAATCAGTGACTACTTAACTTTTTTTTTTTTGACACAAGAGTTGAAAACCAAGTTATTTTTTTGCAACATCATAAACCTTAGGAAAATATCGATGGAAAGTCAACAACTATAAGTTTAAAAATCCAATGAAACAAAGAAAACTTGTTCTTATGGCACCAAAAAGACAACTAGAGAAACTTTGTTCCGAAGTTTCATTCCTGTTCACAAAATATGTGTCCTTGTTAAAGAAGAGATGACTAAATTTTTGTACAAAACATTATAAAAATCAGAGCAAGTGTTTGGCCAATTTTGTATAGAATTTCAGCAGCAAAATACAGTCGAACAATACTCAAGGTTATGCAACATATGTATCTAAGGCCTCATTTAGTCATGGATAAGAGTTCTCATACCAATGAACAACACATTGATTCAAGGTTGGATTGTATCCCTAATCATTGGCCTGGACTAAAAATTCTCAAAGAGTAAATTTTAAATGAGCACTGACCAAACAGAAGTACCAAAGTAATCTGCATGCCTTAGCCAAATCCAAGATGTGAAGTTTGTCCCCGTCCATCACACCAATGGAAGTTATTACTTCTAAACAAAACCCAATTGACATACTTTTTTGCTAAGCATTGCAATAGAAAACAGGTTCAGGAGACGTGTCTACTACCACGGAAAGAAGTACGTACTTAATAGTTAATACTAACCAGTAGCTGAAAGAAACTATTGTCACAAGTGTGCGACTTGCGGTAAACGTCTTAGCCTTCCTGGCCGACATGGTGCGTGTTAAATAGAAGGGTTGCGAGCCCAAATACGCGTACAGGTTGTTGAGATAGATACATCTTGCAAAGGAAGAAAACTAGAGATAAGAGGAGTTAAAGATACAAAAGATTTTTAGCTAACTAACTACTCCTCCGGCTGTGTTGATCTTCCTTCATGTATACGCCTTGTACACGCCTACACACACGCAACCGAATCATCATGTTTGACACCCTCCCTTAATCACAACTTCATCAAGTTGAGATTATGTTTGAAGTCTTCAAAGCTTCTTGTGGGTAGAGCCTTGGTGAAACCATCCGCAACCTGGTCTTGAGAGTGAATAAACCGAATGTCCAAGAGTTTATTTGCAACTCTTTCTCGAACAAAATGAAAGTCTATCTCAATGTGTTTCGTTCTAGCATGAAAGACTGGATTTGCTGACAAATAGGTAGCACCTAGATTGTCACACCACAAACATGGAGCTCTAGTGCTTTTCATACCTAGTTCCTTTAAAATTGACTGCACCCATATGATCTCTGCTGTTGCATTGGCCAACGCTTTGTATTCTGCTTCTGTACTGGATCTTGAAACTGTAGCTTGCTTCCTTGCACTCCAAGATATCAAGTTAGGTCCAAAGAATACTGCAAAGCCACCAGTTGAGCGTCTGTCATCTAGACACCCAGCCCAATCTGAGTCAGAGAAGGCACTGATAAGTGTAGAGGATGACTTGCTAAAATTTAGACCAATGCTCAATGTATTTTATCTTACTATACGTTTTGCACCAGTCATGTGAACAGTGGTAGGTGCATGGAGAAACTGACATACTTTGTTAACAGCAAAAGAAATGTCTGGTCTGGTCAGTGTTAAGTACTGAAGTGCACCTACCAGACTTCTGTATTTTGTACCATTTTCTGAACTCATGAGCTCTTCTTCAGTAAGAGACAATTTTTCTGTACTAGATAAAGGAGTGGGTGCAGGCTTACAACTTTGCAAACCAGCCTTTTTTACTAAGTCTGTTGCATACTTTTCTTGAGAGAGGTGAAGACCATCCTTGTGTTGCTTGACCTCAATACCAAGAAAATAATGTAGATCTCCTAGATCTTTGAGGGCAAATTCTGCACTCAAATCCTTCAATAGTGTTGTTATTGCTTCATTAGATGAACTTGTCACAATTATATCATCAACATATATGAGAACAAATATGGATGTACATGACTTGTTATAGATAAATAACGAGGTGTCAGACTTTGAAGGAACAAAGCCAAGTGCTTGCATCTTTTTACTGAGACGAGAATACCATGCTCTTGGGGCCTGTTTCAGTCCATGCAATGCCTTGTCAAGCTTGCACACATGAAGTGGTGCATGTGCATTTGCAAACCCAGGTGGTTGTTTAATGTAAACCTCTTCTTCTAGAACACCATGGAGGAACGCGTTCTGAACATCTAGCTGACGTAAACTCCATCCCCTGGACACAGCAATAGACAAAACAAGACGAATAGTAGCAGCTTTCACAACTGGACTAAACGTGTCCTCATAGTCAATACCATACCGTTGTTTAAAGCCCTTTACAACGAGTCTGGCTTTATAACGGTCAATGGTTCCATCAGCTTTCCTTTTTATCCTAAAGACCCACTTACAGTCAATAAGATTTTTACCTCGTTTTGGAGGAACCAAATGCCATGTTCTGTTTTTCCTAAGTGCCATGATTTCATCATTCATTGCTTTTCTCCAACGTGCATCACCCAAAGCATCTTCAGGAGTATTGGGTTCTCCTGGTTCACCTGTTGAACATACTAGCCCATATTTTGTAACATGCCTATAACCAATAGGTTTAATTACCCCTTGTTGAAGTCGTGTTCGGCGCGGAGTAGCAACAGGAGCCTCTGCAGAACACTCCGGCACAGAGGATCCAGGGTCTGGATCGGGCCGATCCTGACCTGATCCCGAGGAAGATCCGTGCAGGGCTCCAGAATCCGCAGCGTGAGCAGGCGATGCCGGGGTCGGATTTTCTACGGCCGTGGTCCGCGGTGCAAGCGATGATTTGGCCACAGAGGATCTAGGCCGAGGCGCATCATCATGGCCCAATGATTGCCGCCTGGACCCCGGGCTGACAGGGCCTGCCCTCGCATCCGCCGAACTAGTCGTGGCGTGCCGCTTGTAAATGCGCAGTTGGCCGTCTTGCTGGACCCGGCCCAGACCAGAGCCGACATGCCACCTGTCGGGCGATGGTTCGCGCGCGCGAGAGGAGGCGTTGCGGCCCGCCAGGCTCTGCCACGTGGCTGACGCGGACTCGTCTGCACGCCCGCCTGAGGCGTCCGTGCGCCCGCCTGCATCTGTCGGGACTGGCGCAGCAGATTCACTGCCAGGCGCGGTCCCGGGGAAGATCGGCTGCGCGTCTGCAGCGCTTGCTCCGATCCCGAGGAGGATCTGTCCCCTGGACTAGGACACATGAAATAAGGACCTGTTGGTCCATTTTCTTCACCATTTTCTGCGATTTTTGCACCGCTGTTTTCTGCATCAACACAAAGCTCATGGAGACTATTAGTAGGGTTAGTCATATGATCATCACAATTTGTAATACCCCCTTGATCATAGCCAGAAAGATGAGAAGGTAGGAGCAAAATTTCTTTGCGGAGGAGTGCGCCGGCGTTAGGGTGGAGATCCGCAAAGGGGAACTTGGTCTCATCAAAAACAACATCGCGAGAGATGTAAACCCTACCAGTGGAGATGTCAAGACACTTGACACCTTTGTGTTGGGCACTATAACCAAGGAAGGCACACTGTTTTGATCTAAACATGAGCTTGCGTTTGTTGTAAGGCCGAAGATTTTGCCAACAAGCACAGCCAAAAACACGGAGAGAGGTGTAATCTGGTTTTGTGTGGAGGAGACGTTCCATGGGTGTTTCATTGTTGATAACACGACTAGGTAACATGTTGATAATATGAACGGCTGTCAGAAAAGCCTCATCCCAGAACTTGAGGGGCATGGATGCTCCGGCTAGGAGGGCCAAGCCAACCTCGACAATGTGCCTATGCTTGCGTTTGGCCGACCCATTTTGTTGCTGAGCGTGCGGGCATGATACATGGTGAGATATGCCTATGCTTTGGAAGAAGGAATTTAGTTTCTCGTATTCCCCTCCCCAATCAGACTGGACAGCAAGAATCTTACTGTCAAACTTTCTTTCAACAAGTGCTTGAAAGTTGTGAAAAACTTGGAACACATCCGACCTTCTCTTGAGGAGATAGATCCATGAAAATTTGCTATAGTCATCGATGAAACTCACATAATACGTGTGTCTACCAACAGAGGAGGGGGCAGGTCTCCACACATCAGAAAAGATCAATTGCAAAGGTTTGGTGGAGACACTAGTAGATATAGGGTACGGTAATTGATGACTTTTAGCACACTGACATGAATTACAAATAGTTTCAATGTTTCGCTCACCAACAAAGGGGAGCTTATTTTTCCTAAGTAATTTTTCAACCAAAGAGAAAGAGGCATGTCCTAAACGATCGTGCCATCGTGTGGACGAAAGCTTGATAGCACCACAAGCTTGTTTATTGAATCTTCTAAACTCCGAAATCAACGGGTAGAGCCCTCGAACACATCTACCTCGATAGAGAACTTTCCTCGTTGCCTGATCCTTGATCAAAAAGAAAAAAGGATGAAACTCGAGAAAAACATGATTGTCAATGGCAATTCTATGAACGGAGAGAAGATTTTTGTGGGCACTAGGAACATGCAAGATTCTTTTGAGATGAATTTTACGACTAGGGGTATTAAAAATTGAATGGCCAATGTGACGTATACCCATACCTTCACCACTGGCCGTATGAATTTGATCCTTGCCACGATATTTCTCCTTCATGGTGACTTTCTCGAGCTCGTTGGTGATGTGGTTGGTGGCGCCGCTGTCAACGTACCAGTTTGTGTCAACTCCATAGGAGCCATCGGCCGCCGCGGAAATTTTCTCTTCATCTTGCGAGGAGTCACCATCATCTTCTTCGTAGCGGTACCAACAATTCTTTGCCGTATGTCCTAGCTTGCCACAGATTTGGCAGCGGGGCAAGTCCGGGCGGGATCTGTTGGAGCCACCACTGCCACCACTGGGACGCCCTTTGGAGTTTCCCGAGCGGCCGCCGCCACGCGAGTTGTTGGAGTAGCCGCCACCGCCGAAGCCGAACCTCCCCTTGCCACAGGGAGATGGGCGTGAGCGAGAGCCACCACCGCGGCCTCTGAACGCAGAGTTGGCCGATGACTTGAAGCCACCACCGGAGCCTTGGTACTGCGCCATGCGTTGATCAAAGTTACTGAGCATGGCAAAAAGTTCATCAAGAGTTACCGGGGTGACGCGTGCATCCAGTGCAGAGACAAGGGGCTGATAGTCTTGGTCCAGCCCGTGGATGATGTAGGACATGAGCTCGTCATCTTGGATTGGTTTGCCCGCCGCGGCGAGTTCATCGGCGAGACCTCTCATGGCGGCGAAGAAGGAGGCCACCGATTGATTTCCCTTCTGCGCTTTGATCAGCGCTGTACGGATGTTGTTGACGCGGCTGAGTGACTGTGACGAGAACATGCTCGCCAATGCCACCCAGAGTTCGCGCGCCGTGGTGATCGTGGTCACCGTGACGAGCACCTCCTTGGAGAGGTTTTGGAGCAGGTATCCGAGGACCTGCTGGTCCTCCCTCACCCAAAGTGGATGAAGGGGATTCGGCCCGGTGGTCTCCTTGCCGGCGGCGTCCTTGCTGGTGAGGACCTTGGCCGGCTCAGTCGCCGTGCCGTCGACGTAGTGGAAGACGCCGGCGCCCCGCAGCTGCGGCGTGATCTGGGTTCGCCACAGAACGTAGTTGGTGCGGGAGAGCTTCTCCGGAACTCCACCGCTGAGCGGCGACTGGAAGGAGGCGGAGGAGGAAGACATGGCTGCGCACTTGATGGAGATGGATTAGCTAGGGTTTGTGGAAGAAGAAGGCTCTGTATACCATGTGCGACTTGCGGTAAACGTCTTAGCCTTCCTGGCCGACGTGTTGCGTGTTAAATAGAAGGGTTGCGAGCCCAAATACACGTACAGGTTGTTGAGATAGATACATCTTGCAAAGGAAGAAAACTAGAGATAAGAGGAGATAAAGATACAAAAGATTTTTAGCTAACTAACTACTCCTCCGGCTGTGTTGATCTTCCTTCATGTATACGCCTTGTACACGCCTACACACACGCAACCGAATCATCATGTTTGACAACAAGAACGTGGATGATGGTTCTGGACTTTGGCGCTCTTGTGTCTGGACGATGTCCCTTATTTCGGGCGTGTCTTGTCCCTATCCCGAAGCTCTAGTGTCTTTTTAGGTTTTCCTTTTCTGGTTTTTTGTTTTCACTCGGTTTTCCTAATTGACCGAGAAATGTTAAGCTTTTGGGTCCAATTTTTCTTATAAACCGGTATATTTCTCCTCTTCTTAATGAATTGCAGGAACTGCCTGCCCTTGCAATGATGTTCTTATAAGCTTTTGTTTTCCATGATGATGCGCTTCCTCGACCAACATGTGGGGCGATGCTTGCAGGTGGGGCGTGGAGTTGCTCTGATCCGGTCCCACGACACAAGATAGAAGTCAAGGAGGCCATGCTGCCATAGCTGGAGTCCAACCCTGTTTCATCTCAGGTCGCAATTTTGAGTTCATCGTGTTGCAACAACGAGATGGAGGGCAGAATCATGGACAACTGCAGTAGCTAATGCATCGTCAACGTGGACTTGGATCATCTGTGTTAATAATAATTTAAAGCTGCATAGAAGAAGTGGTGCAGAGTGACACACGTAGGAGATTTTGTCTAACATATCTCATTAAATTTGAATACACACAAATTTTCTCTCCCGATGCAACACACAGGCATCCTCGTTAATAATATAAACCTAGATACAAAATACTTCCTCTATATACAGAGGTAGTATTTCACAAAGGACGGACCATCACCTACTAATAACCCATCCGATTTGTACAGGAGTTCAGCAGCTACAAGAATATAAATTGCCTTGCCCAATCTCAGGCCATCTTGTTTCGCCGGCTCATCATCTCCAATAAGCTTCAGAATTGATCATGGATTAAACTAACACCAATCGTCTCTCTTTCAAGTACTTGGTGGTGACTTACATTATCCGTCTTTGATATACATGTTCAAGTATACAAGTTTTAAAGCTGGCAACAATCACTGATTACTTAATAAAAATTTTTGCATAAAAAAAACCTTAGGAAAATATCGAGGGGAAGTCAACAATTATAAGTTTAAAAATCCAATGAAACAAACAAAACTTCTTCTTATGGCACCAAAAAGACAACTATAGAAACTTTTTTCCTATATATGCATTTTCATTTCTGTTCACAAAATATGTGATCTTGTTAAACAAGAGATGACTACCTAGAGTCGAAACCCAATTTTTGTACAAAATTGGATACAAAGTAGAGTAAGTGTTTGGCCAATTTTGTAAGACAGAGTTTGGCCAATTTTGTACAGAATTTCAGCAGCAAAATGCATTCGAACAATACTTCCCATCACAGCTATGCATACTCAAGATTATGCAACATATGTATTTGAGGCCTCATTTAGTCATGGATAAGAGTTCTCATACCAATGAACAACACATTGATTCAAGGTTGGATTGTATCTCTAATCATTGGCCTGGCCTAAAAATACTACAAGAGTAAATTTTAAATGAACACTGAACAAACAGAAGTAGCAACAAAAGTAATCTGCATGGCTAAACCAAATCCAAGATGTGAAATTTGTCCTGATCCATCACACTAATGGAAGTTATTACTTCTAAGCAAAACCCAATTGACATACTTTTTAGCTAGGCATTACAATAGAAAATAGGTACAGGAGACGTGTCTACTACCAGGGAAAGAAGTATGTACTTAAGTTAATACTAATAGATCACAGTAGCTGAAAGAAACTATTGTCATAAGAAAACAAAAATTAATCATCTTAGTCAGCATTCAAACAACACATGAACTAACCGGCAAAGAGGCTATTCTTATCAATGCACTCAGTTTCTGGTGAAAATGGGCCAAGAAGATGAAAGTTACCCACACTGCAAGTGGCTAAAATGCTCAATCGTATCACCAGAGCACTAAGAATACTGGAAATACAGCAAAAATGCTCAATTGAGTAACAAAACCGAAGGAAATCATAGCAGAAATAAAACAGCAAATTGCGTTCATTCAGATTAAAGAAACTGGACTGATAAGTTTTGGCCACAGACCTGACCAAACTCAGCTGAACTAGATCCAAACAGAAGGCCTCAGAGACGCAATGTGTGTAACTTGTCAAGGTTACCCACGGCCTCTGCAATGTACAGCTTACAGCACAAGAGGCTTCAGAAAAATCAACTAAGAGAGAAACGTAGTTTGGAACTTTGGACACAAAGAGGAGTAGCTCAAGTTTATATGTAACTCAAACCACAACCAGTCAGTAGCAGGAAGGAAAATAATTAACCAACCAAAAGAAACAAGTGACAGCTGGCAGCAGAGAGACACTAATGGGGTAGAGAAGAGAGAAATGGGGTAAAGAAGAGAGAAATGGGAGATGCATCAGCATTATAAATTTTCACTTCATGTACCAACTCACAGGTGAGTGCAGTAAGTGAATCCCGGTATGCTTTCCATCACAAGCCTATTAATTATTCCCTAATTAAGAAGAAGCGAAAGAGGAAAATGCTACTGCAACAAGTTGAATGTCAGGTGCTTGAATGGCCTCAGTGTATTTCTATCTTCCACGTGGCACACACATCAGAACGATAGTGAGATTCTACGACATCAACGGCCAACAAAACCAAAACTAATTCATGGAACCAACAAAAGAATTCTGGATGTCTCAGAACTTCAGAAGTGTCATTGCATTTATCACATACTAGCACCAAGACAGACATCAGTACAAGAGCAAGAAATTGTTGTATCCACAGCAGAAATGTCACTTCATTACAGTGTCAGTAAAACTCACAGTCGGCTCGGGCGTACAAAGCAGCAAAAGAAGAAGAGGTTGTCAAGAAGAGCTTACAGCACAGGCGAGTCAAGAACAGAGATCATTGAGAGAAGTAGAAGACCTCAGGCACGCACTAGCGTTCAATTTTGCACGTCATGTAACAGATATTTTCACCTGTTCAGCACGATATTTCAGCACATCATCGGCCAAAGAGAGAATTTGAAGTCAGGATATTTCACCTGTTCAGTACTACCATGCAGAAGAGAAACCCAGAATTAGTTGTGCAGGTCCAACATAACAAAAAATAATTCATGGAAGCAATCGAAGAAGTAATGGCGTTTTCACATAGTACTAGCAAGCATGACAGACATTAATTAACTTCGTAAAGCTTTCTGCATGAAAGCTCAAGGGAGCAAATTAATTTACCGAACGTCTAAGCGATGTTAAAAGCTTTCTGCATGAGCGGTTTATAGTATTTTACTTATTCATGTATGTAAAGCATCATTGGCCAAAGTTAAAAAAAGTCGCACCGGAGAGACGATAATTCTAGAAACGGCTCGGGTGATACACGTCACACACAAGTAAAAGAAAGTGCCCAATGCTTGGCGAGATTATTTCTTCGGCGTGTAAGGCAGCAGGCAGACGTCACTCAAGGCTGCCACCCTGAAATGTTTAGCAGAGGAACAGCCAAACAGCCAAACAGAGCATCAGGTCTATCACTGTTAATTTGCATCATTGAAGTAAGAAGAAACAGTCCAAGAAAAAGATCACCACTCTAGAGACCAAATGCTACTAACAAAAAAGAATGGTACACTACTCCAAATCCAAATGCCGTCCTCGCTCCTTCTGACAAGGTCGATGTCAGGGTGCAGAGCAATACAAGAAGAAAAAAAGAAGGAAGAACGAGAGACCACCATGCTTGCATTGATCATGGCACCCATGCATGTAAAGAAACACAAGCACGGAGGGCAATGGAAAAGGCAGGGAGCCGTCCCTACAGGAGGGACAGAAAGAGAGAATAAAGCATGGCCATGGACGGAGCGGCAGCACAGCACATGTTGATCTTCCCTGATCCCAATGAGAACGTCTTCACAGACAAAATTCACGGACCAGCGGTCAGAGCATCATCAGGTAGAAAAAGTAATAATCCCAACGAAAAATCGGAACGAAACCATTCGCCTCAGATTGGGAAATTGATTGCTGTCACTTGTGCGTGGCACATCTGCAAATATATGCATCCTCAACGGAGAATATGGTGGCAAGAAACAAGCATCATCAGAGAGGCCTCAGGGGAAATATGAAGTTTACATGTCGAAAATAGGCCAAGAAATCAGGCCCTCGGATCAAATTGAACTGTGTTTCGCATCATCAGCCCCTGGAATTTCTTTTCAAATTGATGCTACTACTAGTAGTTGAATGTCAGATGCTTAAATGGCCTCAGTGTACTGCTATCTTGCACGTGGCACATCAGTGCGTTCATAAACAAAATATACATCAACGGCCAAAAAAAACATGTCTCAGAAATGTCATTGCGTTTTCACGTGGCATCAACCCGCTAAGGACACCTCATCATAGACATCAGTAAAAAATTTGCTTATCCAGTCAGGAAGCAGCTGTTTTCCGTAAAGCAATTGAAGAAAACTGGATAGAAAAGTACATACACAGCGAATTGAAGAAATAAAATTAAATTAGTGAATGCCTCAGCGATGTTAAAAGTTGTCCGCATGGGGTGAGTCGGATATTTTACTTATTCATGTATTTATGCATCATTGGCAACAGATGAAAAAACAAATAATCGTTCATGAGAGAAGAGAATTCTGAAAACCACAGAGAAGTATAAGACTGAAGTCAAGCCATTTCTTGCCGCGGAAGGCGGAATGCAGGCATCATAGCTGCCATCCTCACATCTTTAGCAAAGGTAGACTAAGAATCTTGAGCAGTAAAAGCCTCTCAGCTGTTGTGAAATTAATCTCGCCGCGAATCAATCAGCGGTCAGAGCATCACCGAGGTAAGAAGAGATCGTCAAAAAGATAAGGAAAAGGAGAAGGAGGACCAAAGCAAAAGCATGCCAGGGCAGGGAAGACTGCATGCATGGTGTCACGTACAACTGAATCCTTGCATTGATCTTGGCACCCGTGCGTGTAAAAGAAAAGAAACCCCAAGACAAACAACTTCCAATGGCAAGGGAAAAAGGCAGAAAAAAGAGAATAAAGCCTGCCTCTCTCTCAGCACAGGTTGATCTTCTCTGATCCCGATGAGAAGGTCCAGACAAATTTTTTAAAAGAAGGCTGCCTCTCTCTCAGCTGTTGTGCGACCGGACCGGGCGATCAGAGCATCATGGAGCACGGAGCAGAAAACAAATACCAACTGTCAAGAGGTGGAAGAACTTGGCATCTCGTTGGAGCAAGAAAGAAACCAACAGGTTGCGAAACGACTGCGCCTCAGATGAAGAAATTAATTAATTGCTATCACTTGTGCGTAGCACATCTGCAAATATATGGATCGTCATGGGCGGATGCTAAAGACCATTCTTAAAGAAACGGAACAAAAGAGCCTCGGGTCAGCGCAGCACTGACGAAAAACCTCAAGCAAAGCAAACGATGGAACGTGAAGGTTCTTGAGCAGCACCCAGATCTCAGGCGTGAGCCGCGCGGCCATGAACAGGTTGAGCAACGTACGACGGCGCCTCAGATTGGGAAATTGATTGCGATCACTTGTGCGTAGTACATCTGCAAATCTATGCATCATCATCGGCGTATGTACGGTCGCTTCATCGGGGAGACCAGTCCGAACGACAAGAAACGGAACAAAAAAGAGCCGCGGATGTGCGCGCAGCACTCCGGACGGAGAAAAACACAGAGCAAACCATGGAGCGCACAGGGCTTTGAACAGCACACAGATCTGGAACATGAGCGGCGCGGACGTGTGGTTCTTGGACCTCGTCTCCGCGCCCGTACGCCCTCTTGCCGGTAAAAAGAAAGGTGAAACGCAAGAGCACCACAAGAACAGGGAAAGAAGAAGAAGAATAGGTGCGACTGAAAAACCACAAGATGTTGCACCAAAGAAGAACGAAAAACCTGCCATGCCCTCGGGCACTCGAGCTACGATCCGGTACGCATGCGTGCAACGCTCCGAGGTCTTGCCTTCACCGGCGCATCAACCAAGAAACACGAAGGAGAGGATTCGGTTCAAGAAAAGCAAGAGAAACATCAAAACAGCAGAACAAATAGCAGATGGAGTCAAAACTACTACTAGCTAGGAATCCAAACGAAACGAAACAGCAGATGGAATTGCTGCTACTCGCGTCGCCTGTACCAAAAGCGAAAAAGAAAGTGGGAGAAGCCGACGGTTGGGTTGGTTTGGGGTGGGAAGAAGGAAGTTACTTGTGGTGGTGTGCTCTGGAAGGGAGGGGTTGGGGGTGTATAAATAGCGTAGCGGCCACGGAGCGGACGGCAGCGATCAACCCAGGACCACTGCTTTATTTCAAATCGACGGCTTTGATTGCCTCCAGTGATGCGGGTCTATGCTCTTCTTTTTCTTTTGCGGGAAGTGCTGGATGTATGGGCACCGACAGGTGGGTCATGGACAGGTGTACCCTCAGCAGTGGCTGGTGCCTTTTTTTTTTTTGCGGGGAAGAAATGGCTGGTAATGCTACCGTGAGCCGTGGCGTGAAGATACGTGCTCATGCCTAATCTCCAAGACAATGGGCAGGAAATAAAAAATTATTTTGAAGTTATTTTAACTTGTTTGCCTGAGACAATCTGGTATTTATTTGAAGTACTTTTATTTTGTTTGCCTTTTTTCGAACGGCTATTTTCCATAACTGAAACCTAAGTATAGCGACTGGGCTGGCGTATGGTTGGAGCTATTTTTGTATCCACGGAAAAACAACCGCATAAAATAGGAGTTCACGTAAAAGTCAATTAGTGGTTATTTCTTATGAAGAAATTGGACCAAGGTTTATGGGGTCACTAGCAGCATCGATCTCTCTGAATAACAGTGGTGCAGAAACATAAGCATACATATGTGTAATGAACACTCAAAATATTCATGAAAAATAATAATATATGTTCCAATGATATTATATAGGCAATACATCTATGTATCTATAAACCAATGTCTGTCTGCAAAACATCTATAAATAACATTCTAGGCAAAGACCGAAATCCATCATGCATCTCAATAAAAAAAGCATTGCATTGAGTAAGATGACATACAATTGACAATAGTATTCCTCTCGTCTCGCTTCATCACCGAGACAATGGGACAACTATATTTTTAAATCTGTAATTGTGTAAATACAAGATTAGTCTTTTCACTTAATTACTATCACCAAAATAATCACTTGCATAGATTTTCTTCATCTAAAGCACACCATTCCATGTACAGTTTTTTTCATTTAAACTAACCAATGATTAGGTTAGTGAATTACGGGCAATATATATCTCTAAAAATCATGTAAATGCAACGTGTATAATCTGATAGTAAAGTAATAGTTCATCACATAACAGTAGATCACCATAAAATTTACATCATATGAATCACAATCATGTTAGCCAGATCACGTGATCATTGTACTGAGGCATGGGGAGAATATATGCTTCATTTCTTATGTTTCCTCACCCTTGTTTTATGTCTAGGACTCCAGGTAGATTATATGCGATTATACTTTCTTAGCCTAATCATGTCTCATGTGGGAAATAAAAATATCTTCTCTTTTGAATTAGCATGGTTTAAAGAGAAGGTTTCTTGGATCTGATGGCACGAGAGTGGGCAAAAGATTCAGGAGGGAGAACGAGCGTAGAAAGATGGCAGAATAAGATTAGGCACTTAAGACAGTTCTTACGCGGTTGGGCCAAACATTTGAGTGGTGTTTATAAGGTTGAAATGAAAGGCTCCTTAACCTTATTAATTCCTTCGATTTAAAATCGAGTCCTCCATTCTAGATACCAGAGAGATGGAAACTAAAGTGGAGGCGGAACTGAGACTGAAAGAATTGCTTCGAGAGGAAGAATTGAAGTGGGCGCTAAGAGCTAAAGTACAAAAAGTCGTCCAAGGGGACGTTAACACACAATTCTTTCATATGATTGCGAATGGCAAGCATTGAAAGAAGAAAATCTTTCAGCTCGAGCAAGATGATGGGACGATTTTAGGACAGGAGAACCTAAAACTATACATCACCAATTATTACAAGCAGCTGTTTGGGGCACCTGAGGATAGTTTTGTGTCCTTAGACGAGTCTAGGGTTGAGGATATCCCTCAACTTGCGACGGACGAGAACGAAATATTGACCGCCCCATTATCCGAGAAAGAGGTGTTTGAGGCAATTTCACAGATGAAGAATAATAAAGCTCCTGGGCCGGATGCTTTTCCTGCTGAGTTTTATAAAAGGTGCTGGCATATTATTAAGGGTGATTTGCTTCCAATGTTCCATTATTTGTTTTCTGGGCATTTGCAGTTATTTCGCTTAAATTTTTGGAACGATAACTTTACTCCCTAAGAAAACAGAGACGGTGCGGATTGAGCAGTTTAGAGCGATATGTCTTCTTAATGTCAGCTTTAAGATCTTCACCAAGGTGGGGACTAACATGCTAACGCAAATTGCACATAGTGTGGTGCAGCCATCTCAAAAGCCTTCATGCAGGACAGAAACATCCTAGAAGGGATTGTGGTCCTACATGAAACGCTCCACGAAATCCACACGAAAAAACTAGATGGGGTGGTTTTTAAGGTGGATTTTGAGAAAGCGTACGATAAGGTCAAATGGCCATTTCTACAGCAGGCCTTGCGGATAAAAGGATTCGATCAGTCTGGAGAAAGCAGGTAGATTCTTTCACGCAAAAAGGCAGTGTCGGAATCAAAGTGAATGATGACATAGGTCATTATTTCCAGACACACAAGGGTCTGAGGCAGGGAGACCCGATGTCACCTATCTTATTCAACATAGTAGTGGACATGTTAACAATTCTAATAGGAAGAGCTAAAGACAATGGCCAGGTAGCCGGGCTCGTCCCGCATTTAGTGGACAGAGGAGTGTCCATTCTACATGATGCCAACGACTTCTTCTTCATTCGAGTCGTGGCCCTTGATAGGACTCAATGTCTTCATCAGAATGCGATAGACAGTCCGAGGCATATATAACAATTCCTTCACAAGGAATTTAGTTCTTGGGGCCTGACCTGGCTTCAATGGCTTCATCAGCACTTGCATATAGTGATCTGTAAGCTCAGGTTCACTGTAGACGCAACGAGCAGCTTCAAGGGGAGGACTAAGAGGCAAAGCACGAAGCAATTCAGTAGCTGGTGCCTTGTAGTGAGTATTTTCAGACATCCAGTCCAGCACCCATGAATTCACATCTTCAGAGTCTCCGGTGATGTGTAGAGTTGCATAAAATTGAAGAATGAGCTCTTCATTCCAATCACATATATCAGTGCAGAAATTTAACAGCCCAACGTCGTAAAGAACACTGAGGACTGGCACGAAGCACGGCAGAGATTCCATATCCACGTGAGAATGTGCTCATGATCGAAGACTTTGTCTTTGTTGAACAGCACTGAGGAATAAAAATTTGCCTGGCTGGCAGTCCAGAAACGCCTCTTCCTAATGCGAGCAGAGTCATAGGGGTTGTAATCAGGGAAGAATACGTGCTCGCCGAAGAAATCATTAGCCTTGACTTTTTGCTTCCTTGAGAATGGATCCTTTGGCTTGGGCAGAGGAGTGTGAGTCAGTTGCATTACAACCTCAGGAATCGCAATCTCAGGTTCTTCAGGCTGAGGAATTTCTGGTTCCTCTTCAGTGGCAGCCTGGGTCTTCAATTCTTCATTTTCATTTTCTTCAGCACTAGTGGCTGGAATTTCTTCATGAGCTTGATCAGATCCCATTTGAACTGTAGTTGCTGGGGACTGAGGAATTTGTTGCAATTGTGTGAAGAGTGGAGAGTTGGGGTGCCGACTTTCCCAAAAGTCATCATTCATCACTGGTGTGGTACAGCCAATGTCCATGTCTTCATCTTCTATTTGTTCAACGCCGGCCTCTTCAGCAGTAAACTGAGGCATAGGCGAGGAAACTGTGGGGGTTGAAGGGATTTTATCCACTTCAATTTCTTCATCCATCTGCTCTGACGAAGCAGCAGAAGGATTTTCTTCATCAGATCCGCTAGGGATCACATATTCTTCATCAAAAGGGACGATTTCCTTTGATGGCATGGAGGAAACAGGAACATCATCAATTGGATTAGCAAATGAGCTTGTCAATTTCTTCATCTTCTTAGGTGCTGAAGAATCTGAAGGAGCTGATGCTTTCCTTTTCTTCACTGCTGCATGCTCTGCAGCCTTGGTCTTCTTCACATCTGATGCAGATGGAAGAATTGGAGTTGGGGTAGGCGCAGGAGGAGCAGAGGAATGTGGTTGATTTTCTTCAGGCACAACTGATGCAGTTGCCCTGACCTCTTCATTTTCTTCAGGCGCACCACTAGTGGATGCCCTGGCAATTTCATGAGCGGCTGGAATGCAGTCATCAGCCCTGGAACTCACATTTTCTTCAGCAGCCTGAATGTCATCAGCGATGCTGGCATGTTCTTCAGTTGGCTGAGCAGGTGCTTCAGCCTGAGGAATTTCTTGTTGCAATGGGGCTGCAACATTGGAGGTGAACTTCTCAGTCAGTTTAACAAACATGACCTTGGCTCCTTTCCAATCAGCATAGTAAGCATTGAAATCATCGCTGAGGACTTTGATTTCAGACTGGATCTTCACAAGTTTATCAGTTGTCATAGAGACAACGTTGTTCTTCAGGAATTTCTCCTTCCTGTACTGCGCTTTCTTGAGCTGCTCGGGCTTCTCAAATTTCCATTTCTCTTCTTGGATGAAGGCAGTCAGCATATGCCTTTGGCCAGGAGTCAGCTTGAAGTCAGGCATAGGAGTGTTTGGGTCCTTGTGCCAGAGATCAATGTAATTGAGGATCAACTTTGGATCCAAAAGCAGAGGCACATTTGTGCCCTTGGCTCTAGCGGCCCTGACTTGCCTATCTCTGATGATTTCAGCAAGTTCTTCATCATCAGCTTCGTCTTCTTCAGACGGCACTTGGAAGACGACCTACTTCTTGTGAGGACTTGGGCGAGAGCCTCGTCCAGCAGTGGTCTTTGTCTTCAGCAGAGAGGGTCCTGTTGAAGAATTTGGTGCAACTGAGGAACTAGCTGAAGCTCCTGAGGCAATAGAGATGCTTGTAGTCCTTTGGCACGTGGCAAGATGCACAGGTGCTGAGGATTTGGTCGGAGCAGCTGAGGACTTTGGAGGAGCAGGAGCAGCGTGAGGAATTGGCCGTGAGGACATTGATGGTGAAGCACTTGGCTTACGCGCAGGCTTCTTTGCCATGGATTTCTTTGGCTTGACAGAGACCTCAGCGGCAGCAGCGGCAGCAGAGTCTTCATTGAATTTCCTCACTGCTTCTCTAGCTTGTTTAGCCAGCTTGGCCTGGCGCTTGGCCCATTCATCAGGATAATCTTCACCATGCTTGAGGCTAGTGAGATCAGCTTCTTGGCCAGGTGCCAACGGAGGTGTTGCACATGGAGGATTGAGTGCGAATTTCTTCATGTACTTGGGAGTCACATATATGTACTCCCCCACTCTCTTGCCCATCTCCTCTCTATCTTCTGAATGCGCACCTTGCGCTGATTTTTATCTTCCTCAGGGGGTGTGCAGTACCCAGCATAGATGTCCTCAGGGATTTCAAATGCAGTGTTGATCTCAGGCCTCTTTCCTCCTTTCTGTGGCTTCTTTCCATCAGCCATTTTCTTCAGATGAGGAATTTGAACAATTGAATTCTCTGAAGAAGTATGCAACCTTTCTTCGAGGAACGCTGCAAATGAGTTAAGTTGATGAGAACCTAGTGCAGCAGCGGACATGAGTACCTATGAACAGAGTATAGTTGCGAGGAATTTGAAGAGGTCATATGCGTTCTCAGAAGATTTTTCAAAAAGAACAAGTTTGAGGAATTTGACCAGATGAGTCTTGAAGAATTTCACTAAGCGTTCTTTGTCTTAGGTTCCAGAGTTGTATAGATCAAAGATCCACACAATTGAGGAATCTTGAAGAAAAATTATTGCTTAGAGAAACGAATCAAGAACAGATGACATGTGAGGTGTTTAGTGTGTGAAGAATTTGAAGAATAAACACCTTTGAAGATTTTGTAGAAATCATTTGAATCAAGGAGGGCAGTAAAAGTAACTTTTAATTACCCTGAACGAAGAACATGACGAACTGTGAGGTAGAGATGAGAAGATCATCTGTGCAGATCTTCCATGCCCTAACTCGGCGGAGGAAGATGGCTACGGCGGCGGCGGAGTGAAGATTTCCGCGGCCGGCGCGAGTACGGCGGCGACGAGGTCGAGGCAGTGAAGCTCTTCCTCACCGGCGACGATGAAGTAGCGGCGGCGCTAGGGTTTGAGAAGCTTGAGCTGGAGAGAGGTCGAGCGGAGTAAAGGAAGTGAGGAAGGGGAGAGGGGGTATTTATAGCCACGGTGAAAAACTGTTCGCCCGAAGAAATTGGACGAACGTGCCCCTGACCCTTCTCATTCGCTTGACATGTGTCACCCACGTACTGAGAAGTGGAGATCGTGTTAGATCGTGGGTGAATAGATAAGTATTTCGTGGGATGCGGAACGGTTTGAGCGGCAAAGCCGAAAATTTGGATAAGATAAGTTAAAAGTTCCGTTCGCAAATTCTTCAGCTGACAAGGACACAGTGAAGATTTTGAACGAGTTTCGAATAGAACGCACATGAAGAATTTGTGAATAGATTGGGTTGAATATAGCATAGAGGGGGAAGAGTCCGATCACATTTACTTAGTAGAAAAATCAACTTGAAGAATTAGCCATAAGTGAATGCTGTAGAGGACATTTACTTAGTAGAAAAATCAACTTGAAAAATCAACTTGAAGAATTTACCAGTTGTTCATGTTCTTCAACTTTGCATTGTCTTCACCTTCGCCGTCGTTTTTCTTCATTATACATACTTTGCCAACTTGAAAAATCAACTTTGCAAAGTTGAAGAACATGAACAACTGAGGAATTTCAAAAACTGAGGAAAAACTCAAATTGAGGATTTTCAACTTTTGTGGTGGCGTGACCCACCGTATAAGAATGGTGATTTTAGACACCGCGTACAATTGTCGTAGGGTTTTGAGAATCAAATTCTTCGTTAATTTCTTCACACTTAAGAGTGTTATTCTTCATTGATTGAAGAGAAACGTTTCTTCATGTGTTGCACATCTAAGTCATCAACTTTGCATAAGTGTTAGGATGAGTGTCCTTTTCAAAGAACATTCGAAGATTCTATGATATTTAGCTCACACCGCAACTTGCTAAATCTCTTCTCATCCAAGGGCGTTGTGAAGATATCGGCTAGCTGTTCTTCAGTCTTCACATGCTCAATAGAAATGTCGCCCTTCAACACATGATCGCGAAGAAAATGATGATGAATCTGAATGTGCTTTGTCTTCGAGTGCTGAACTGGGTTGTGAGCAATCTTGATGGCACTCTCATTGTCACAGAAGAGAGGCACATTCTTCACGTTGACGCCGTAGTCCTTGAGAGTTTGCTTCATCCACAGCAATTGAGCACAATAAGAACCAACAGCAATGTACTCAGCTTTAGTAGTAGACAGTGATACGCAGTTCTGTTTCTTCGAGGACCAACAGACCAAAGATCGTCCGAGGAAATGACATGTACCAGATGTTGACTTGCGGTCCACACGATCACCAGCATAGTCAGAGTTAGAATATCCAATGAGATCAAAAGCCGAGCCCTTGGGGTACCATAATCCAAGTGTTGGTGTGTGAGATAGCTATCGAAGAATATGTTTCACAGCCTTATGGTGTGATTCATTCGGTGTAGCTTGAAATCGGGCACACATGCAAACACTAAGCATAATATCTGGCCTAGATGCACATAAATACAATAAAGAACCAATCATGGAGCGGTATACCTTTTGATCGAAGTCAATACCATTTTCATCAGTGCACAGATGGCCATTTGTGGGCATCAGAATTTTGACGCCTTTGCAATCTTGCATGCCGAATTTCCTCAGTACATCCTTGAGGTATTTCTCCTGAGATATGAACATGCCATTGCGCTGTTGACGAATTTGAAGACCTAAGAAGAATTTCAATTCTCCCATCATAGACATTTGATATTCTTCACTCATCATATAGGCAAATTCATCACTATAACGTTGGTCAGTACAGCCAAAGATAATATCATCAACATATATTTGGCACACAAACAATTCACCATCATAAGATTTAGTTAAAAGAATAGGGTCGAGTGAACCGGGTTTGAAGCCTTTCTTCATGAGAAATTCCTTCAAAGTATCATACCATGCCCGAGGGGCCTGCTTGAGGCCATAGAGGGCCTTATTGAGTCTGAAGACTTTGTCAGGATGCTTTGGATCTTCAAAACCTGGGGGTTGAGCAACATATACTTCTTCCTCAAGCTTACCATTGAGGAATGCACTTTTCACATCCATTTGATATAAAGTGATATCATGATGGTTAGCATAAGCAAGTAATATGCGAATAGCTTCAAGTCTAGCAACAGGTGCAAAAGTTTCATCGAAATCAATTCCTTCAACCTATGTGTAGCCTTGAGCTACAAGCCATGCCTTATTCCTCACCACAAGGCCATTTTCATCTTGCTTGTTGCGGTAGATCCACTTTGTGCCAATGATATTGTGCTTGCGAGGATCTGGACTTTTAACCAGTTCCCAGACGTTCACTACAAAAAAAGACACATCCGTGACATTTTGGGCCGAACAATTTTTTTTTCTGTCATACATATGACACTTCTATGACGATAATTGTGACAAAACCCGGTATCATCATAGATGTGGTGGGCTCCTACTTCTATGACAAAAAATCATGACAGAAAATGGGCTTTTCGTCCTGGGCAGGCCGGAGACGCAGCTGCATGACATTCTTTGGGCCGTCCATGACGGAAAAAACCGTGGTAGAAGCGAGGGCGAGGAAAATTTCGGGGAGTTCCCGGTTACGGTGGGAGGTCGGGGGCCGAGCGATGCGCGTTTCTCTCGTACACGTACGCGCATGTGTGCGAGGCGTTGGCTCTAACTGAACCCGAGCGAGGCGTTGGGCTCTAACTGAACCCGAGCGATTGCACCGCAGGCTACGCGTTACTGAACCGAGCGATCGATGGCTGTTAACTGAACCCGACCGAGCGATTCCTTCGCTACTGCTGCTTACTGAAGCCGGTCGATGCTGCCTCTGGATGAACAGTGAGCGTTGCTGGGGGGGGGGGGGTTGGATGAACAGTTCCCGGTGGGGGTGGATGAACAGGACCCCGTGGTGTTGCCTCTGGATGAACAGGACCCCGATCGATCGAGCCGGTTGGGGCTGGATGAACAGGACCCCGTGGAGGGCAGGATGAACAGGACCACCCCGTGGAGGGCAGAATGAATAGTAGACGGTGGAGGGCTGGATGAACAGTAGCCCGTGGAGGGGTGGTTGAACAGGAGCCCGTGGAGAGGGCTGGTTGAACAGTAGTCGGTGGAGTAGCGCGTGGTGGAGGCTGGATGAACAGGAGTCCGTGGATGAACAGTCGCAGGTGGAGGCTAGAGGAGGTCGACGGTGGATGAACAGTAGCCCGTGGAGGCTGGAGGGGGTCGACGGTGGAGATGAACAGTATCCCGTGGAGTCCCGTTTTGCGGTACGCCACACCCCTCCCGATGAACAGGACCCCCGTTTCGACCGTAGTGCTCCAACACAAGTCCGTTTCCTCCGTTTTGCGGTACGCCACACCCCTCCCGATCAACAGGACCCCCGTTTCGACCGTAGGAGGTCCGTTTCCTCCGTTTTGCGGTACGCCAGACCCCTCCCGATGAACAGGATCCTGTTTCAAACATGGCCGGTCGAACACAAGGCCGTTTCCTCCGTTCTGCGGTACGCCAGGCCTCGTTTCCATCGGCTGTTCCGTCCAAGCCCTCCCGATGAACACGACGAAGCATTCCGTTCCGACCCAGCCGGTTGGCTCCCACGCATTCCGTTGCCTCCCGATGAACACGACGCATTCCGTTGCTTCCCCATGAACACGACGCATTCCGTTGCCTCCCCATGAACACGACGACGACACTGTTTCTCCGTTCCGACCCAGCCATGTAGACGAGCCCTGGTCGTACGTATGCGCGAGTAGGCGTTCGAGACCCCGCCTGTATGTACACATACGTGGCCGTATTTTCTTTCTTGCACCCTGGCCGCCGTACGTACATGTACATGCTACGTGCGCGCCTCTACTACGACACGTACGCGCCTCTACTACGACACGTGCGCGCCTCTACATCCACCAGTATATATGTACGTACACGTTCGCGACCAGAATGACAACACTACGTACCCTTTGACCAGGTGGGTCCCGACTGTCAGGCACTTCCTTGCCTGCGAAGATGTAGCTGGTGGGTCCCAGCAGTCAGGGGGGCGAATCGTTTTTTTGCCCGGACGCACTTCCTTGCGTGCGAAGATGTAGCTGGTGGGTCCCAGCAGTTAGGGGCAAACGTTTTTTTCACAAAGTACGGAGGCCCGTTCGGTGGGTCCCAGCTGTCAGGTGGAGGAATAATTATTTTGCACATAATAAGGAGGCACTTCCTTGTTGCGGCCGTGGACCCAGCTGTCAGCCTCTCCACGTACAGTCCACGTCCGATGGAAGCCATTCCTTCACCACGTTGACCACGCCGCGCCGAGAGCACCAGGGCGGTGAACGACGTCGAGGCCTAGGAAGGGGACGACGCAGAGCCAGGGAAGACGCGGCAGTGGATGCCCACGGTAGAGGAGTACGAGGGTTCACTAGTTCGCTGCGGTGTGAGGCTGTCGTCGCCGCAGAATAACAGGGGTTGTGGGTGAGTAGAGGGATGGCCTGGCCAGCGGTGGGAGTAGTAGGGGGCGGTGAGGCCTCCACCGCATCGCAGCCGGCCACGGGAGGCAGGAGCACGAGGCACGACCGGCGCTGGTTTGGGCGGCTGGAGCAAGACGACTAGAGGTTGAAGAAGCACTACGGCCGTTGGATGGACATCGTACGGTCACTGGAGCTAGAATCGTGCATATTGACTAAGTTGACAAAGCCCTCCGTCCCCGTCAACTTAGTAGGCCCACAAGTCAGCCTGCCACTATACTGGGTCCCAGCTAACAGGGGGAGTATTCATTTTTTTGTGCGTAATAAGGAGGCACTTCCTTGCGTGCGAAGATATAGCTGGTGGGTCCGAGCTGTCAGCGGCGGTAACATTTTTTTCGCGAAATACAGAGGCCTTTTCAGTGGGTCCCTGATGTCAGGTGGAGGAATCATTATTTTGCGTGTAATAAGAAGGCGTTTCCTTGCGTGCGGCCGTGGACCCAGCTGTCGGCCTCTCCACGTACAGTCCACTTCAGATGCATGTCGGTCGTTGACCACGTTGACCAGGCCGCGCCGAGAGCACCAGGGCGGTGGACGACGGCGAGGCCTAGGAAGGGAACGACACGGAGGCAGGGAAGACTCGGCAGTTGTTTCCCACGCGGAGGAGAGTACAACTGTACGAGGGTTTACTGGTTCGTCCGCGGTCGCCGGAGAATAACAGCAGGTATGGGTGAGTAGAGGGATGGCTAGGCCAGCGATGGGAGTACGGTGGGGCGGTGAGGCCTGCGCAGCAGCACAGCGGGCCGCGGGGAGGAGGGAGCAGGCAGTCCCGCCGACGCTTGTTTGAGCGGCTGGAGCAGGAAGAGCAGAGATTGAAGAAGCATGACGGCCGTTCGATGGACATCCCACAGTCACTGCTTGTGCATCAACCTTTTTTTTAGGAAAGCCTCAAATCTGTGGAAAACAGCATACAACCCATCTGCCATTATTTCTAATAATTTACAGCCCATTTGCTAATTCTTAAGGTTTTTTTTGGAGCCCATATTCTTTTTGTTAACATTACAGCCCATATTGTGGCCACGGTTAAAAAATTATACGAAATTTTGCATATTTCGGTGCGGTCCGAACTGTTTTTAATCCCGAAATTTCGACTCACATTCAAACTGATTTTAAAAATAAATGTATATCAATATAAAATCCAACAAATTCTCCACGCATAAAAATTAATGTAATTTAAAATCTCGAAATGAAAAAAAGATATTTGAAACTAATTGCCGGTTTGATGTGTTTTAAGTACAACCCATTTCTCATTACTGATAGGCCATTTTCTCGGCCAGCCTAATGAAGCTCTCCTTGTCTTGAAAGATTTGCAGCCCAACAGGCCTGACAAAGCGACTTACTTGGCAAATCACAAAAAAACTGGGCTGTGGCCGTGGACCCAGCTGTCAGCCTCTCCACGTATAGTACTCTTCAGATGGAAGTCGGTCATTGACCCCATTGACCACGCCGCGCCGAGAGCACCAAGGAGGTGGACGACGGCGAGGCCTAGGAAGGGGACGACGCGGAGCCGGGGAAGACGCGGCAGTGGATGCCCACGCGGAGAGGAGTACGAGGGTTCACTGGTTCGGCTGCGGCGTGAGGCTGCCGTCGCCGCAGAATAACAGGGGGTGTGGGTGAGTAGAGGGATACCCTGGGCCAGCGGTGGGAGTAGTAGGGGGCGGTGAGGCCTCCGCGACATCACAGCCGGCCACGAGAGGCAGGAGCACGCGGCACGACCGGCGCTGCTTTGGGCGGCTGGAGCAAGAAGACCAGAGGTTGAAGAAGCACTATGGCCGTTGGATGGACATCATACGGTCACTGGAGCTAGAATCGTTCATATTGACTAAGTTGACAAAGCCCTCCGTCCTCGTCAACTTAGTAGGCCCACAAGTCAGCCACCCACTATGGTGGGTCCCAGCTAGCAGGGGGTATTCATTTTTTGGTGCGTAATAAGGAGGCACTTCCTTGCGTGCGAAGATATAGCTGGTGGGTCCGACCTGTCAGCGGGGGGGGGGGGGGGGAACGTTTTTTTTCGCGAAATACAGAAGCCCTTCCCACGTACAGTGCGTAATAAGGAGGAACTTTCCTTGCGTGCGACCATGGAACTCGTGGGTCCCAGCCGTCAGGCTCTCCACGTACAGTCCTCTTCCGACGACTCTCGTATGTTGACCATGCCGCGCCGAGTGCACCGAGGCGGTGGACGACGGCGAGGCCCCAGACTCGAACGACCCGAAGATGGGGAAGACGCGACAGTGGAGTAGCAGAGGGAGAGGAGTGGGACTGGTTCGGGTGCGGGGTGGGCGTACACTCGGCAGAGAACAACAGGAGGTGCGGAGTGGAGGGATGGCTTGGCCGTCAGCGGGGTAGCGTTTCGCTGAGGAGCGCAAAACAACGCCGCTGGACGCCGAAGGCTAGAGCAGGCGGTTCCGGCAGCGCTGGGGGAAGAAGACGAGAGATTGAAGAAGAATGCCGGCCGTTGGATGTAAATCCAATGCCTTCTTAGGCTTCGACCTACTGGCCCACATGTCAGCCAGTCCATTTGTTTTTTTAGTCCATTTGGTGGGCTGGGTGAAACAATAATGTAGCATCTATGCAGCCCGTTTAAATCCCATTTGCATTTTTCTCGAAATCCACGGACTTGCTGGGCTGGGTGAAAATATCATGTTGGGCTAGATGGAGAAATGTTATAAAAACATAAACACATGATTGCAGTCAGTAAAATCTTTGCAAGCTTATGTACGCAATCACTAGGAGTTAACTTGCCAAGTTATATATAAACAATTATTATTATTATTATTTTGTAAGAACTTTCAACTTACGAAATAAAATATCATTTTAATTTGATGAGTTAATAGTACGTGGGGTATTATTATTTTTTAGGCTAGACGTGGGACAGTTGAGTTGGTTCTAGGGGAAAGTACTGGGAGAAAACTCAGTTTACATCGAAAAAGAAAGTGGGAGAAAATTCAGAGACCTGCTGGGTCCACCCGAGGAGGGGAATATGTTGGGAGGAAGGAGATTCAAAGCACGGCAGCCGAGTGAACTAGTTTTTTTTACGAACAAGTGAACTAGTTTACATACATAAGCAAATAGCTACTAAAAAAGCAATCAGGTTAATGGGTTCTTAAAACAAATATTTCGGAAAAAACTGATAATTACGACACATAGGCTAATGCATGAAACAGTCAGATGATAAAGGTGCTTATAAACAGATAAAGTACAACATCTAGACCTTCCTGGCACGCTTGATCATGACGCTGCGGCTGTCCGTGTACTCATCGGTTACGGGAAGCAGACACGCCCTCATGTCCAAGATCTGCCTGTACATGTCGTAGCATGTGTATGCGTCCTTGGCCGCGTAGGTTATGTAGGCTAGATTCAGAGGTACCTCCCACGTGTTCAGGTCGTCTTCTTTCATGTTGGCGTATCAGGGGTCGATGATGGTCTCAGCGAGGTCAACCACGGAGTCCTTCTCCTGCCCGTTGCTGATGATCTTGTATTGCTTCTGGATGTCGACAAGCTTATTGGACCAGATGGCCGAATCGTCGCGTTCTTCCTTCTCTCCACCGTAGCAAAGGTGCAGTCGCGCTGCCGATGAAACGGGCGAATGCTCCAGAACCTGGTGCAGCCATAGGACTGAGGCGAGGCAGAGCTTCACCGAGTCCGTATCATTGGCGTACATCACATTCAACTTGGTGCAGCCATAGGACTGAACGACGAACTCAAAGGGGAACTCCTTGCTGAAGTCAATATCCAGCAGGCTCACCCCTGGGATCGCCATTGGAGTCTCTTCAAGTGAACGAGTGTGTAGGCGGCGGCAGCAGTTCGTTTTTCAGCTCTTGGGGAACTGGATTCAACAGTAAGCTGAGTGTGTACAGGCGACAACATTTACTACCCCTCCCTCGTCCGCTGCACGCCCGGCAGAAGATGCACCCTCGGCCACACGTCGGTTCACGAGCAGGTCTATATTGGTACTGTAATAACATGAGTTAGTGGTCACTTTACTTAAATTTAATTAGATTTAATAGAAATTTATAATTAAAACAAGCAATGCATTCGCTCGTTCTATCAGTGCCACAGGATCAACATGCACAACAATTAGAATTATTATTCTCAGTACGCTCACGATCAGCACATTTGTCGCACTTTCACAAAGATAATACTACCAAGTTTGAACTGTTTGTTATGGTTGTTGTCCTCTGCATCATCATGCCGTGTTTCCCAGCTTGCAAGATTCAGAACCAACAAATAAGATCCAAATAATAAGTACAACAAAGATGCCTACACATCTCATTGATTCCTAGCTTGCAAGATTCAGAACCAACAAATAAGATCCAAATAATAAGTACAACAAAGATGCCTACACATCTCATTGATTCCCAGCTTGCAAGATTCAGAACCAACAAATAAGATTCAAATAATAAGTACAACAAAGATGCCTACACATCTCACTGATTCCCAGCTTGCAAGATTCAGAACCAACCCATTAGAGCCTTTTGATAAAGTGAATATCAGGATTAAATCCATCTTGGCTAGCCATGTCATACAATCGAAGAACTTGGCGAATGCTCTTGACCGTCACAACATCTGTAGTTGAGTATTCCTGTTTGCACAACGCAGATAATAAAGAGCATGATTACTATAATAGTGGCACTAGTGGAAGTCAACCTGCAGCTCCACTCGATGATTCAATTCATGCCACTTTTTCTGCTGTTCACCTGAAATGAAGCAAAGATTGCATCATTCAGCTACGGCTCATCTTGCAAAGGCTAATTAAAATGTTGCACGAGATTACCAGCATAATTTGACGGAGATTTTGGAAACTCCAATCACCATTTTGTGCAGTTCCACCAAAATTGAGAGATGTTGCCCATGTAACATTTTAGTTGAACTGCACAAGACACTCATTCCAAAAAAGTGTTTTGTGCAGTTCACCAAAAGGTCACAATAGCAACAAGGTGAAATGGATATCCCTATCTACACAAAAAGATAGAAAGTAAACAGTTGCTGGTCAATAAGAATATACGAAACATATACAAAATGAAAAGAAGCATCTTAATTATGTTCATGGCAATCACGCAAGGACAATAGAAATTTTAAAACGTCAGCAATGCTTCATGTTACCAGAAGCATTATGATCAACAATGAGATTCCTCAAATATGGGATTACTTTAATGGTGGCATTGCTTGTTTACCAGACACAGTAAATCAACAACAGCTAAAGAGTTGGTTTAAGGGCATGGGACCGTGGGGACACCAGGACACTCAGCAGCGTAAAGGAGCAACTTACTTATCATACTGGGGAAAACAGGAGGAGTGCCATTTGTAACACAGTTTAATTGCATCTTATCACTGGAGGCATTAGATTAACAATAACACTGGTTAGACATGTCCCTAAGGTAACAGTGTGATCGCTTCATTTCACATGCGCCCTTACATTAACAACAGCAAAAGGTTGGTATAAGGACATGCGACAGTGGACACATCAGCACAATGTACCTACAAGGAGGCATAAAGTGGTGATGCCGAGTTTGTTCATGCTATGTGAGGGCAGCAAACCTAATCCTGGAGACCTTGTACCATGTGAGGGCAGCAAATCTAATCCTGGAGACCTTTTACTATATGAGGGAAGCAAATCTAATCCTGGAGACCTTTTACTATGTGAGGGCAGTAAATCTAATCCTGGAGACCTTTTACTATGTGAGAGCAGCAAATCTAATCCTGAGACCTTTTACTATGTGAGGGCAGCAAATCTAATCCTGAGACCTTTTACTATGTGAGGGCAGCAAATCTAATCCTGGAGACCTTTTACTATGTGATGGCAGCAAATCTAATCCTGGACATACTCTGTTGACTTGTCCACCAGCCGCCACTTTCTATCCTTTTTTCAACCAATAATAGATCTGTTCCTTATCCAGTTTGTATTGCGTTTTCCCATTATTTCCCTTTTCAACCAAGAGACCGGTTGGGTATCCGGTCTCTACTACTTTCACCATATTATTTCCTCTTTGAATCAAGTCCTAGATTCATGCTACAACTTTCCCCTTTTCTTCGTTGTTTGAACAAAGCCCTAGATTCGAATGCATGAAGTAGCTTTACCTCCAATAATACTAAAAATTTAGGTGGCTTTGGAAGAGCTGATGGGAGTAGAAAAAGATGCACATGCAGACACGTGGGGAGCTGGGGCAGTAGAGCAAGGCCGCTTTCGAAGAACTTATACCCGAGGGTCGCCGGGATGTCAGCGGCGGTAGGTCGGATCTGCAGACAATACGGCAGGGAGGAAGAAGGGTCGGAGGACCTCCCGAGTTGGCGCTGTGTCGGAGAGAACGGCACGGGCAGAGGATCGGGCCCCTCCGGCAGCTGTGGGTTTCCTCCCTCGGCAGCGATGACCGCGTGAACGATGCACCTTTTAGTCCTCTACACACACCGGCCGAAGGGATCCGGCCGGATCTGTGACCAGTGGTGAGCAGAGAGAAAATGTCGCTACCGCTGTCTTGTTTATATCTGGAGAGGATGAGAGAATGAAGAGAGCAACCCTAGTAAAGCAAGCGCTCAGGCCCCTGCGTCCATATATAGTGGAGTGATTATCTTTTTTCTCTCCACAACAAGCGTTTCAATTTGTGTACGTGGCATTAAAGAAAAGAAACTCTCTATTTAAGGTGACTACTGTACGACTCCTACTTACTACTAGTAGTACTATAGTATTGTTCACTTGTGCTCCCCGCCCCTCCATTCATTGAAAAACCCCATGGGTGAATAAACATACAGTAAGTATTGTATTTATATAGAACGAACAAGCTCGAACTATTTTCGCGTAGTTAAAAGTTGAGGGCGGGGCTTTTCCCGGGCAGTACGCGCGGCAGTTTTCGGGTAGGCGGTTTGACAGAGAGGCGAGGAGGGTGAGCGAGTGGGGCTGTGCGATTTGAAGGCGTGTTACTGCTGGAAAGACTTGTGATATGACCACTCACTATACTCATGAATTACTAGTGCTCCGGCCGGGGTGATGCCCCCCTTCCGTTCCGCGCTCTAATCTGGTGCATGACACGTCGACCCGGATGCTGGCTCTCCCACATGTCGGAGTAGTAAGAAGGAGCAAAGAATGATGCGGTATATACTAGTACTATACTAGAGTACTACTCAGGTCGGAGGAGTGCGAACCACGACAGCCCAGTGAACCAGCAGTGCGAACCACGGTAGCCCAGTGAACCAGCAGTAGAAAACAATGTGGTGATATGGCCATAAAAAACAATGTGCTACGGTCCACACTGTAGCATGTACAGTAACACTCCTCTATGTTTGGATCCCTGAGTTAGAGCTAGTTTGGGTTGAAATAGCCTCAAATTATCAAAACAAGAGTGGTTAGTTTGAGCTAGTTTGCTCTAACCCAGCTAAAAAAACTAGCCTGGTGGAGAGGTTCTAATTGGGTTAGTTATCCTCGGGCCCACTAAAAGAGAACTAAAAAATCTCCCCTGCCCGCACCAGATCGCTCCCCCTCTCGCACGACTCCTCTCTATTCCCCATAGGGCCGCTCGCCCTCTCTCTTCTCCGGCCGCCCTCTCCTTCCGGCCTCCGCCGCCCTACTCCGGTCGCCCTCTCCCTCCGGCCTTCGAAGGTCGCCCCGCTCCCCCTTCACCAGTCGTTTTTATCCCTCTGTCATGCGCGGCGGCGGCGCATCTACCAGGGAGGTCGCGAGAGGGGTGAGTTTGTTCGTTCCTTCTCTGTCTCACAGCCATATCATTGATCTTGCTTGCTCTAGCGCTAATTCTGATTTGGAAAAGTAGATCCTAATCAAACTTGGTATAGATTTGTGGTGCACGCATGGAATTGTTTGATGCTGCTTGAGGAGGTAATAAATCTTTCTAGAGGCCCAAAGATTTAGGTCACCTTTCTAGGTATTTCAATTTCAGGCTTGCATTATTTCTAGAGGCCCAAAGATTCAGTTCACCTTTCTAGGTATTTCAATTTCAGGCTTGCATTATTTCTAGAGGCCTAAAGATTCAGTTCACCTTTCTAGGTATTTCAGTTTCAGGCTTGCATTATTTCTAGAGGCCCAAAGATTCAGTTCACCTTTCTAGGTATTTCACTTTCAGGCTTGCATTATTTCTAGAGGCCCAAAGATTCAGTTCACCTTTCTAGGTATTTTAGTTTCAGGCTTGCATTATTTCTAGAGGCCCAAAGATTCAAAGATTCTGTTCACCTTTCTAGGTATTTTAGTTACAGGCTTGCATTATTTCTAGAGGCCCAAAGATTAAGTTCCCAGTCAGCGGCAAGCGGCCCTGCTACCCATGCTGGTGTCGACCTCAACTCGCAAGGGCCGGCGTCGGAGGCGTTCCCGGGGCTTGGGCTCTACAGAGCCTTCCTCCAGAGCGACGATGGCGAGCTCCTCCCTCGGTGCGTGAGGGGCTCCGGGCTCCCTCCCTATCGTGAATGACTTCCGTGATGAGTTAGCTCATTCTTTGTTTCATGAAGTGTTTTTTTATTTTGTGAAGCTTGATTGACGACTTGTATGTTTAAGTGGGATATCTCATTTGTATGGACAAAGTAAAAATTATCATGTTTTGCATGCTTGATTTGTATAGATGGTTCGTTTATTTCAATTGTGAGCGGGAGGAGGTCACAGAAGAGCCGGCCACACCAAGAGGGTGCTTGGATCCAAGGGAATTATTTTAGTCTGACTAAAAATAGTCTCTTTAAGAGGCTAAAGTTCCAAGCACCCCTGACTAAAGAGGGGCTAAAACTAGTCTTGAGACTAAATTTTTTTAGTGAGGGGTACCTACTAAAATGTGGATTAGTCCTCTCTCTCCTCATTTAACTCCTCTCCTTTAACACAGGCGAGTTCTGGATTGGAGGGTTTGGAGGATAATAAATGCTCATTAACTTGATTTTAGTCTCTTTAGTATTTGGATCCAAGCATGGGTGAGGCTAGCAAGTTTTAGTCCCACTACTTTTAGTCATGGAACTAAAACGTATCCAAGCACCCTCCAAATCCGGCAGGAAATAGGGTCCAAAGTAGTCAAATGATTGAGATAGAGCATTTATTGTCAATCTAACCCTGCCATCCATACACCTCTTTGGTTTAGAGTTAGTTCAGGGTTAGAATCTAACTCTAACCTCTAACTGAGTTAGAGTTCTCCTCGTCTCGGTTCATCGCCATCATACTTTCCCCATTCCTATGTTTTCAGTATCCTACGAATCAAAGAGGCCCTTTTTTTGCGGGAAAAATCAAAGAGGCCCATAGACTGGTTTCGGTCTGGTCATTTTTTATAAACGTGTTATGTCCAAAATTTAATGAACGTGCTCCGGTTTCCACGAAAATAATCCGGTTTCATGTAGTAATTCATTCATTTATTTATTCTTCTGCGGGGGGTTTGCATGTAATTCGTGAGGTCTGAAATGTAAAGTACCCCGGCATATGCTCCGAGTCATGCATGCACTACGACCCAGATGCTCTATGTCCCACATGTCGGCGAATGGGAGCACGTGGAAATAGCCTAGGAGTACATATAGGAGGATAAATGCGTGAAATAATATGTACTGTGAAGCGTAGCCGGGGTTCGAAAAGGAGACCTAAAGTGATGACAGCTATAGGTCGCACGCACCCAACTAGTGGTACTAGACATACAACTAATTTTTCCCTCAAAAAAAAGAGGCACGAGTGCTCAGTACTCCTATTCTATAAACACGAGTGCCATCTGACAACAGCGTCCGTGCTACAGCTAGCTCTCCTCCCTCGTTTCTCTCTTCTAATTCTAAACTCGGCCGACGCCTAGTGGGCGGGGTGGGTTTGCTCAACTGCGGCCCCACCTCACAGTGAAAACATTACGACTGGAATGAAAATGCCATATACTCCCTCCGTTCATAAATATAAGCCTTTTTAGATACTATTTTAAATGGAATACAGCATACAGATGTATGTAGACATAGTTTAGAGTGTAGATTTACTCATTTTGCTCCGTATGCAGTAGTCACTTGCTGGAATCTTTAGAAAGACTTATATTTGGGAACGGAGGGAGTACTATACTAATAAAACATTAAGGCCATGAGGCGATGCAGTGCTGGTTACAGGAGGCAAGAAGAGATGCATCCATCGACGACGTCCACCTCCTCGACTCAGGGCGCCGGCCCACCGAACGGCGCCTAAGTAGCAGCGGCTTTCGTGGCCAGGTCGACGTGCTTCTGACAATGGCGTCCAAAGATTCCAGCCGATGGAAGAAGGCCAACGTCTTTCTGTCCTCGCTTGCCTTGTAGTGGCCTATGTAAACGATTTCCTCGTAGACGTGGATGTGCAGGTCGACGGTTTCTTGCATGGCGAGGCGCTGCGCGGCGAGCGCGGCCTCGAGGTGCACATTCTTCGTCGCGACCTCCGGCACCTGCAGGGCCACCAGGGCTTGAAAGAGTTCGTCACCATGGAGGCTGATGAGGGTGGCAGGCAATGAGGAGCCTGGGCGCGCGGGCTGGAGCAGTACGGCAAGGTCGTCCGCGCGCTTCTTGACGGCGGTGAACTTGCGGATGGAGTTGACCATCATGTCGTCCATGCGAGAGGCGAAGCCGGCGTCGGCGAGGGCTACGATGCCTGCGGTCGCCAGCACCTTCTGGAAACGCTGCGCAGTGCGGGGCCGCAGGCCGGCGCCTTGGATGATTTGGCACAACCGACTGCCGCTCGCGTCCATCGCCTCCATACACTACAAAGAAAATACACTTCCCTGATGATACATGTTTGTCACAATAGGTCGCGTTTTCTGTCATGCATGTACATCCATGACAAATTTATGACAGAATCAAGATATTTATACCTGTGCTATCGTAGAAGTGTTCCATGACATTGCCAAAATTATCATCACAGAAGTGTCCACTTCCATGACGATAAATCGTGCGTCACAGAAGTGCTTTCGTCAAGGGTGACCGACACGTGGCATCCACCGTAACGGAACGCCGTTAAGCTATCGGGTCGGATTTTGGATCCGATAACCCGTTAACAGCCACGACCAATGCCGATTTTCCACGTGTAAAATTCTCATTGGCTGATGGATCCACGCGTCAGCTCCGCGTTGGCACAGGTGTCACTCATCCAACGGTCGAGATGGGCCTATGATATGTTGCAACATGGACCGGCCCAAAAGTGGCCCACAAAGTTTAAATGGGCCGGCCCAACTGAATGCCCATAAGATTTAGCGGACCATAATGGGCCGGCCCAGCTAAAGGCCCACAAAATTTAGCGGACCATAATGGGCCGGCCCAGCTAAAGGCCCACACGATTTTGCAGACCATAATGGGCCGGCCCAGCTAAAGGCCCACAAGATTTTGCGGACCACAATGGGCCGGCCCAGCTAAAGGCCCACAAGATTCTGCAGACCATAATGGGCCGGCCCAACTAAAGGCCCAACATTCTCTGTCAAATCGGCCCGTCAATGGCCTATCCTAAACTTGTCATCAACGCAGCCCATGGTCACTTCTGGCCCGTTAACAGTCCGCTAAGTAATTGGGCCGAATTACGGCCCGGTGTATTTCCGGCCTGTTAAAGGTCCGGCTTCATTTGGGCCCATTTACAGGCCATCAAAACTTTCGGCCCATAAACGACCGTGAAGGATTTGGGTCATATTCGGCCATGTCTGACATTCAGCCTGTTAGAGGCCCAGTATAGCTTTGGGCCACTTTCGGCCTGTTGTCATTTTCGGCCTGTTAACGCCAGACGTAAACCATGGGCCATATGTGGCCCAACGTCATATCGGGCCCATTAACGGCCCATATAAAAATGACGATAATCTAGCCCGACCGAAGTTCCGGCCTATTAAAGGCCCATGTATTAGGTCGGCGCATTTACGGCCCGTCCGAATTTCGGCCTGTCAAAGATCCGCATCGTAAATGGGCCACCATTACGGCCTGCTAAGTCCAGTTGGGTTATTTGGCACAATCAGGGCCCAATCTCACTTTCGGTCTATTAAAGGCCCGTGTTTTTTATGGGCTCGAGATATTTACACCTGTAAACGGCCTATTTTTACTGAGGGCCCAAATTATGTTTAGGCCTGTTAAAGGCCCACTATGGGCACAGGCCTACCAGAAAAATATGAAAGCTTATGCTGATTTAGGCCCAGATATTTTTAGTGGGCTACATGCCAATTTCGGCCCGTAATCGTTTTTAGCCCAATTGGAATGGGCCCGACGAATGTTGGCATGTTGGGCTCCTATGAAGCTTTCGGCCGAATACATTACTAAGATAAACCTACACTATACAAAAATAGCGTCGTAATTACTGCAGCCTGAGGCAGCATCATAAATGTTGTATCACAACAAAATAAATTCCAACCATACAACAAAAGGCGTGTTGGCATAAAGTTTACAGTCCTTCCAGATAAAAGCACCATCAGATGTATAGAAGCACAAATCATTTGACCTGAGTGCTAATGTTTCAGGCTGTAGAATCTGATGGAGCAGCACGATCTCCACCTTTTTTCCGCCATTGCTCTTGAACAACGAAGCGAATGTTTGATAGTCTGGTTTCAAAACCATTCCTATCTTGACGACATTTCTCAACCACTATTCTTGTTTCCGAAACAACGTCCATTAGGGATTGGACTTGTGTCTGGAGCACAGATATATCACTCTGTCTAGCAGGAAGATTTTGTTCAGTAGGCGATTTGGACGAGGTTACCTTGACAACCAACCCAGAATTACGCAGGAAGGTGCTTTTTGCACTGTTAGTGGAGAGATACTGACGCACTGCAACAAGACGTGACATTGTGCCTGTAGTAGCCTCGTCACCTTCAGGTGGTTGTGGCTGTTCAATCATTTGTTCCATAGCTTCCTGAAAGTTTGAACTTGTAGATTAGTGTACCAGATAAGTTACTAATGAGACAAAAACAAACAAAGTAGGTTAAACGTTTATACATAACTTATTTTGGTGAACTACTGTAATACATTAGCATGTATTGTAGTGCCAACTACATAATAAAATCACTTTCGGAACATATGTCCATGTAGCATGCCTACTGTATTGTCTATTTCCTCACATTCGTTGACATCTAAGGATAAAGAGACATGGTTTAAAGTAGGATGAACATAGTATGACATCATTCATATCATGGGCAAACAGATATAAAACAAACAGGCTATTTTATCATTGTGTGCGCACGTGAACATAACAACTAGATTACAGATCAAGACCAAAAGAATATCCTTCATCTCTTTTAAACCATGTAAGGTGAAATGATACGTTAAGACAACTGTGAATAAAAGTGAACAGAGTAACTGACATTGGCTGCAAACCAAGTAGTTAAATGAACACATCACAGTACCAATCAGTTCAAGGCAGGAGGAGTAAGGACTTACAACAGCGGCTTGAACTAGTGTGCTCATGCCCTTCATCTTGCTGGTGTAACAAACCTTGAAGATTTGCACTGCATTCGGTTCAGGCTCTTTTTGGTCCGCACGGGCTTTCCTCTGTATTTGGAACAAGTCAATATAGATACGATAATATGGCACAAAAAAAGAAGGAAGTAGCAGCTATTTACAAGAGCCTTGCAGTGTGCAATATAGCTACGAGATCCTGTTGTCTGTTGGAATTTCACTTTACAACGGTTGGTTTTGTTCTTCAAACAGTTAGCCTAGAAGAAGATACACTTGTAAGGCACATACATAAATACAAGTTCAATATGTGGTCTGATCAAATACATATAGCCTACCTGATACTTTGGATCAGACCAGTGTTTAACGAGGGCTGTCCAGTCTTCATCTGTAATATATTCCACTGGAGATGTTTGGACGATTCCATTGTTAGCCTTGCCTTCAAAGTGAGATTTTCTAAGGTGGTACCGATACTGTCGCAGAGCAAACTGAAAAACATGAGTGCATGCTTGTTTAGTTGCATCATCTTTCGGATCCAACTTGAACCTCATCTGTTGAAAAAAGAATGTGAGTCTTATTAGGAGGAAGCTAGAAAGTATGGGACAGAGCAAGACAATATT
Source organism: Aegilops tauschii subsp. strangulata (assembly GCF_002575655.3). Classification (NCBI taxonomy): domain Eukaryota; kingdom Viridiplantae; phylum Streptophyta; class Magnoliopsida; order Poales; family Poaceae; genus Aegilops; species Aegilops tauschii. The sequence continues at coordinate 536,200,133 of NC_053036.3, read as the reverse complement.
ACTAATTGCGATGAATAACATTACTTACGGATAAATGGTCAAGGAAGGTGTTAAACTGGGTATTGTCTTTCTCATTCCTGTACTGGATCCACGTTGGGAGGATACGTGCATGACACCTAACGGCAACAGCTACCTCTGATACTAACTTGGCTGACTCTGTAGCATCACGTGGCCTTTTTAAACCTGCCTAAAAATGGATCGCCATTCTTCCTCCTTTAGATTTTGTTAATCTGTCAAGCATTATCCCTGATGTCTGTTTCCGCTTGCGCCGTGGTGCTAGTTCAACAACGAATATGGAAAGTGTTAGTGTACATCAAACTGTGAGAGTACATATAAAGGAGCATGCAACTGCAACTTGAATCGGTCAGGTACCGTCTTGGTGTTGATGCTCATGAGGTTCATCTGATCTTGCCAAGTCCTGTTGTGTCAGCAGTGCTTCGGAAGTAGTGTTAGGTGTGAAGGCAGCTTGGGAACTGGCCAGTTCCGGAGCAAACGAACGAGTAACTGGTTGAGATGCTGGTACAGTTGAAGCGGATGCTGCAGCTGGTGGAGCAGGTGATACTGTGTTTGTAGATTTAGCCGGTGGACTTGGACCTTCTACTGCACTATAAGTACCAGCAGAATCTCGACGGCAGAACCTTTTCCGTTGCACCCGACGAGTAACAGCACTCCCTACTATATTATTTTCCTTGCTCTTTTTTTGACTTTGCCATGTCAAGCTGTACCCACAACACAAAAGAATAAAATCACTCTTCAGAACTCATTGATGCATGATACAGACAAGCAATACTTTGATGTAAGACAACCGTATGAGGATGGAATATGTAAGAAAAACAGGACGGCATGACATATTCACAGCTACGATGTGCAAACTAAGCAGAAGGATTTTCAAGAAAATAGAAGTAATGCAAGCTAGACACCATATGAAAGATGCAACCAATATTACTCTGCCAAGTTAAAAGTGTCTTGTCATAAGTGGCAATTCGAAAAATTAGAAGCAGTACAACATAGAAATCAATGCAAGATGCAACCACTATCAAACTGCCATGTTAAAAGCGTCCAATCATGAGTGACTGATGCGGGATACACAACAGCAGTACTTTGATGTAAGAACATGGTATGATAGATAGATGCAGTGTATTCTAGACACAGAAAGCCATGTCATATGCACATGTATAACGTATGAACTCAGCACGTGCAACTTAATCAAAATAGAAGAAATACAGGCTAGAAAACATATGCAACATGAAACCAATTATCACACTGTCAACTTAGAGCAAGCACCTGCGATGGTGGAGTATGGGAGACGAACTCATCATGTAGACTTGGGACTTCAACTTCATGAGCAGTAGCAGTGGCAAATCTAGAGAGTCTCTGTTTGCGTCGGTCCGGAGGACCACCAACATCCCCTAACTTACTCTTTTCCTTCCTAATTTCTGATATTGCCTTATGAAGTCAAAACCACAAGAAGATGAATAAAATTAGCTCTGCATAACTGGTTGATGCATGATACAGACGAACACTACTTTCATGTAAGGCAAGCGCAGGATAGGAGGATGGAATATATACAAAAAAAGACAGCGTTTCATATTCACACGTACGATAGGAGGATGGAATATGTATGAAAAAACAGTAAGCGGAAGGCATTTCAACAAAATTAGAAGAAATGAAAGCTAGGCACCATATGAACATGCAACCAATATCACTCTATCAGGTAAAAAGTGTCTCGTCGTAAGTGCCATTTCAAGAAATTAGAAGCAGTACAAGCTAGAAGACAATGCAAGATGCAACCTACATCACAGTCCCAAGTTAAATGTGTCTTATGGGTAAGTGATCGTTGCAGGTATAAGTTGTAAGCTACGCAGATGCAATTCAACATAATCAGAAGCAATACAAACTAGACATCATACGGAAAACGCAACCACGTATAACAGTTCCAAGTAAGAGCAAGCACCTGTGATGGTGGAGTAGGGGAGATGTGCTCATCATGTATACGTATGTTCTAGAAACAGGAACACGTGTCATATTCACAGGCATTATGTGTAAAGTAAGCAGATGCAATTCAAGTTAGAAGCAATACAAGCTAGACATCATACGCAACATGCAACCACATATAATAGTGTCAAGTTAGAGCAAGCACCTGTGATGGTGGAGTAGGGGAGATGTGCTCATCATCTACACAGCTATGTTGACTGTCCAGCCTTGCGTTATCTTGCGAATCTTGTTGGGAGGATGGCGGAGTAGAATCTGTAGAGACCCCCTGTTTGAGTTGCTCCGAAGGACCACCATCATCCACTGCCGGACTAATTTCCTTCAGCTGTAATGATTTTGCATTGTGAAGTCAAACCGATAAGAAAAAGGAATAAAATTCGCTCTTCAGAACTCATTCATGCATGATACTGACGAACACTACTCGGATGAAAGGCAAACACATGATGCGAGGATGGAATATGTATGAAAAACAGGATGGTATTCACACCTATGATGTGGTAACTAAGCAGAAGGCATTTCAACAAATTAGAAGCACTGCAAGGTAGACACCATATGAAAGATGCAACCAATATCACTCTGCCAAGTTCAAACTGTATGGCGTTTCAACAAATTAGAAGCAGTACATGCTAGAAATCATATGCAAGACACAACCAATATCACAGTGGCGACTTAAAGGTGCCTTATCATAAGAGACTGATGCGGGATATGCAAGAATAGTAGTCTGATGTAGAAAAAGGAACACATGTCATATTCACAGGCATTATGTGTAAAGTAAGCAGATGCAATTCAACAAAGTTAGAAGCAATACAAGCTAGACATCATACGCAACATGCAACTACATATAATAGTGCCAAGTTAGAGCAAGCACCTGTGATGGTGGAGTAGGGGAGATGTGCTCATCATCTACACAACTACGTTGACTGTCTAGTCTTGCATTGTCTTGCGAATCTTGTTGGGAGGATGGCGGAGTAGAATCTGTAGAGAACCTCCGTTTCAGTTGCTCGAAAGGACCACCATCATCCAATGCCTTGCCAATTTCCTTCAGCTTTATTGATTTTGCATTGTGAGGTCATACCGACAAGAAAAAGGAATATCATTCGCTCTTCAGAACTCATTCATGCATGATACTGACGAACACTACTCTGATGAAAGGCAAAGTCATGATACGAGGATGGAATATGTACGGAAAAATGGACGGCTTGACATATTCACACCTATGATGTGGGAACTAAGCAGAATGCACTTCAACAAATTAGAAACACTGCAAGACACCATATGGAAGGTGCAATCAATATCACTCTGCCAAGTTAAAACTGTCTCGTCATAGGTGGCGTTCATCAAACTAGAAGCAATACATGCTAGAAATCTTATTCAAGACACAAACCAATATCACACTGCCAACTTAAAGGTGTCTCATCATAAGTGACTGATGCAGGATACACAAGAAGAGTAGTTTCATGTAAGAACATGGTGTGATAAACAGATATAGTATGTACCAAAAACAGGAAAGCGTGTCATATTCACATGTATCATGTGTAAGCTAAGCAGATGTAGTTTACACTAATTAGGAGCTAGACACCATATGCAACATGCAACCAGATATCACACTGCCAAGTTAGAGCAAGCACCTTGGATGGTGGAGTAGGGGAGCGGAGACTTGGACCTTGTAATGCACTATCAGTACAAGGAGAATCGGTACAGATGCTCCGTTTACGTTGATGCAGAGGACCACCATCATCGCCTTCCTTACTCTTTTCCTTCCTCTTTCTTGATTTTGCCTTGTCAAGTCAAACCCACAAGAAAAAGGAATAAAATTTACTCTTCAGAACTCATTGATGCATGATACTGACGAACACTACTTTCATGTAAGGCAGCCGCATGATAGGAGGATGGAATATGTAAGAAAAACAGGACGGCGTGACATATTGACATGTATGATGTATAAAGTGTAAACTAAGCACAAGGTGCTTGAACTTGTTAGAATCGATGCAAGCTAGAAACCATATGAAAGATGAAACCAATATCACTCTGCCAAATTAAAAGGGTGCCCTAACAAATGCATTTGACCAAATTAGAAGCAATACATGGCAACAAGCTAGAAATAATATGCAATATGCAACGAATAAAGGTGACTAATCGTAAGTGATTGATGCAGGATACAGAAGAGAGGTAGTTTCATGTAAGAACAAGGTTAACACATAGATGTAGTGTGTACCAAAAATAGGAAGGCATGTCATATTCACATGTATAGTGTGTAAACTAAGCAGATGCAATTTACCCTAATTAGAAGCATTACAAGCTAGACACCGTATGCAACATGCAACCACATATCACACTGCGAAGTTAGAGCAAGCACCTGTGATGGTGGTGTAAGGGAAGTGCGGTCTTTAGGTACAGAGCTACGTTCAATATCTTCATTTAGGCTTGCTGTTTCTTGAGAATCACGTGGAGAGGATGAAATTGCATTCTTTATAAGAGTATTGCGTCTCATATTAACCCACGCGCGTGACTATCTCATCATAGGCGATAGACGCAGGATACACAAGAACAGTAGTTTGATGTAAGAACATGGTGTGATAGGCAGATGTAGTATGTACCAAAAACAGGAAGGCGTGTCATATTCACATGTATAATGTGTAAGCTAAGGAGATGCAACTTAACAAATTAGGAGCATTGATGAGGGATACACAAGAAAAGTAGTTTTATGTAAGAACATGGTTAATAGAAAGACGTAGTATGTACCAAAAATAGGAAGGCATGTCATATTCACAGGTATAATGTGTTAACTAAGCAGATGCAATTTACCCTAATTAGAAGCATTACAAGGTACACACCATATGCAACATGCAACCACATATCACACTGCCAAGTAAGAGCAAGCACCTGCGATGGTGGTGTGGGGGAATTGCGGTGATCAACTAGAGAGCTACGTTGACTATCTTCATTCAGCCTTGCTGTTTCTTGAGAATCATGTGGGGAGGATGACACTGCACTCTTTAAACGAGTAGGGCATCTCACAGTAACCCACTCGGGTGACTGTCTCATCATAAGTGATTGACGAGGGATACAAAAGAGCATTAGTTTGATGTATGAACATGGTTAATAGACATATGTAGTATGTATCAAAAATAGGAAGGCATGTCATTATCAAAGGTATAATGTGTAAAGTAAGCAGATGCAATTTAACCAAATTGGAAGCAATACAAGCTAGACACCATATGCAACATGCAACCACATTTGACAGCGCGAAGTTAAAGCAAGCACCTGGGATGGTTGTGTGTGGCAATTGAGATCATCAACTGCAGAGCTACGTTTATTGTCTCCAACTGCTGACACTGCACCCATTAGAGCGCTGAAACGCTTAGTGCTTATCTTCGAATTACACTGGAGCGACTTCTGTCTTTTTTTTCTGCATTCATGAACACTGCGTCAGAGTCTGAAATACCCATGCATAAAAAAACAATAGTGTGAGTATGGGTGAAGTGTGTGCACAATTAGTATAGTGTAAAGGTAGCAGATAGCAGGTCTGTGAGAAATAAATGACGGGAGGCATATGATAGCTCTACAACATGCATGGCACACTAAATTACTACAGGATTCTATAAAAATAACAGTCGACTGAAAGCAAATAGGTCAGTCCATTTTTTCTGCACCGTCCGATGTACAAAGAACTGGCAGATCACCTTCATCTACCTCCAGCCAGTCAGTGTTGACGATCTTCCTCGAAACGCCAGCGACCATCGGCCCAGTATTCCTCCCCTGCCTGTGCCCTCCCCTCGACCTCACCGCACCGCCGTGCTTGGCACCGCCCCGCCGTCCATCCATTCAAGCCCCGCCGACCTCCAGATCGGGCGCAAGCAGCTCCTGCGCCCCACACCCCTATGATAGACACCGATGCGCCGCTTCCCCGGGGAACAGGCGGACTAGGTGCTCCGCGCGCCTAAGCGGGTGCTGCTTCTTTTAATTGCGGTTCGACTAACCCTGAATTGAAATCCAGGTAGGCTACTGACCTCTAGGAAAGGTGAAATAGTAAAAGGGAGGAAACCTTGTGCATTTAGTATCACGAAGAAGATGTAGTAAGAAGCGCTCAACTAGTTTCTTTCGTGGGATGAATACGGTGTGAGCGGAGACGTAAGATTTGCACGAATAAGGGAAGAGGAGTACCTCTTTCTGTTGGCAGTGCTGTGTCCTCCTTCTGTTTTTCCGACGATCTTCTTGTTGTTCGCCAGAAACCAGAAGTTGTGGAGGATGGTGCAGCCTTGGACGAACCCATGGCCAAGTTGTTGAGTGTGGTGCGGTGGCCGTCTGTCGGCGGCGGGGAAGCAGATCCGAGGCGGCGAACGACGGCGTAGCGGGAACAGCTCCGGTGCGGTGGACGGTTGCGACAGTGGAGCCGCAGCAGTGAGGCGCAGGACGGCGTGGTCGGAGTGATTCTGGTACGGCGCACCTCAGCGTCGGCGTCGTGGAGGCAGCTCTGCCTCGGCTTCAGCTGCTAAGTCCTTGAGGGCGTTGCGGTTGCGGTTGCGTTGGACGACGACGTCGGGGTACCGGCTCCGGCGTGATGGAGGAGGGCGGCGGTGGATTGGCCGCTATGGGGTGGAGGACGGAGGAGGCTGGGGTTTCGCGGCTGGTGGAGAGGGCGTTTTCGTGCCCACGGAGTATGAATGGGGAAACGGAGGGAGGCGGGGAACTAAGGGGGAACAATGTTTCGGTTTGAGACGTGCTTGTTTGAAATTTGGGGAAAGTTACAAACTTTGCCCCCATCTAAAATTTCGGACATATTGCGGGTTGGGGGTAGGACAGTCATGTCTGGTGTCCCAAATGTGGGCGGGACAGATTTCGGTCGAGCGCATGGGTAGGCGCCCACGGCGAATGCTTCTCGGAGGCGGTTGAGACTGGCGTCTTGGTGAAGTTACAAACCTACCCCGGTTTAGACCTTTGGACATCGGGCCGATAGGCTACACGGGCCAGAGTCAGGACAGTAATTTCCTACCACCAAAACATTAGTCTCGCGCAGTTTCGGGTGACCAGAGGCCTATTTGGTGCTTCGTTCAATATTTGGGAGCAGACGCATTAACGTTTTCGGTTCTCTTGAATTGAACTTTCAGGATTTGTCAAACTTCACAAATCTTTACTCTTGAAAATCCTAAAGCTACGATTATTTTGGAATGGAGGGGGTACATTTGAATATACATTGTACACGAGTATATATTAAAAAATATGCAACTTACCTTAGTTCATGCATGGTTCCAGATATAATCTCCTTGGTTGCAAAAAAAAAGTTAGATATGCGTATGAATATATATAGCATGTTCAAACTCACAACAAAGATTGATGCCCCCTTTTATATCTGATTTACAAATGCCATTATCTCGGGTTCAAATAGATGAATGCACTTCCTATGAATTCGAATCTTCGAAACCCCCTTTATGTTGAATTCGACATGTATTCTATTTCTTAGCTAGCAATTTGGAATGTATCCATGCAAGTGACAAATGTATAAAGTGCTTCACACTAACAACATGGAGTGCACTAATTAATGTTTATATACGAATTGCAAAAGCATCCATTGCCTGTATTTCAAACCGCTCTCACTCTATGGATCGTTAATATGAAATAAACACATGCACATGCTAGAATTCAATAGAGTATGGGTGTCTGATAGACCGATTTTCGTCCATACGCAATTTGAAAAATTCATGATCTCATCCAAAAATAATAATGCCATTTATATTTTAATTTAATGCGTAGAACCGCCTTTTTCACGTAGATGCACTATGGCTCGCCCCGTTCTCACAAACGCGTTATATATCTCTCTATCTAACGCATAAGTGCACACACTTTATATGCATCGGCATTTCTCTTTCACACATGCTCACAATCTCTCTCAGGGTGTCGGGGTGTCTCACGCACATGCTCTCTCTGTTTCTCTCTCTCTTTCTGACTACTATGTACCACTCTTTTCACTAATCTCAGTTGGAAAACACTATTTCTCTCACATGCATATATACACATGCACGGTCTCTACTAGCCCTCTATATGCACATATATGTGCCTACGTGTCTCCCGCACGCACATTATCTTTAGGCCTCTCTCGCACACATTGCCCCCCCGACAGACCTCTCTCTTAGTAGTTGGCAGATATGATTTCATCATATCATTCGGTAGGATACCCCTGGCTGTTAGGCTGGATGGTAATACGAGGCAAAGTTTTACCCTAGTTCGGATCAGACCCTTGCAGTTGAAGAAAGATCCTACTCCTGGTACTGTATATTAGTGATAGGGGTGTGTACAAAGTACGCGTGAATACCAGGCATTGTGCGTGTGTGTATACTATCGACGAACTAGCCCCCAAGCTTGTATAACATACTAAGGGCCTAGGGTTACAAATCATATATAGTCGGCTTATCACCAGTGGGGATAGAGTCCTCCGCGACTCTGGTAGCTTCGTGTTGTACGCCGAGTCCTCCACATGGGTCTTCGTATAACACGTCTTGGTCCAACCTATATGTGGCGCAGGATGGAACCGACCCATGAGTCTTCATGTTGACCCACCACAACTAGAAATGATGTGCCCACCACACCACACACGCAATCGGCCACTAAGAAAATAAGCATATACAATAGTACAACGGTATCTAGCTCACGATACGTCTCCATATTTTGTTGATGACACTGACGGACTTTGCATTTGATGCGTGCTCCGTATTTTGTTAACGACACTTACGGTCATTGTATTTGAAGCGAAAACCCGATATGGTCACTGGACTTCAGAATAAGCTCATCACGGTCACCACATACATTTTGTCATGCTAACCAACATGTGGTTGGATGGTTAGAGGACAGTGGTTTCTCGAGCCCACCAAGGTTAAAGTCCTGGTGCTCGCATTTATCTTGTGTTAATTTCAGTATTTTCCGGCGATGTACGTTCAGTGGGAGGAGACGTTCCACTCGACTACGAGGCACATATGGTGACTTCGTAAAATCTCAAGATCATATATGCTGGCCCACTCTCTTGAAGGTGCTCATAGGGGTAGGGTTCGCGTGTGTGCGCTTATAGCGGTGAGTGCTTGCGCGTATATATGAGCCCTTGCGTCTGTACCGTGTTAAACAAATACATATCATGATTATACGGTCACTGGCTCACCCGTACAACTCCGTATTTTGTTGATGACACAATCAATTGACCAGTCAAACGTTCCACGCGGCGCAACTAGTGTTGCACCATCGGGGCGCGTAACCGTGGGCCCACCTGTCAGCCCGTATATGAAAGAAAGAATTGGTAGTTTGAGTCTGTACTGTGTTAATAAAATAGGAGTACATTTTAGGGTGATCATACGGTCACTGGCTCACCATACAGCTCCGTAATTTATTGATAACACGATCAATTGAGCAGTCAAACGGCCCACATTCAGCAGCGCACATTACCATAGGGCCCACCCGCCAGCGCGTATATGAAGGACATAAATGGTAATAAATTAGTGGTCGGTGGGTATTCGTAGTCGTGAGACCTCTGGTTGGCAGTCACGGCGGTTGGGGGGCGTTCATTGGGCGGTGGGGTGGGGATCCCCGGAGAAAAATCTCGGCGGGGGGGGGGGGGGGGGGGCTAGAGGGATGGCCGGTGCGGCGGCGGACCGGCGGTGGGGAGTGGTTTCGGGGAGGGCGGGCCGGTCGCGGGCGGTGGGGGCGGGCGGTTCGGCCGGTGGTGGCTGGCGGCTCAGGGGGGTGGAGTTTGATGATAAACTGGAGGCCCTTGATTTCGTATTCAACAGCTGGAAAATCTAATGACCAGAGATGAAAAAGTCAGTCGACTGACGTGTAGCCTCACCCCGCACGTACACATGCACGCACGCAAGACAAGCACGCATGTAGGCGTGCAACACTGACACGTACACACGCACGCATGCTGGCGTGCAACACTGACACGTACACATGCACTCACGAACACACGCACGTACGCACCCATGCATGCAACACTGAAACGTACCCTTGCACGCACGCAACACTCGCACGCCTGCATGCACACAGCACACGACGCAAGACACACGCTCAACCTATACATGCATGCACCCTTTGTTAAGGACATGGATTGTTACGGGTATTAATCAATCTTATCTGTGATAAGCAGAACATTGATGTTTGCAGCAGTCTTTATGAATCACAACGTATCGAACGGGCTATCAACATAGTAGGTTTATCTACATGAAAAAGATGACGTCACACTCAATGAACAATCATCGGTTTATGAAATGCCCGCTTCTGACCGCCCTGGCCCACCAAAAGTTCCTCTGCTGTGCGCTATCTGCGTTGGGTCACTGACATGCAGACCATGCACCCAAAGAGCCCACACGTCAGTGGAAGAATGGCGCGGTGTCCTAGGTCAGAGTCGAGGGCGCCACTCGCGGCACGCTTGGCTGAACACGCCTCCGTGCCGCATTCAAACGCCTCCATGAAACCCGCCCGTGTGGAAGCCGAGAAACCCACTCTGGACACACGTCCGTTCATGACCGGGCCGGCGTTAAACGCAACGCCGGCCGAGCTCCTCCCGTCCGCCGTCTATTTAATCTCCTATTTAAACGAGGCCAAACGCCGGCCAAGAATCGCACACCTCCCCGCTCCCCTATCTCCTCCACCATTTTGTCCACTCTTACAATGGCTTACGAAGAGTAGTTATTCCGCATCCAAGCCGGCTGGGTAGCCCGCCGGATACGAGCTATGCAGCTCGCTGATCCACCTCCCTCCCCTCGCCCGACGGAGCCAGTTGCCGCCCCAAGCCCGCGCGCGGTTCAGCAACTCGCCGCTCCAGGCCAGCTCGACGAGGAGCGGCGCACGAGCGTCGTTGCTGCCGTCCACGCCGCCGCCTCGTACCGCATCTCCCGTTTCTGTGGCCGAGACTCCCATGCCGGCGGCCGTGCCATGCAAGCAGCAACAGAAGCCGGGTGCGCGGAGAGCGACGAGTCGGTGGCCAGCGCCTCCGCGTCCGCCGCCATCATCGAGGAGAAGTAGAACACGGGAGGCCGCCGCCGCTTGGGTCCCATGAAGGCCACCGCGGAGGCGACGCCGGCGTACACAGCAGGTGTCTTGCCGGATCCTTTTGTTGCGAGGACCTTCGTCGACCCCGCATGGGCTCCACGGAAGAGGGGAATGTTAGGATGAACTCGAGCCGGTGCCGGCCATGGTGAAGTAGTGGCCAGTGATGAACTCGAACCAGTGCCGGCCACCATCCTCTTCGGCACCAGCCAATGATATCAGTTGGGCAGTGGGGAAGCGAGCCGTCCTTTGCGCTGAAGCATATACCTCCGGGGCTCCCGGCAGTCCGGTGATCGTGCTGCCGGACATGAGGAACACAAATCGATCGGCGGGCGACCATTTAGGCCAGGTATTATATACCTGTGCTGTCCAGAACTAGCACCGCGTAGTTCATTTGAATGTAATGAAATCCGTCATGTTTGTATGAAAATCCAGTATTTTATATGATTTCCGTCGTTGTTTATATGAAATATCAGTTTGTCTACGTGTTTGCGTGAATTTCATCCGGTTGGTTGAGTTGCTGTCATAATGTGTGCGGCTACGGTTGGATGGTGTAATTTGCGGGTCGCTGGTCGGTCTACGGGCGGCTCGGGCGGCGTTGTGGGACAAAAAAACACAGCTCGTGCGAGCTCGTCTCCAACGTACGCGCTGGAGAATGCATGACAGCATGAGCACCCGAGCCATTCCTCGTTCATAGGTGGCAAAGGCACCGGTGGACAAAAGGGTCACCAATATTTTGGCTACCCCGGGCAAGATCCAAACAGCCCCTCCCAACAGATTCAAATCCCTCGTTCGCCGTGGAATTTTGCCATGTGTTGTTTTCATGGACTAGCAAGATGCCCGTGCATTGCACGGAACATCAAGATGCATTTTTTTTACAAAATCCCGCATGCATGCAAGGGATAATTAATGTCCTCCGTTGCTAGTACCACGAGGCAAACACCATTAATATTGCATCGATTAGTGTTAGTGGCCTTGTATATCTGCAAATTGTAATTTTGATAGTGGCCCCTTGTATATAAAAATGGAGGGAGAAAGATGAGAGATAAGGTGAGGAGGAGTGGGGCGTGGTGGTGACTGGTGGTCGGACTGGGCGGAGGCATGGGGATGGACGGCGCATTATGTCTAGGTTTGTATCTCTCTCTCACACACACACGTAGGTGGGGGACGTGCACGAAGAGAAGAGGTGCACGCACGGCGCACGTACTCCCGTCTCTTTCCCAACCACACCCGCGCGGGTACACGGTGGAGCTCATTTCTGTACGAAAAAGGCAGCCCACGTGGTAATTTGGCACGTGTACTGGTTGTCCACTTGGTGGAGGGAGGATCGTCTACCACGGGTGAACAAACAAATTGCGACTTGACGCGTTATGTTAAATTAAAAAAAGAGGCAAACCATGTGGGGCCTACCTTAGAGGCAAGGCTCTATACACTGGAGTACTTTTGATGTGTCCCGTCAACTCGCAGAACGAGGAGAAGCTTGCTTAGTACACCGTCTCCCCCGCCCACGGGCGCGGTGGCTCGCAGGATGAGGTGAAGCTTGCTTACGAGTAGTAGTAGTAGTACTACTACTGTACGCCTTTACGCCCGCTCCCTCGCCCACGCGCGTGGTGGCTCGCAGCACGAGGAGAAAATTTTACTACTCCCTCCGTTTACTCCTCGTCCCTACTACGTACTTTGGTTAGTACTCCCTCCATTTACTTATACAAGGCCACTATAAAAAAATACATTTTGCATCTATACAAGGCCACAAATAGTAATCGAGACAAAAGTTACTACTCCCTCCTTTCCAGTTTATGGCTCAATTTAAAAATCTCTCCAACCAAGGTAGACGGTGAGTGGTCGAATTAATTTCGTAGTTTGCACAAGTAATTAGTATGCTCGTTTTTCTCAATAAGTTATGTTTACCGAGGCATTAATTAGAACGAATGTATGAATGACCACTAAATTTCCATGAACTTGTACATGCATTGGTTAGTTTCCTCTTTACACTGCTTGCGTCGGGTGATCTAACGCACCTCTAAATCCAACATGTAATGGTACTACTACTAGTATAGTAGAATTGAGACTTATCAAACGGAAAAACGAATGTTTTTTAGATGAGCCCTATAAACCCTAGTGGGTACGTACTCCGTAAAAACAGATTTTTCCAAAACTAAGTCGCTCCCTTTCATGAATTCTGTAGTATACTCCTCCGTCGACTCTCCCTTTCATGAATTCTGTACTTCCTGTCGCCGACATGTGGGACATATAGCAACCGGGTCGATGTGTCAAGCACCAAATAACAGTGCAGAACAGCAGGGGGGACGCACCCCACTCGTACCGGCCCAGTAGTAGTAATGAGCAATGAGACGTCAAATCACAATGCCGCACCTTCCGAGACGGACGGAGCAACCATTATTTCACACTTCGGTTCGCCATCATCTCAAACCACGTAGTATTGCTTCTGCCTCAAGAGGGACACGCGCATCGTCTTGGTACATCATGACACGTGGGACCGCATGACAGGCCATGCTCCCCCGCCGATGGCTCGGTAAAATCACCTCATTTTTACTATACTTCCTCCGTATCGGTTTACTAAATGGCATGCACGTCGTTCTAGGTTGAGAATTTAACTGGCTATATATGTGATGAACAGTACTCTAGCCTTTTAAAAAATGTATACTTTTGTACAGTAGTACTATCGATGGATTGCGCCATGGAGCAAAAATTGAAATTAAAAAAAAAGTGGTACATATAGAGAGCGCTCGTCGCCAAATTATGCATATAGTACTATTAAAAAAGCTAGTACGTGCTTAATTGGGGTGCTAAATTCTATTAAAGAAATACTAGTAGTATGTGCATACTGAAGAGTTAAAGTAACGAGAAGAAACATAACATAGTTCTGCTGGGGGCTCAGCACAACACACCCCTCAAATTAAACTAAGCACACCTGAAATTAAACTATGCAACTAATCCGGTAGACATTGCATTAGAAGTTTAGAACCACCATGAGCAACGACACTGCCACCTTACTCGGAGTCCTCGTCCACGTCCTCGACTTCGTCCTTGTCCCTCTTCCTCTTGGCCGATACTTCTTTGCTTGAACCGCACACTTGGCTGTTGCTCTTCATCCAACCCTTGTAGATATTGAAACAAAGGTAGCCATCCATTGCAGCGTAGTGGATGTGGTCTATATCTAGTACATTCCGCTGCCATGCATGACGATGAAACATGTCATGAGGTTTCTCTAGTTTACGGTACGAAGGATGAACCATGGCTCCTGCCAGGGTCAGCATTGAAGGCTGACGAGCGGGCACCAGCCGATTCTTCTGGAGGTCGAAGGGGTTGCCTACAACGAGGCCTATCCGACCCAGGACTTCTTTGTCGTTCTTAAAGTCTACAGTAACGAATTTCACTGTTTTGTCCTTGAGGAAGTTCTGAAAATCCTGGCACTCAACGTCGGCATGGCATATGTGGTAGACCAAGCAAACATTATGTACGCAAACCTGGATCACGGCGGGCTTCTTCCTCTCTTCGTCCTTTAGATCCTTCTCTCGTCCCAGGACTGTTGTGTACTCAACATCTAGCCCAGCGACCCACTCATCATCTGAGTTTTCGAACATGCGTCTGAAGCGAGAAAGGCATCCTTTCACCGTCGCGGAAGAACGGGTGTAGATGACGTCGAACTCATCGCCGGTGATGGTTCTAACCTTGTACTCACCGCCAATCGTGGAGATTTGGGACGCCATGGATTTGGGAGCAGGGTTAGGATTAGTGGAACTACCGTAATGTGAATGGACGGGACGACTAGGAGTGAACCGCCGTAGTACTGAAGGACGTGCAGGGACGAGTAGGAGCGAACTGCCAGCGTGCGAACGGCAGGGTAGTGGCTTTCCATTCTCCCATGATACGGGTTTCCGAGAGCCCTTGGATCTGAGATCGAACGGTTGCATGGCGCGATTCTAGACCTATGGGTGAATATCCTATGGTCAACGAAATTTCAAAAAAAGAATAGCTTATTCCTCTGTATCTCACATGGGTTTCATAATTATAGGAATTGGTTCCATAACCAACATTGGTTGGGAATTATGCCTAGATCCCGTGTAAATGGAAATTTCTCAAATTAATAGAGAAAGCACCGTAAAGATCAATTAGTGAGCGACTGGGTCGATACAACTAAAAAAACTGCTTACTTATCCCATGATATGGGGCAATTCTGCAAATTTTCAGCAACTTAGCATGCGACCGTTTGATCTCAGATCCAAGGGCTGCCAGCAGCCCGTATCATGGTTGCGCCTACCACGACCGTCGCATCGCTCACGCGGTCGCGCCCTTGGAGATTTAACACGGTGCGTTAGGCTATCTGATGTTGGCATGTCATACATAGTCATCACTTAGTCACTCATACTAAAACAAGGTTGGATATAAGTGTAATTTTTTTACTCCTCTCTATCTCTTTCTTCGTACTCCCTCCGTCCCATAATATAAGAACGTTTTTGACACTAGTGTAGTGCCAAAAACGTTCTTATATTATGGGACACAGGGAGTACTAGTATTTATTGCATTTGCCAAGGAGTGACCTCTTCAAATGAAATGGTGTTGCTAAGTTTGCTCCATTTAATTAGCTATAGACTCAAAATTGTCTTTTCACCAAGGTACACGCGCTTAGCACCGTTTCTTCCTTGGGTCACCAAACTAGTCTCTCTCTTCTTGATTAACTTTCCACATTAGACTTTATGCCTATGTGGCAAGCTTAAGCACCTGTAGGAGCAAGTAAAAGTAAGTACAATAGTGCGCTTTACATGGCATTTTTGCATATGTGGAGGAAAGAGAGGCAAGGAAAAAGTGGAGAAGTGGGCTCTCATGCAAGAGCCAGCCTCTACTACATGGTGGAGCATTGGGAGAGGCACCTGTATGGAGGTGGTCAGGAATCGGGAGACTCACGCCGGTCGTAGCGCCGCAGTTAAAATGATAATGGCAAGTCAAATCACGGGGCCCCACCTGTCCAGCAGTAACTCGCTGTCAAATCACACAGCCCTAGGTTTGCAGTAGCCTACTCCCTCGTGTTCTCGCGTCTCTGTCGAACCGACTAGGCGGAACTGCCCCTCCTACCGCGCAGGCAAAGCCCCGCCCTCGACTTTTAAATACAACTACATCCGCTTAAGAATCCAATGATATACTTTTTGTGACATAGTAACTCATATTTAGTTAGTCAAATGGATGACCTAGAACTACGTGCAGGCCCTATAAACCGAGACGCCTAAAAATAAAAAAACCGAGACGGAGAGGGTAGTTCAGCACGTATCTTTTTAGATCAATATAGTCGGGATTCACCAAGGAGCAAAACCAAGTGGTAGGCTGCTCCTGTCGTGTTGGCGTAGCAACTCAAGCAGGGTCAGTCCGCACACGAAATGGCGACACACTTAACAGGACCCCTGTGGCTGACATGTGGCTCATCCACCGTCTTGTTCCACGTGCGATGCACCAAATTACTCTTCGGAGCAGCGGTTGGAATCGGAGGCACCCCGGTCGTAACGCCGCAGTAGTAGAAAATGAGCGATGAGGGGTCAAATCACAAAGCCCCACCTTTCCCGCATTAAGCTGGACAGACGAAGCAACCATCATTTCACTCTAGGGCGCAAGAGCATAAAGAAAATAGAAAACAATGATGCGTGCGGCAGCTACCTAGGGCACCCTAGGGTAGGGGTCTCCACTACAGATCCTTTTTTTGAAAGCGCCTCCACTACAAATCGGCTTCTCCCTCGTCCTCTTGAAGAAAACCGATGATGAGTGCGGCGGTAGGGTTTGTAGGAGTACTACGGCGTGCGGGGCCACATCGTAGTAAACGGGTTCGAGTCGACGCCTTAAATATGTGTGGGCCGATTGGTTTTACGGGAACGAGGCAGCATTTTGGGTTCGGGGACCAGTGGAGATATAGTACGTACAAAAATTGTGGACGTAGGTTCGACCGAAAGGCAATGATGCATGGGCCCTGCATTTTGATATACCCGGGGCCGCGTGAAATTTGCTACTCTACTCAAAACTAGTAAGGTACACATGTATTGAACGCATGAGATTTCGAAACCAAATTACGAATAAATACACACTATAGCATGTAAAGCTTTGAGTCATATATGCATGATGTAGATGTTCGTTTAGTTCTTATAGTTCATCTCATTCAAAATCAATTAGTTTTATAAAATGTTAAGATTCATGGGGCTGTGCATTGTAAATCATAAAGTAAAAAACAAATAATGGCAATTCATTTAGAAAAATAATAATCAATTATGATACAGAAGATTCTAGAACAAAGGAGAAGTGCTTGTGTTTTGAGGTTTGTGCATTATGCTTAAGTTCAACCATGGAGTCTTCTAAATTGTACATGTGGCAGATCTGGTGGAATGTTGATGATATCCAACGGCCAGTAGTGCTCGGATTTTCCTATCTCTGCACTGTCGGGTTAGCTTCATCCAGCGACCATCTTTCAAAGTTATTGGCACACTATATAGTTCTTGTGCCATAGTTGCATGTTTTGGAAAAAAGCTACTAGTGGGTTGTACTATCTATTTAGGAATAGAAGATGTATACATGGAAGTTGTAGGGAAAGAGATGACATGGAGCATCTCAATTCCTATGAGTAGGGATTGGAAAAGAGATGTCATTTGGTTCACATCATAGGAACTTTTCTATTGAATCTAGAGATGACATGTATCTTAATTCCTATGAGGAGGGATTAGAAAAGAGATGTAATTTGGTTCATATCATAGGAACTTTTCTATTGAATATACGCTAATGTTTATTTTCCTTTGAAATTAAGGGAGTATAGGAATCCATTCATATGAATCAAGTGGCTCTAAAGCTATAGAAATGATATCATGTTTATTTCCTTTGAAATGTGGAGTATATGAATCTATTCCTATGAACCAATTGGCTCTAAAGGAAAAAATCCTATAAAAATCATATCATATAGAGTTCCTATGATATTCGTCGACACTAAAGGATGCTTGAAATTGCTGCGGGTGATACGATGGTCTTTCTTTGTAGACTCCTCACCCATCTTTATAGTTACCTCTCGAAGATGAATGAAATGATATAGACATGGTATTCTACATGTGCAATTTGGTACACGAAAACTCGGTAAAAGTTTGCGAGGTTCGAATTTTCAATAAAGCTATATGCACTGCATTTCGGAACGGAGGGAGCATACGGCAGTTGCTAACACTCACTTGGAAGATTTGTGTGTAGGAGGAGTGGCTGTTCTGTTAAATGACATGGCAAAACTGACACTGTCGGATGCCGATCTAACGGTTCTTACGGCATTCGTTAGGAAAAGGCTTGTGGCGAACGTTTGTCGGATAATGATTTACGGACACATGCATTGCATTGATACGTGCCCCCCTCTCTCTCACGCACACACACCCTCACGAGTCACGACTCTCCCGAGTCCTCTCGCAGACTCGCACGTCGCACCCACCGTCTATCTGCAGGTAGACGTCACGCACATATGTGCTCTTCACACCCTACCCTCAAAACTTCTAAAAAACAAAAGACGGCGCGCACATTTTATTTTAGCTCACACGTCACACACTTATACCATTACTCTTGCGGCGAACGTTCTTTGGGCATAGTATATTGTACTCTCACGAAGAGAAGCGGTGCACGCACGCACTAGTTCTCTCACACCCACTCGCGGGTACACGTAGGAGCGCATTTTTTTGAAGCTGGTACAACAAAATCACTCCACTATATATAAAAGCAGGAGGCTTAGCGCTTGCTTTACTAGGGTTCCTCTCGTTCACTCTCTCATGCTCTCCAGATCTAAGCAACGCATAGGCGGCCACACTCTCTCTCAGCTCACGGCTGGTCACAAATCCGGCCGGACAACCTCGATCGGGGCAGGGGTGTAGGTGCATCGTTCACGCTGTCGTCGTCGGCGAGGGAGGAGACCAACGGCTGCCCGCGCGTCCCGATCGGCGGCCGTGCTGTTCTCTCCGAGAGAGCGCTGGCTCGGGAGGGCCTCCGACCCCTTCTTCCTTCCTGCGGTATTGTGGCCAAGATGCGGCCTCCCGACGCCGTCTTTGCCACATGCCGACGACCCTCAGGTATATATTCCTTCGAAACCTGCCTTGCTCTTCTGCCCCAGCTCCCTTCGTGTGGATCCTTTTCTACTTCCGTCCGCTGTTCCAAAGCCACCTGGACTTCTACTATTATTAGAAGTAAAGCTAGTTCATACAGTCGACTCAAAGCATTGGTTCAAACAGGGAAGAAAGTGGGAAAGCTGTAGCATGAATCTAGGACTTGGTTCTAAGAGGAAACGGGGGAAAGTAGTAATATCTGTCACTGTTTAAATAACCGTATTTCGTATTTGTGCAAACAGGGATGTCTGTCTCCGTATCGTTTCTATCCGCGCAATCAAAAGCACACACCTCAGTTTTAGTACAACTGCGCAAAATGAGATGGCTATCCCTCGTTGCCGTCGTCTAACCTCCCGTCTTCAAGGTATCCCTACATTGGTACTAGTAACTAAGGTAGAATGACCAACACAATCTAAAAGAAGCTGATTCGTACGTATTACTTCCTGATTGCAGTGCAGGGATGAGCGAAAACAACTGCATCCTAGTCCGGAATGCACTTTCTACCAGTTCATCCATGGACCGAGGACTAGCTGGCACGGCTGCACGGCGGTTTTTTGGACAGGTGCGCGGACAAGAGGCATTGTGGTCTACTTATTTCTGCAAATAGCGGTGCTTAAATTTAGTGGAATGCACAAGCATTTCAGCTGGTCAGTACACTGCATGGTTCAGTTCAGCATTCCAGCTGAGACCACAATTATAATTGGTTATTCTGGAAAGAGAGAACCTAACCTTGAATGGTGGCAACAAGAAAAAACCAGAGTGAACTCCAGGAAATTTAAGCCTGCCGGGAGGCCCTTTGCTCAGAGAAGCCTTGCTTGTTTTTTCCTGATTTGTAAACCTTCTCACAACTTTGTCTTTTGCTGTGAACTAGTATATGTTTGTTATGTTCTATGAATCATTGAGAGGTATAAAATTGCTTAACTTATGCTTTTCAAGTTTTTTATGAAGACGAGTTTAATGTGAGTGTTCCACATGAGCGCTGGACTAGCGTGTGAACGTTTGGAATTTATTACATTGTGGCCTCAATTAACTGCATGAACCACTGTAACAAGATACATAGTTGATTATATGTCAGACAACAGATTGTTGATTGTTAGCTGGTCGATAGCCTAGTGTTGAAGCGAGCTGAGCCAATGTGCCGTGTTTTGCACAACTTCTTACAAGTGGGGTAGCACCAACAGTGTTTACAAGTTCTTATGTATACGTCAACGCATGGTTCTCAAACGAGTGCTCTATTTCATCAAAACACACACTGCTCGTATGATAAACCGTGACAACTTATGTCTTACCATGCCATATTCATGAAAAAACTAGTGAGGACGCATCTGTTTCGGCAACAATTACGATGGTTCTTACATGATTCACGGGCACACAAAAGTAGCAGCAGTTCCCATAAACGAATTCAAACAGAGTACTAGCCCCAGAGGGGTCGATAACAGGCAAGGTTCGGATAATTAGACACAATCCAAACTACTATTAAACACTAGCTCGGGCAACTATTTCATGCCTCGATCTAATTTGGGCTGGACACAAGACGGACCTTGCCATGAACATCATCGAGGACGTCCCGCAGCAGCTCAATCCTGTGAACCTTCATGAAGACAACCTTGTGGCCTTGCCACTGATAAACTTGTTTGTGGAGGCATGCCACGTCATCTTCCTGCGTAAGCTTGACAAGAACAGTATGCCTCACAAACGAAGGAGTAGCTTTGAACTTCTTGTGCTTCAGTACACCCTGGACAACACGCCTGACAACAGTGAGGCTGGAATACAACTCTTCATTGGTATAACCGCAAATGGCTTCCAGGATCCAACAGCCTAAGAACTCTATTTTCCCAGTGCGTATATTCAGGTCGTCCGCCTCATAGCGAGTGACATGTACAACCACACAATCCTTGTCTGCATTAGGGCTCTAATTGAAACAGAAACAAATTATGAATTACTTTTCAGTATAAGAAACACAAGTTATTTAAACCACTATGTATAGCATGGCATCGAAGCTAATAAAAATTTGCATTATTAATCACCACATACTTCCTTTTCTAAAAAAAATCACCACATACTTAGATGAAAAACCACAATCGAGATCGGAAAAGAAGGAAATCACCTTGGGCAGCTCAGCGGGGGGGGGGGGGGACACATCCTCGAAGGGGGAAAACTACTCCTGCAGTGCCACGGGGGCTGTAACCTCAAACGGGGCGTTGTCCATCTCAGTAGTGGCCGTGAGCGTATCTGGAGTCAGCTCGGTGGTTGCCTCCATCTTCTTGGAGCTCTCTGTCTCGTGGGGATCAGCCTCCCGCGTCTGCTCCAATATCGGCAGATCTTTGCCTCGTTCTCCTTTGTCCATCATGAAACTGACGAATACTAGGAGACCACTGAAAGGAAAACACCATCACAATGACAATGAAACAAAAAAGAGAGTGAGGATCGGTTACTGCTTTGCAAAAGTTTTTTTCTCTGAACGAAAATATACCAACATCACGGATCCGCTTACCTTCCCTTCGTTCGGAGAGAAGAACAGTGGCAGATGCGAGTGTTGCCTTTCTTGAAGAAGGTGAGGGAGAAGGATAGTCCGAGGGAGAAGGGGATTCAGCAAAGAGTGAAATGATGGTTGCTTCGTCCGTCAAACTTAGACTGCGGGGAGGTGGGGTTTTGTGATGCGACGGCTCGTTACTGCCGCGCTACGACCGGGGTGACTCTCAGCCTCCATACTGCCTTCTAATTTGGTGGATGGCATTTGGGCCCGCGCGCTGCATGGCCCGCATGTCGGTGAACAAAAGTATAACAGCATTCAGTAGAGGGAGATGTTTCAATGACCTAGGAGGAGCCAGAAGCGGTAGAGTGTCTCCACTGTACTTGTAGTGATTGTTTTTCTGGGTAGCTGTAGAGTGTCTCCACTGTACTAGTAGTAATTGTTTCTCTAGGCCCAAGACAAAACAGCCCATCCACACTAGTAAATAGTAAAATCAATTCAAAAGCCCATCCACACTGGGTGCTCTTCTTCCTCCTCGCTCCCACCCACCTCACGTCAGCTCGCTCCACTCGTACCCCCAAATTCCACACCTCACTCCTACAGAAAACCCCAGCTCCCCTTCTTCCTCACTCCTACAGAAAACCCCCAGCTCCCCATCTTCTTCGCTCGCACTACAACTACGCTCGTCATTCGTTACTCTGCTCAAATCCGTGCGCGCGACGCGACACCCTCGAGGAAAATGGAGTCGGCTGAACCCAGCGCCAAGAAGATGAGGCTCCCGCCAGCGGCGACGCCTGTTGTAGATCCCGCACCCGGCAGCGCGGGGAGAAGCGGCGACCCCGCTCCCACCGGATCCCAGGAACCCGTAGAATCTCGGGTGGACCGCATCAGCGATCTCCCGGACGCCGTCCTTGGGGAGATCATCTCGCTTCTCCCCACCAAGGATTGCTGCCGCACCCAAGTCCTCTCAATTCGGTGGCGCCCTCTATGGCGCGCCGTGCCCCTTAATCTCGACTGTCGTCAGCTATCTCTCTTCAATGATTTTGAAATCCCCAGAGCCATCATCTCCTCCCACCAGGGCTCCGTTCAAAGCCTCTGCATCCCGTCATGCTACCTGAGGAGGCATACCATGCCCTGCACGGTGGACGCCTGGCTTAAATCCCCTGAATTCACAGAACTACAGCTGCTTGAGTTCTACTCTTCCCCTGGAAATCACATACCACATACCGAATGCCATGAACTTGTGCCCTCAGCACCGATGTCCAACTCGCGATTTTCGTCCTCTCTCCACACCGCCACCTTTGCGCTGTGCTACCTACCAGACAATCTGGTACTAAACCTTCGACTCCCATTTCTCAAGAAACTTTCACTTGTGCGGGTTCGTATATCGGAGGCCTCATTGCACAACATCATCCACTCCAGTTGCCCTGCGCTGGAGTGCTTGGTGCTTGTTTTCACAGTTAGAATCGGTTGTCTCCAAATAAAGTCGCCTAACCTTGTAAGAATTGGAATTTCTTTTGACGGAAGGCAGCTCATCATCCAATATGCCCCTTCACTTCAAAGGTTGATCCTTGATTCTAGTTATTCACCATTGCAAATAACCGTCCTCTCTGCACCTAAACTGGAGACCTCGGGTGTAATACATGATCTCTGTGCTCATTTCAATATGGTGTTTGGCTCCACAGTTCTTCAGGTACTTTATATTATCATCTACACTTGTAACCATAAGCTGCATTTTAAATTTCTGCGCATAATTTATATATCATCTTGGAGTACACATTTTGTACTAATATTATGTTCTATGCTCAATGAAGAGTTTCTCCATGGATGGCCTATCAATGGTGCTGGATCCTGTCAAGATCTTATATATCCAAATGAATAGTTTTGATCTGAACAAGATTATTGGCTTGCTGCAATGCTTTGCATGTCTGGAGAAGTTGTATATAAAGGTGATAATTTCACGCACATTGGAAGCCCGCATATAGTGTACTAGAATTAACCGTTCAACTGTTGCTCTTTCGACACTCTTCTTTTAGACCTTAACTGTTTTCAATCGTCATGTCTATTTAGGCAACAGGACGGGGTAAGAAAGTTATAACCAATCGGTGGATTCGTAAGCATCGGGATTTTCTCACTTCTCATGAGATTCGATTGAAGACAATAACGCTAGAATGATACGTAGCCAACCGTGCAAACACAAGATTTGTCACATTCTTCCTGCTGAATGCGAGGTTACTATTGTCCATCAGGCTTAAGTTTATCAGCAGCATGGTTTTGACGGATGGGTATGTTGAAGAGCAAAAAAAGGAGTTTCAGGTGGGCAAAAGAGGTTCTAAACGTGTCGGGCTTCTATTTACAACATATTGTGGTCATAATCCAGTAAATTTTACGACCCAGGATGTTCATTCTATGGACCTGACCGATCCATTTGACTGTGACTGCCGAAAACAGTGCTGGAGTTAGATGTTGTTGCCCTTTTCAATCTGGTTTTTTTTGTAAACCTGATGAACAATTAACCCTCGTGCTTTTGTACAGTTTGTAAGCTGGAGTTAGATGTTCCTGCCCTTTTCAACTCGGCTGTGACTGTCATATTTTCTTTGAAACAAGGCAAATGGCTTGCCATTCGTTTAATTTAGAGTGAAATATTGTAACAAATCCCAACCAAGGGAAATAACATCACTCTCGCCGGCTGCTTGAGCTCACTGTGCATTACAGAATGCCAAGTGATTAGCCCCCACCAACACCCACAAACTTATTTCGAAGTAGCACATCAAATGGGTTGTAAATTTTCATAGGAAAGGCTCCATGACCGTGACAGATTTGGATTCTGACATTTGGGACCCGCGAGGAAATAGCCAATCCAAGGTGGTGTCGACATACTAGCCAGTCAACAAACGATTCTGCCTACCAGCCGTTGGATTGACATCCAACATCTGTCATGTATCTTCTATCTCTTGTCTTCTTCTTCCTCCAGCCGCCCAAACCAAACCACCCCGTCGGCTCCGCCTGCTCCCGCCTCCCATGGCTGGCTGCGCCTCCGCTGCCCTACCGTACGTACCCTCCAACGTTTGCCAGTCCCTCCCTCTATTCCCCCACACGTCCTGTTATTCTCCGGTGACGTCAGCCCCAACACGCACCCGCGCCCGAACCAGTCAACCCTCGTACTCCCCTCCGCCTGCGACTGGACCGGCGCATCTTCAACGGCTCCTGTTCGTTCCGTCCGAGGCCTCGCCGTCTTCCTCCGGCTTGCGGCCTTGGTTCGCTCGCCGTGCGCGGTGCGCCGCCGTCTTGCGTTGTCAACGTCGTTAACAAAAGAGAGGAACAAGGAGATGACTGTACGTGGAGAGGAGGACAGTAGGGACCCACCAGCGTCATGGCAGTACGCAAGCAAGTGCCTCTATAGTACAAGCCCAAAAATATGGTTCCTCCTAATGGTTGGACATCTGGGGCTCACGCCATTGTCAACGTAGTCAATAAACGAGAGAATTACACTACGAGCGGCCGACAACAGGGACCCAGCAAGTCGCGCAGTTTTTTTTTTGAGGAACAAGCAGTTGTTATTTATACTAGTTTTAGCGACGGATCAGGGTAACAACGGGGCTGTGCGGAGGCTGTGGCCCGTCTAGCCAGGGTTTTATTTATGTTTACCAAATCATGAGCCCAGTTGTGTTTTTTTCTTGCTGAAAATGGCTAGCCCGGTTCTATTTTTTTAAAGAAATACCCAAACAAGGCCTACTTGCTTTATCGGCCCTGCTGGGTTGCAAATCTTTCAAGACGAGGAGAGTTTCATTCGGTTTGCCCAGAAATGGGCTGTACATTTTTAAAACACATCAAACCGGGATTTAGTTTCAATTTTTTTTCATTACAAGATCTTAAATTCCATTGATTTTTATGCGTGCACAATTATTTGGATTTTATATTTATATAAATTATTTTTCAAAATAGTTTGAGTGTGAATCGATATTTCTGGATTAAAAACAGTTGACCGCATCGAAATATGCAAAATTGCGTATACTTTTTAACCGTGGCCACAATATGGGGTGTAATGCTAACAAAAAGAAGATGGGCTCCAAAAAAATTCTTAAGAATTAGGAAATGGGCTGTACATTATTAGAAATAATGGCAGATGGGATGTATGTTGTTTTCCACAGATTTGAGGCTGACTTGTGCGCCTACTACAGGTTGACGCGTATGCTTTCAAAAAAAAAAGGTTGACGCACACGCAATGCCCTGTCAACTTAGTCAACACACGAGAGCAGTGACTGTTGGATGTGCATCCAACGACTGTCGTGCTTCTTCAATCTCTGCTCTTCATGCTCCAGCCGCTCAAACAAGCGCCGGCGGGACTGCCTGCTCCCTCCTCCCGCAGATGCTGTCGCGCAGGCCTCACGGCCCCACCGTACTCCCATCGCTGGCCTAGCCATCCCTCTACTCACCCACACATGCTGTTATTCTCCGGCGACGGCAGACGAACCAGTAAACCCTCGTACTCCTCCGCGTGGGAAACAACTGCCGAGTATTCCCTGGCTCCGTGTCGTTCCCTTCCTAGGCCTCGCCGTCGTCCACCGCCCTGGGGCTCTCAGCGCGGCCTGGTCAACGTGGTCAATGAACGACATCCATCGGAAGTGGACTGTACGTGGAGAGGCTGACAGCTGTGTCCACGACCGCACGCAAGGAAATGCCTCCTTATTATGCGCAAAATAATAATTCCTCCACCTGACAGCTAGGACCCACAGGAAGGGCCTCTGTATTTCGTGAAAAAAATGTGCCCCCCACTGACAGGTCGAGACCACCAGCTATATCTTCGCACGCAAGGAATTGCCTCCTTATTATGCCCAAAAAAATGAATACCCCCCTGCTTGCTGGGACCCACCATATTGTTGGGCTGACTTGTGGGCCTACTAAGTTGACGGGGACGGAGGGCTTTGTCAACTTAGTCAATACTCCAGTGACCGTATGATGTCCATCCAACGGCCATAGTGCTTCTTCAACCTCTGGTCTTCTTGCTCCAGCCGCCCAAAGCAGCGCCGGTCGTGCCGCCTGCTCCTGCCTCCCGTGGCCGGCTGAGCTACCGTGGAGGCCTCACCGCCCCCATACTACTCCCACCACTGGCCATTCCATCCCTCTACTCACCCACACCCCCTGTTATTCTGCGGCGACGGCAGCCTCACACCGCAGCCAAACCAGTGAACGCTCATACTCCTCTCCGCGTTGGCATCCACTGCCGCGTCTTGCCCGCCTCCGCGTTGTCCCCTTCCTAGGCCTCGGCGTCGTCCACCGCCGTGGTGCTCTCGGCGCGGCGTGGTCAATGTGGTCAACGACCGACTTCCATCGGAAGAGTACTGTACGTGGAGAGGCTGACAGCTGGGTCCACGGCAGCCGCAAGGAAGTGTATTCTTCTTTCGCGGAAAATAATTATTCCTCCACCTGACAGCGGGGACCCACCGGACGGGCCACTAGTATTTTGCGAAAAAATCGTTTCCCCCTGACTGTTGGGACCCATCGAATGGGCCACCGTATTTTGCGAAAAAAACGTTCCCCCCGCTGTCAGCTCGGACCCACCGGAAATGCCTCCTTATTACGCACAAAAAAATGAATACTCCCCCGGCTAGCTGGGACCCACCTTGGTGGGAGGCTGACTTGTGGGCCTACTAAGTTGACGGGGACGAAGGGCTTTGTCAACTTAGTCAATATGAACGATTCTAGCTCCAGTGACCGTACGATGTCCATCCAACGGCCGTAGTGCTTCTTCAACCTCTGGTCTTCTTGCTCCAGCCGCCCAAAGCAGCGCCGGTCGTGCCGCATGCTCCTGCCTCCCGTGGCCGGCTGAGCTGCCGCAGAGGCCTCACCGCCCCCTACTATTCCCACCGCTGGCCAGGCCCTGCGGCGACGGCAGCCTCACACCGCAGCCGAACCAGTGAACGCTCGTACTCCTCTCCGCGCGGGCTTCCACTGCCGCGTCTTCCCCGGCTCCGCGTAGTCCCCTTCCTAGGTCTCGTTGTCCTCCACCGCCGTGGTGCTCTCCGCGCGGCGTGGTCAATGTGGTCAAGGAACAACTTCCATCGGAAGAGTACTGTACGTGGAGAGGCTGACAGCTGGGTCCACAGCCACAACCCATTTTTTTGTGATTTGCCAAGTAAGTCGCTTTGTCAGGCTTGTTGGGCTGCAAATCTTTCAAGACGAGGAGAGCTTTCATTCGGCTGGCCGAGAAAATGGCCCATCAGTAATGAGAAATTGGCTGTACATTTTTAAAACACATCAAACCGGCAATTAGTTTCAAATATCTTTTTTTTCATTTCAAGATTTTAAATTACATTAATTTTTATGCGTGGAGAATTTGTTGGATTTCATATTGATATACATTTATTTTTAAAATCAATTTGAATGTGAGTCGAAATTTCGGGATTAAAAACAGTTCGGACCGCACCGAAATATGCAAAATTTCGTATAATTTTTTAACCGTGGCCACAATATGGGCTGTAATGCTAACAAAAAGAATATGGCTCCAAAAAAACCTTAATAATTAGCAAATGGGCTGTAAATTATTAGAAATAATGGCAGATGGGTTGTATGCTGTTTTCCACAGATTTGAGGCTTTCCTAAAAAAAGGTTGACGCACAGGCACTGACTGTTGGATGTCCATCCAACGGCCATCGTGCTTCTTCAATCTCTGCTCTTCCTGCTCCAGCCGCTCAAACAAGCGCCGGCGGGACTGCCTGCTCCCTCCTCCCCGCGGCCGGCTGTGCTGCCGCGCAGGCCTCACCGCCCCACCGTACTCCCATCGCTGGCCTAGCCATCCCTCTACTCACCCACACCTGCTGTTATTCTCCGGCGACGGCAGACGAACCAGTAAACCCTTGTACAGTCATACTCCCTTCCGCGTGGGAAACAACTGCCGATTCTTCCCTGCCTCCGTGTCGTCCCCTTCCTAGGCCTCGCCGTCGTCCACCACCGTGGTGCTCTCGGCGCGGCGTGGTCAATGTGGTCAACGACCGACTTCCATCGGAAGAGTACTGTGCGTGGAGACGCTGACAGCTGGGTCCATGGCCGCAGCAAGGAAGTGCCTCCTTATTACGCACAAAATAATTATTCCTCCACCTGACAGCGGGGACCCACCGGACAGGCCACCGTATTCGTGAAAAAAATGTTTCCTCCCTGACTGCTGGGACCCACCAGCTACACCTTCGCACTCAAGGAAGTGCGTCCGGCCAAAAAAAACAAAACGATTCGCCCCCCTGACTGCTGGGACCCACCAGCTACATCTTCGCACGCAAGGAAGTGCCTGACAGTCGGGACCCACCTGGTCGAAGCGTACGTAGCGTTGTCATTCTGGTCGCGAACGTGTACGTACATATATACTGGTGGATGTAGAGGCGCGCACGTGTCGTAGTAGAGGCGCACACGTAGCATGTACACGTACGTACAGCAGCCAGGGTGCAAGAAAGATAATACGGCCACATATGTGTACATACGGGCGGGGTCTCGAACGCCTACTCGCGCATACGTACGGCGAGGGCTCGTTGACATGGCTGGGTCGGAACGGAGAAACAGCGTCGTCGTCGTGTTCATGGGGAGGCAACGGAATGCGTCGTGTTCATCGGGAGGCAACGAAACGTGTGGGAGCCAACCAGCTGGGTCGGAACGGAATGCGTGGTCGTGTTCATCGGGAGGGCTGGGACGGAACAGGCGATGGAAACGAGGCCTGGCGTACCGCAGAACAGAGGAAACGGCCTTGTGTTCGACCGGCCACGTTCGAAACGGGATCCTGTTCATCGGGAGGGTCTGGCGTACCGCAAAACGGACGAAACGGACCTCCTACGGTCGAAACGGGTGTCTTGTTGATCGGGATGGGTGTGGCGTACCGCAAAACGGACGAAACGGACCTCCTACGGTCGAAACGGGGGTCCTGTTGATCGGGAGGGGTGTGGCGTACTGCAAAACGGACGAAACGGACCTCCTACGGTCGAAACGGGGGTCCTGTTCATCGGGAGGGGTGTGGCGTACCGCAAAACGGGACTCCACGGGATACTGTTCATCTCCACCGTCGACCTCCTCCAGCCTCCACGGGCTACCGTCGACCTCCTCCAGCCTCCACGGGCTCATGTTCATCCAGCCTCCACCGCACGCTACTCCACCGGCTACTGTTCAACCACCCCTCCACGGGCACCCCTCCACCGTCTACTGTTCATCCAGCCTCCACACCACGGGGTCCTGTTCAACCACCCTTCCACGGGCACCCCTCCACCGTCTACTGTTCATCCAGCCCTCCACACCATGGGGTCCTGTTCAACCACCCCTCCACAGGCACCCCTCCACCGTCTACTGTTCATCCAGCCCTCCACACCACGGGGTCCTGTTCATCCAGAGGCAACGCCACCGCTCACTGTTCATCCAACCCCCCCGGCAACGCTCACTGTTCATCCAATCGATCGGCTTCAGTTAGCAGCAGTAGCGAAGGAATCGCTCGATCGGGTTCAATTAACAGCCATCGATCGATCGCTCGGGTTCAGTAACGTGTAGCCTGCAGTGCAATCGCTCGGGTTCAGTTAGAGCCAACGCCTCGCACACACGCGCGTACGTGTACTAGAAACGCGTGTCGCTCGGCCCCCGACCTCCCACCGTAACCGGGAACTCCCCGAAATTTTCCTCCCCCTCGCTTCTACCACAGTTTTTTCCGTCATGGATGGCCCAAAGAATGTCATGCAGCTGCGTCTCCGGCCCGCCCAGGACGAAAAGCCCATTTTCTGTCATGATTTTTTGTCACAGAAGTAGGAGCCCACCACATCTATGATGATACCGGGTTTTGTCACAATTATCGTCATAGAAGTGTCATATGTATGACAGAAAAAAAATTCGTTCGGCCCAAAATGTCACGGATGTGTCTTGTTTTTGTAGTGATAGGTGCTTGTGGCTTCTGGTCACTTGGTCTTGGATTGGAGTGAGCAGTGTTGCGCAGAGACTTGGGAGTAGATGGATTGGAGTGGTGGGGCGCCTTTATTATATGAGAGTCCAATCTGTGTTGCATTCACATCGTGCTGGCTCTATTCTGCTTCTCCAATTAATTCCCTCTGCATGTAATTGAGGATGCATCATTGACCGTTCAACGTCTCGGGAACCGCTACCCTCTCCCTCCTTGGCATTCAAGCACCTATGGACCCGTCGACGACGAGGTGCCTATGGTGACTTCGTAAATTTCAAGATGATAGTGCCGTGCGTGTGTGCGTTCATAGGGGTGAGTGTATGCGCGTGTATATGCGCGCTTGCATCTGTACTGTGTAAAAAACGTAAATGCGTGTCAAAAAGAGACTAGTCAGCATACTCAATATTGTGCACCTCGGAGAGGAAAACGATAGAACTAGTACGTATTTATTTACGGTGCAGATTCACTCATTTTGCTCCATATGTACTCTGTCTCGGTGTAGTCTAGTCACTTGTTGAAATCTCTAGAAGGGCAAATACTCCTTTCTGGTTTACAGGGCTATACTAGCAAGTAGTTGTACGTACTAGTACAATAGTGGGCTCACATAGCAATTTTGTCTCATGCAAGACCCTGGCTACATGCGGGCTCCAATGTTCGCAACTGCAACGTTCGGTTTGCGCTTGGCTCTTCGCCTCTTCGAGAAGACGAACAATGATGTTACTACTACTGCTTCTATAGTGTCGAATCCACTGCTGCATGTCCGTCCACCGCGAGCGGGACGGATAGCTTGTTGTAGAAGTACTACTAAGCAAAAGCCTGTCCTCGTTTGCGAGCAACCGCGCGCATGGGTGAGGGAGAAGGCGTGTAGTAAAATCAAGCTTCTCCTCGTTGTAGGAGTTGACGCGACACATCATAGCACTGGCCCCACATGCTTGCCTCTAAACTTGGCTGAAAGACCCGCAGTGTACAATATATTTGGTGCAACCTCTAACATTTACCCACCACAAATTAAAATATATGTGGTCATATGCATCGTTCTGATGCAGAGGCCGGGGAGTCCCCCCTTTTAAAAAAACAAATTAAAATATATATTCCTGTCTTGACCAAATGAGCGTGCAAACTACAATCGCCATGGTGTCAGGTAGGGCCAGAAGACTATTGTAATTTTTTTAAAAAACTTTGAGACGGCCACATAGCATGGAGCCGACCCCAACGATTTTAAGCTTACAGGCACGGTACACGCTATCCTAGACTACTCTACACATGAAACTGCCACACGAGCGTCCGGGCTGCGCTTGGCTCTTCGCCTCTTCGGGAAGTCGAACAATGATGGAGTACTACTGCACTGGAGGAGTACTACAGTACGCTTCTAGCCATCTGACACCGATTGAACTATTGCATGTCCACTGCGTGCGGGAGGGAGAGCGTGTAGCGAAAGCTTCTCCTAGTCTTGCCAGCCACCACGCTCATGGGCGAGGGAGGGACGCTCCTGCCTTTGCGTGTATGACAGGTGGGTCCGATAGGTGTGTGGCCAACCTATCATACAGCCAAAGGCAGGTGCAGTTAAGTCCGGGAGGGAGAGGATAATCAAACTTCTCGTTGATGTACGAGTTGACGCGACACATCAAAGCATTGCACCCGATATATTTCAATAATTTGTGTTTACTGATGCATTAATTACAACGCATGCATGCATGCCGCGACTCTCCTTTTGATACTTGCATGTGTTGATTTAATGCACCTTGAAGTAGTATAAAATATGTGACGGTAAAGCTTTGTAATACCTCGGCCCAAGTCGAGAGATGGTTGTGCACGAGGAGGGCGAGATCATGCAGACCGAACAGGACCCGACGATGGAGCTCTCTAAGGTCTCGATGGACCTCACCGTGCTCCACTGCCCCTTGTGCCTCCGCCCCTTGACGCCTCCAGTGTATGAGGTTCGAATACACCTCGTCCGTTCGACTGATTGAGCAAGGTGCAGGTTTCTTGATTGATGTGTTGTTCGATTGATTTCTGCAGTGCAAGGGAGGGCACCTGGCCTGCGCGGACTGCCGCGTCGAGCACCCCGGGAACCAGCGGCAGTGCCAGAAGTGCGAGCGCGGCGGTGGCTTCGACATGCGGAACACGGCGGTGGACTCCGTCCTTTCGTCGGTGAGGGCGGAGTGCCCGCACGAAGGCTGTAGGCTCTACGTCACTTACCACAAGCTCGCCGATCACCAGAGCGTGTGTCCGCTCGCGCCCTACAAATGCCCCGTGCCCATCTGCGGCTACGAAGGCCCGCCACCGGCGCTCTAGCACCACATCAGCACCGCGCATCCCATGTCCGTGCACAGGATCCAGTACGGGAAGGTGCTCCAGCTGCAAGTGCCACTGTCGGAGCCACGGCTCTTGCTGTTCGCGGAGGAGGACCGCCGCGCATTTTTCTTGGTCGGCGGCGTGCTCGACGTTGGCGCGCCTATCGCCGTGTCGGTCGTCTACATCAGAGCGGGGGCGTCCCCACTGCCGCACTACGTGGCCAAGCTGTGGGCGAACGGCCCGCCGGGGGAGCCCAAATGCACGACCGACGCCGTCAAGGTGGAAATGGAGGTGACAAGCAGCAAGGATCCCGGCGACGTCGACGTGCAGGAGCTGACCTTCTTGACAGTTCCGCCCAAGCTGCTGGCCGGGGCTAAGCTTGTGTCCCTCCACATTCAGATTGACAAGCTCACGTCCAAAATGTTTCTACAGTGCCTTCTGTTTATCTTAGTAATATGCTAATATAGGGATTACCTTGGTCTACTTTAGCTTAAGAAATGGTGGGTTTTGGTGGCGATGCAGCAATTACTTCGACATCAGATCAGTAATTTCCAACAGTCGAACGGATATTTTGTGTCTGTTGGATATAAAGTTCCTTTGGGTAAGAAGTACTACTTGTCATCAAAATGGATAAAAGGAGATGTATGTAGACGTATTTTAGTTCTAGATACGTCCCTTTTTATCCATTTTGATGACAAGCACTCCCTCCGTTCCACAATACATGCCTTCCATTTGTCAAAATATAGATGTATCTAGACATGTTTTAGTATATAGGTACATCCATGATAGAGCCAATCGGATGGTTGAGAACACTACAATTCGTAGCTACAGATGCGTGTGTGACTCCCAGATGCAGAGGCCGGGGGTCATCATCCTCCTTTTCGAGAAAAAACAGACGCGTTTGTGAGAGCTCGCCATGCGGCTATTCCTGTCGAACGCCCCATTAACCGTAAGATATGTATACGACGGTGCCAGTTATTGCACGTACACAACAGTACTCCCTCCTTTCCAGTTTATAGGGCTTAATTCAAAAATCTCACCAACCAAGATGGTGAGTGGTGGAATATTTTTTGTAGTTTGCAAAAGCACCTAATTAATGCTCTTGTTTTTCTCAAAAAATTATGTTTATGAATGCATTAATTGCAATGCATGCATGCATAAAGTACATGCATTGGTCAATTTTCTCTTAATACTTGCATGCAATGATTTAATGCACCTTGGAATGTAAACATGTGTTGGGGAACAACCAAATTGAGCCTTATAAAATGGAAAAACTAAAATTTTGAGATAAGCCCTATAAAACCGGAAAGGAGGGAGTAGAAAAAGAAGTACTCAATCCGGGAATAGTGCCGCACTTCGAAACTAGAACCGTCAATAAATTTTGAGCTTGCGTCTCGTCACATTCCAAATTACTCCACGCTATATTGAATTGCAAACCTGTTCACACCGATCACAACCTAAACGGTTTCCCACTTAGGAGCGTATTAGTACCACGCTATATTGAATTGAAAACCTGTTCACACCGATCACAACCTAAACGGTTTCCCACTTAGGAGCGTATTAGTACTCGGTTATAAATACTAGTATGGCAAGATGACTGCACATTCCTCCTCAACTCCTCATCCACAAAAACAAACAAGTCATTCAGCATCCTTCCCTTGCGTCTGCCAGGGCCAGCCTGAGTTCTGGGTCGAGAGATTGCCACCAGGGAGAGGCGAGCATGGAAGCGGAAGCACGAGAGATGTCCCGCCTCGCTGCGAGAGCAGCCAACATGTCCCGCCGCGCGGAAGTAGCAGCACAGAGGTCCCGCCGCGCCGCTGAAGCAGCACGGAGGTCCCGCCGTGCCGTCGATGCAGCAGACTGGTCCGGCCGCGCCGCGGAAGCAGCAGAGATGTCCCGCCGCGCCACGAATGCAGCAGAGATGTCCTGCCGTGCCGCGGCGGCCTGGGAAAATTTCTCGCGGGTAGGCGACGACTGTTACAGGCGCATGCATGCGATCGTCCATAGCCAAATGGATCAGATCTCCGGCTGGGCGAGGTTGCAGGACGACATGAAAGCCACGTTTGAACAGGCTACCGGTGTCATCCGGCAACTAAGGGAGGGCAATGAGAGGCTCCGGGCCGAGCGCGACCTACCGAGGGAGAAGATCGTCCGAAGTGCAGACCAGCAGGAGGAGACCAGTGCCTTGTTGAAGAGGACCGGCGTCATCGTCAAGAAACTTATGGACGAGAATGACATGCTCCGCAACGAGCGCCAAAGGCTGGTGGAGGAATCCCTGGATGTTCTCAAGCAGCGTCTTGAGGACACGAAAGAGCTCATCGCCGCTCGCCGCGGAGACTAGTTCCCGCGGCCTGCAGCAACACATCAAGAAAGTAGAGATCAGCGAGCCAGATCCTTGTCTTCCTTCTTCTTTTGCCCTTGTGTATTTCGGGCGTAGCCGCATGTGGCTTTTTTTAATTATCTTTCTAATTATGTAAGACAATTAATCATCCTTATCTTTCTGTGGAAGATCAATGTTGCGAGGCTGGAATGAAGAAAACTCTTGCTGTGGCGACCCTGGCATTGCTGTTCTTCTAGCTGCTGCTGGGCTTCCTTCAGTTTCCTGGTTTCTTTTGATGTAATAATCGGTTTAGGATGTGGATTGTGTCGTCGGTTGTGAAATGTTGGGTTCTAGCGCGGATGTTTGGCCTTTGTTGGCCTCTTGGGATGTTGCGATTTCAATCTGGTAGCTTTTAGTCCTTCGTGTTAGGCTGGAGTTGTGCTGAAATTCTTGTGAATTGTGGTGGTTTTCAGTAATGAAAATCGGAAGGGGCAAGCCCTTCTTTGATAAAAAAAATTAATCGTCCTTATATATTCATCAGTCTTGCTATAAATCGCAGTAGATGCTATATAGGTCCGTCGGATCTTACATCAAGATCCGTGCTTTCAAATTTTCTTTTTTCTCTCTTAAATCTCAGTCGAGGGAGACATAGCCACGCCATTAAACAGAGGCTCGGGTGCCATTAATGGAGACCTTGGGAGAGAGGTGGACGACAGATGGAGGTTAAAGGGCTCTCCTCCCGATAAGCGCGCGCAGGGGTCTGATCGCACGCCTCTCGTACTCCAATAGCTACCCTGCACGGCGCCTCCTAGCTAATAAAAAATGGGGACGCGTGGCGGCATGTAAATGGTACTAGTAAGTAGAACGCCCACGGTTTCAATAATACTTGTGTTTCCGATTGTAACGTGACAACATCTGTTCCAAAATGACTTTGTTGATTGTTAATGTGTGCGCCTTCGCAAATCGGACTGCAAATTTACCATAGCATGTTGGTGCCATGTCATGGCACCAAGCCAAGTTTCATTATTTTCATGCGTGTTTTGCATTTACAGGAATTAAAAAACTAAGTTTCTCAATGT
This sequence comes from Aegilops tauschii subsp. strangulata, assembly GCF_002575655.3. NCBI lineage: Eukaryota > Viridiplantae > Streptophyta > Magnoliopsida > Poales > Poaceae > Aegilops > Aegilops tauschii. Next base: position 536,163,907 of record NC_053036.3, on the reverse strand, counting down.
TTCCAACCCAGCCACGATGCCCAGAATTTTGAATTTCATTCCCATTTCTTGCATGGAACCTAGAAATTTACCCGAGGACACACATGTGATTTTTCAACCAACTTTGGTGCACTGGAACATGTGCTTGTATTTCAAATTTGAATTATGCACACAAAGGTGACACGTTCCCTCCCAGAACCACGAGCCTTCTTGAGAGAAGCTCCGGTTTGCAAGAAGCTTATACCAAAATTTGTTCCTATTCGGCCAATTTTTTACCACGGCATGGTACTACCATGACATGACACCATGCCAAGTTTCATGATTTTAAAACCAAGTTTCTCAATGTTCTCGACCGAGCCACGATGCCCAGATGTTTGAATTTTATTCTCATTTTTTTGCATGGGACCTACTCCCTCCTTCCATCTATATAGGGCCTAATGTGTTTTTCAAGACAGCCTTTGACTATTGACAAGATTAATAGCACATGAGATGTATACTATGAAAATTATATTATTGGAAGCTCCTTTGACATACAAATTTGAAGGTATGCTTTGTGTAAGTTGCATGTCATATATTATTGCTCTAACGTTTGGTCAAAGTTAGCCTCGAAAAACGCATTAGGGCCTATATAGATGGAAGGAGGGAGTAGAAATTCACCCGAGGACACAAATGTGATTTCTCAACCAACTTTGGTGCACGGGAGCATGTGCTTGTAGTCCAAATTTGAATTATGCACATTAAATGACCAAAAACTCAATTAATGTGTAAATAAGGCCAAACGAAGCCGGAATAATTCCAAAATTTAACAGGGCACTCATGTAGTTCTATGTTGCCTTTGTAAATAAACTCAAGGGGGGCAACGTATATCGTTTCGCACTCAAAGGTGGCACTTTCCCTCTCAGAACCACGAGCCTTCTTGAGAGAGGCTTCGGTTTGCAAGAAGCTTATACCAAAATATGTTCCTATTCGGCCAATTTTTTTAGCACAACATGGTAGTACCATGACATGACATCCATGCCAAGTTTCATGATTTTCAGACGTGTTTTGGATTTACAGGAATTTTAAAACCAAGTTTCTCACTGTTCTCGGCCGAGCCACGATGCCCAGATGTTTTAATTTTATTCTCATTTCTTGCATGGGACCTAGAAATTCACCCGTGGACACAAATGTGATTTTTCAACCAACTTTGGTGCACGAGAGCATGTGCTTGTAGTTCAAATTTGACTTATGCACATTAAATGACCAGAAACTCAATTAATGTATAAAAAACGACAAACAAACCCGGAATAATTCCAAAATTTAACAGGGCACTAAAGTAGTTCTATGTTGCCTTTGTTAAGAAACTCAAGGGGGGGACAGCGTATATCGTTTCACACTCAAAGGTGGCACGTTCCCTCTTAGAACCACGAGCTTCCAAATCGGCCCAATTTGTTACCACAACATGTTAGTGCCATCACATGACCCCATGCCAAGTTTCATGATTTACAGGCGAGTTTTGGATTTACATGAATTTAAAATCAAAGTTTCTCGATGTTCTTGGCCGAGTCATGTCGCCCAGATGTTTGAATTTCATTCTAATTTCTTCCATGGGACCTAGAAATTCAACTAAGGACACACATGTGATTTTTCAACCCGCTTTGGTGCACCGGAGCATGTGCATGCAATTCATATTTAGATTATGCACATTAAAAGTCCAGAAACTCAATTAATGTATAAAAAGGCCAAATGAACCCGAAATAATTCCAAAATTTAACAGGGCACCCATATAGTTCTATGTTGCCTCTGTAAATAAAATCAGGGGGATGCAACGTATATCGTTTTGCACACAAAGGTGACACGTTCCCTCTTGGAACCACGAGGCTTGTTGAGAGAATCTCTGGTTTTGCAAGAGGCTTATACCAAAACTTGTCCCAATTCAGCCAAAAATTATACGTATGAAAACAGGGTTTTGATTATCCCAAACATCTCGCTACCTAGACCAATAATGTACTATGATTTGAATTCAACATAAAATGGATACAAATATTTGAATTGGAGAGCGTATGGTACATGTAGTTCATAGTGAAATACGATTACTGCTATATGTATGTTTTTTGTTATCAAGATAATATTTAAATTATTGTATAACTTGACAACAATCATATTCAAATAAGGAAAATTGATTACAATTTAGTCCATATGGTAGACGACAATATATGTTCACATGGTGGAGTAAAATGTTCATATATGATGGAAGATCAAAATGTACGACTACATCAATTATAAACCGCAAGGTCACCTAACGATATATTCGAATTCAACATAACGTGGATTCAAAAATTGAAATTCGAGATCATTGCATCTATAATCATATAAAAAGGGACATTACTCTTTCTTTGGTGGGAATTGATTTGTTTTTTGTTGTTGTTGAGGGAAGTGCGAATCGATTTGGTACTGTGTAGGGTAATCTTGTTCTCCCGATTTTTTAACATTTTTCTTGTAGTTTTTTCAATGGCATCTATAGCAATATAGTAAAAGGGGACATGACTCTCTTGTGTCTTGTATGAATTGTTTTTTTACACGTTAAGTTTGTTCTGCCGAACAAGGAATCCGCACCTTGTTATCCCGAAATTTTCAAGCTCGAGTATCTTTTGTCTCACCTGCTTTGAAACTCCCGCTTCTTCAACCCGCGCCGCGCCTTGTTATCACGAAATTTGGACGCGCGCGAGAACTCCCTCCTCATCTGAAATCGCTCCCGCAGCCCAGACACGCGAAATTCCCCTTCTACCCCTCAGCCGGAAATGAAGCTCCACGTCGCGGTGTCAAAACCGGTGGGGTTACGCTGGTAACTTACCCTACATTTCGGACAAGTGCGTCCCTAAGCTTGGCTCCCCCCTCCTCCTTCGCCCCCCCATTCGTACATCGAGGCCGCAGAAACCCGCGAAACCCCACGCTCCTCCGTCGGCTTCCCGACCGCCGCCCAGCCAGAGACTCTTCCCTGACTACGTCGTCCACCGCAACAGCTCGTCGTCCCTCATCCGCCGCACCGGATGAGGATCCGTTGTCGATCTCGTCGTCCCACCGGATCAACCTCCCCGTCCTCGACCTCCAAGGAGCTGCCTCGACGTTCGCCTCGTCTATCGTGCCACCTCAATCCCCACAGCGTCGTCTTGACCTGCCCCACTGGAACCGCAGCACCCTCACTAATACCACCAAGGAGGTTCTGCACTCACCGCTGCATTTTATCTTTTATTCGATCTCACGGGGCTGCTAGTGCTCGATACCGAGCAGACATGGCGTGTCTCCATCGACGGCGCCGTCGCCGGCCACATCATCCACGGCGTCTCTCCCCCATGTCGTTGCTTCCTCGGCGGCGACTTCCACAATGGCACTAGCTGCAGCTGCTCCGGCTCTCGCTCGCGCTGCGGCTCTGTTCTTGCTGTCGGTTGCGCTGCTGCACTGCTCCTGCTTTCGTTCATGCTACTGCTCTGCTCTTGCTCTCGCTTGCGCTGCTGCTGTTGCACGACCTCCGGCAGCTACAGGAGTTGCTGCTTTAGCACTCGCTCGCGGTGCTACTCCACGACTTGCTCTCTGCTAGTGCGTTCCCTGCTCTAGCGTCTGCTGATTTAGATCACTGCTTCTCTGCTACTAGTGCTCGAACGCCCTAAACATCTATTGCAATGCTCTGTTACTAGTTCAATCAGTTTCGACAGTAAAATTCAGTTTCGACTGTGAAGTTCATTTTCTTTAGTTAAGTTCAGAGTGAACAGTACTTACAGCATCTGTCGGAGCGGCCGTGGCGCGGCTGATGCGTTTTACATCTAGCACTTTTTGGTGATGTATTTTACATCATCTATTGCAGATGATATTAGGCTTCAGATTAACGTTGTCTATCTTGTCATGCTTTAGCCTCGTCGCCGTACACCTTAGAGGAGCTGCTCCAAAGACGGAACCGTCCATCACAGCGGAGCAATACCCTCGGCGCCGTTTCTAGAGGCCTTGGATCTTCTTCCCCGCCTCCGACAGTCACACCAGCATCATCACCATCCTCCACGTCCAACCCAATGATGCTGAGGTCCACAAGGCTATGCCAAAGAGGTTGTACACTCGTACATCAGTTTATTTCTCCATTCCTCTGTTCTTCCAATTCATGTGAGCCAAACACCCAGGTTGACTGAAATCCTATGTTTCCAAATGCTCTGTTTTGCACGTGCATTCCTATCCTATTCCTGTGTTTATCCTGTCCCTGCGTTTATAGAATCCTCCAATTCTAAGGAGCCCTTACAGATTTACTTCATTTTCAGATAGGCGTCAAAGAAAACTCTGTGTGTTATGTCCTGCTCCTGCCATGCTGTCATCCACCCCACCTGAGGTGCACCATCGACAGAAGCGTTCACTGCAGCAGAGATCCCCCCTGCAGACTGCCTTTCGCCGCCTCAGATCATCTTCCCCGTTGCCGGCAGCCACGCCAACTGCATTACCACCATCGACTGAGCAGATGAACCTGAGGACTACACAGTTCCGGAACAGAGGTCGCAGTCTTTCGTGTTTGCTTACGTTATACATCGGTTATTATTACCTGCTACTTTATCGTTCAATCTTGAGTTTTGAATTGCCCATGGGTCTCATAACGAGCCAGCAACGAATAGTATCTGTCTACTATCTGGTTCATCTGGGGTCTTCTATGTGGTTCATCTTGGGTGGGCAACAAACAATAGATGATCCATTGTCTATCTTTTTAAACTGAAGCTATAATCTACCTGCTATCATTAGTTTTGGATCCATCCACTCGTTTGCTACCATCAGTCTTGATTTTTGCATGCACCCCTTAGGCCTTACAAAATCTAACTATTTTTTTATTATGCATGTCAGATATTGTACACAATTGTACTGAACATGTAGAGAAAAAGAGAAGACCGTTGTGTGCGAATATAATGTCATGCAGACGCCGCTCCATGGTGGGCGAAGTGCCCCCCCTCCTGCATTTCCAGATTGTATTCCAGAGGAAGATAACTGTTCAGATGGAGATTCAGAAGGAGCCGACCACGCCTGTTTACCACCTGAGGTGTTTGCTCTAACCTGGCATGCTGATGTTGGTCATATCATGCATATGGCACCTTGCATTGCTTACATTATACATCTTATATGTCATCAGCTTAGTTTAGATTTCTTTGTGTGAATGCCACCTGTTTGGTTTCTATATCATACTCCCACCGTTCCTAAATATTTGGCTTTTTAGATATTTCAACAAGTGACTACATACGGAACAAAATGAGTGAATCTACACTCTAAAATATGTCTATATACATCTGTATGTGGTAGTCCATTTGAAATCTCTAAAAATACAAATATTTAGGAATGGAGGGAGTATATGGGAATTATGCAATGCCATCTTCTTTAGCCAGGCATCATATACGTGAATCATGCAATGCCATCCTGTTTAGCCACTCATCGTATATGTGAATTGTATTGTGCCATATTTTTTTCCATAATGTATTCCATTTGTCAACAATGTTTATACATTCATCTACTCTTCCTGTGCATTAGCCATTTGAGTCGGTCATGGGAAAATCTGGAGTGAAAACAAGGTCTTCTGAGCAGTCAGTGCTACATGTCGATGCAGATTTCTTGCTGGTTACAGATAGCTCCTCAGAGGAGGATTCAGAGAGAGATGACCAGTCATATTCCCCCCCCCCCCCCGAGGTGCATACTCTAACTTGGCTGGGTTATATTGCTCATATCATGCATATGGTGTCTTGCATTGCCATGCCATCTGCTTAGATTAGACATGCTTTGTGTGAATGCCTCCTGTTTGCTTTCTATATCAGATATGTGAATTATGCAATGCCATGTTTTTCAGCCAGTTATCATATATGTGAATTATGCACCGCCATGGAGCCAGGCATCATATATGTGAATTATCTCATGCCATCTTTTTTTCATTACGTAGTCCATTTGTCGACAATCTGTGTATATTGAACTACTCTTCATGTGTATCAGCCATTTGAGCCGGTTATGGAAAAATCTGGAGTGAAAACAAGGTCTTCAGAGCAGGCAATGGTACCTGTTGAAGCATATATCTCGATGGTTACAGGGAGCTCCTCAGAGGAGGATTCAGAGACAGATGACCAGTCCTATATCCCACCTGAGGTGTATGCTCTAAGTTGCAATGTTTATATTTCTCATATGATGCATATGGTGCCTTGCATTGCTTAGTTTAGACATCATATGCACAATATTGAATTCTATCTACTTAGTTTAGAGATCATACATGCGAGTGCCAGCTGCTTAGTATATGAATCAATTATGTCAATTATATCATGCCATCCTGTATACTTAGACAACATGTATGTGAATTATTTCATCCCAACCTATTTTAAAAAGACATCATATAGTTTTGTCATGTCATCCTGTTTAGGTACTCATCATATGTTGAATTATGGCATTATATCATGTTAAGTTATCCATCATATATCTGAAACTGTGTCATGCTATCCCGTTTAGTTAGGCATCATATATGTGAAATTGTGTCATGCTGTCCTGTTTGGTTAGACAACATATATGTGAATTACCACATCTGTCTATCATACAATGTCTGTACGTTCAATTTATTTTCTTGTTTATCAGCCATTTGAATTGGAGGGGGTGATGGCAGTATCTAAGGGAGCAAAAACCCGTTCTTCAGAAAAGACAGTGCTACCCGTCGATGCAGATAGAACCATGGTTGTACTGGCCCACAAACTAGCCCCACCACACATAATCGAGACTCTTCCAGATTGCACACTTACACCGTTGGGCAGAGAACCAGCTACAACCCATCTAACCACAACCCCAGCGGATAGTAACCCACTTATAGTTGACAAAGCACCATGTCCACCACAGAGTACCCCCACACGAGCAGTTTGTAAAGCTACTGCAGTGCCCAAAGCACGAAGACCACCACAGCTAACCCAAACTCCACGTTTAAAGCAGAAGAGCAACTGTTCTCAGGTCAGATTCCGTAGCTATGGTCCATACTCCTTTGTTGTTGCATCACTGTATTTACTCATACCAACTACTTTCGAATTTGAAGGATCCAATTGAAACTCCAATGGCGCAACAGGTATGTTTTAAACCTATTTCTTTAACTGGATTGCTGTTCTAACTTCTTGCTCTATGTTGATTTCAGTTTAAGTTGTATAAACAGTTATGTTCTCATGTGATGCACATTACAAGTGCTACCAATGCTGTGTAGTTTCTCACACTTATATTCTGTCTATGCTGTTGTGTCTTAAAAATATATGAGTTGAACTGTGTCTCTATCTTGATTAGGGAACATAAACTAGAATGATATGGACAATACAGTGACCATAGTACATAGATATATGTTTGTTTCATGTTGTTATCCTGTCCACCTTACTACTGAACCGGTTTACCAAAATGAGTTTCGTATACTACAAGCTAAACCTGTGATGTGTCTGCTTGTTTCTCTTGTAGTATGCAAACAGAATATTGGAGAAGAGCACCCCACTATGCAATGGTAGAGAAAGTAATGCAGATAAGGTTCAAGATAGTGAGACAACCCTATTGGTCTCCAAGAAAGGTGATAAAAACGATCTTGTAGACAGTGAGAAAACCCCACAGTCCTGTGTTGATGTAGTGTTCGAGTTACTGGCCAGTACCGCTGGCACAAGCTCTTCGAAATCGCTGCCTAAATCACTTCGGCTTCTTCAGTCTCAGCTACAAGCTGAAAGGCATCAGTCAGCTGTGCTACGGCAAGAAGCCGAAGGACTGAGGAAGTCCCTGCAGAATTCAGATGCGTACTTTCTTGTGCAACAGCAAGCGCTGGAGGATTTAAGCGCCAAACAAGAGAAAGTTAATAAGCTTGCTAAGCATCTTGCCAGCATTATGGGTACCCAGGATATTGTTTCTTGAACTCTTCTGAAGTGGTTTCAGTTCTGGACTTGTTTTGCTGCGGCGTTTATATGCTGCTTTGTTCCCTATATTTGCACTGGTGGCGAACTTTGATGCCCAGTGGATGTAATATGTGTAATAGCCGTGATAGCCTAGCATAAGTTGCTTGCTTATTTATTTCCTTGTTGTCTTGTTTATTTGTTTGCTTGTAGTCAGTGCAGTTCTTTTTCCGCGGTTTGCTAGTGGCTGCAATAACCTATTTTTTAAAACTAGGCCACAATAACCATGGGCTAATATTTACTGTAGTGACACTAGGCCTCCTACGGGCCGTAGAAACAGTGGGCCTTCTATGGGCCGTAGAAACAGTAGGCCTTCTACGGGCCGTAGAAACAATGGGCCTTCTACGGGCCGTATCATCAATGGGCCTTATACGGGCCGTATGATCGATTGGCCAAACATGGGCCAATAACAGGCCGCATTATGGCCGTAAACGGGCTAGAGTTGGAATCGTCCGTTCATGGGCCGACCATAACGGGCCATCGTTAATAGGCCGTATTTGATGACGCTATGAAAATGGCCCAACATATTAACGGACCACAACCGGGCCGACTGTAACCACAGGCTGAATTTGGCCCACAAGCAAAAAATGACAGTAACGGGCCGTAAGTAAACGAATGCTGGAAATGAGCCCAAGAATAAATGGGCTCTGAGAAGGCCGTAAGATAACATGGGCTGGAAATGGCCCAACGGAATAACGGGCCGTTAATGGGTATAAAGTGATACAATGTTCATTACGGGCCAGTTTCACCACAGGCCGTTAATGGGTATAAAGTGATACACTGTTCATTACGGGCCAGTTTCACCACGGGCCGTTAATGGGTGTAAAGTGATACACTGTTCATTACGGGCCAGTTTCACCACGGGCCGTTAATAGGCCAAGAGTTACATAGGGCCTCATATGGGCCGAAAGACGTCATGGGCCATACATGGGCCAGAAGTGAAAACGGGCTGGAATCATATTCGATGGCCTAGATGATGCTACTGGGCCTAATTCGGATAGGGCGTAACGGGCCTTGGGTTAGCGGGCTGTAAATGGGCTATATGCGAACATGCCGTTAACAGGCTTTCCATGGGCCGGCCCGCCACCTTTTGACCAAGTCAAACGGGCCAGCCTTTTCACAGGAATGGGCCTCTGTTGGGCCGTGCCACGTGTCGACGTATCATAGGCACCTTCCGTCCAATGAGTGGATGACATCTGTCCCAACGATGAGGCGACACGTGTTTCCTCCAGCCAATGATGATTTTACACGTGGAAAATCCCCATTGGTCGGGGCTGTTAATGGGTTATCGGATCCAAAACCCGACTCGATAGCTTAACGGCGTTCCGTTACGGTGGATGCCACGTGTCGGTCACCCTTGACGAAAGCACTTCTGTGACGCGCGATTTATCGTCATGGAAGTGGACACTTCCGTGATGATAATTTTGGCAATGTCATGGAACACTTCTACGACAGCACAGGTATGACTATCTTGATTCTGTCATAAATTTGTCATGGATGTACATGCATGACAGAAAACGCGACCTACTGTGACAAACACGTATCATCACGGAAGTGTATTTTTTTTGTAGTGGTTGTTGAGCTCGAATTGATGTAATTCTTCTTGCATGGCCTGAATCCACTCAGGCTCCAGAAATGCTTCATCTACCTTAGTGGGCTCTGTGATAGAGACAAAAGCAAAGTGCCCACAAAAGTTAGATAAATGTGAAGCTTTTGAGCGTGTGAGAGGACCTGGTGCTTCAGTGTCATCGATGATCTTTTCAACTTGCACTTCTTTTGCAACGCGAGGATGAGCTGGTTGTCGTCGAGGAATTTGATCAGCATTTTCTTTTCTTCAACATTTTCTTCAGGTGCATTAGCTCGACGTTCTTCACGTTCTGGAATTAATTCTTCAGCAGATTCTTCAGTAGGAATGACATTCTCAGTAGCCTTGAACTTGATAGTTTCCTCAGGTGTTGGTTCATCTATCACAGAGGGTAGGTGCTCTCTTTGCGAGCCATTAGTTTCATCGAACCGCACATCTACAGTTTCAACAACCTTGTGAAGAACGTTGTTGAAGACTGTGTAGGTGTACGAGTCCTTTCCGTAACCAAGCATAAAACCTTCATGTGCTTTCGGTGCAAATTTAGCATTGTGATGAGGATCTCTAATCCAACATTTAGCACCAAAGACTTTGAAATAACTCACACCAAAGTTGGTTGAAGCCCTCGAGGAAAATTGTTTGAAGACTTCATGCAGTTCATGTTTGTAAGTGACAATATGTACCCAAGTGTAACGAGAGTAATCATCAACAATAACAAAGCCATAGAGAGATGCATCATTTGTGACTGCTGAGTAATGGTTAGGACCGAAGAGATCCATATGAAGCAATTCAAATGGTCGAGTAGTGGTCATGATAGTCTTTTCTGGATGCTTAGCCTTGGTCATCTTTCCAGCTTCACAAGCTCCGCATAAGTGATCCTTGAGGAATTTGACATTCTCAATGCCAATGACATGCTTCTTCTTCGCAAGCGTGTGCAAATTCCTCATGCCTGCATGACCAAGTCGTCGATGCCATAGCCAGCCTTTTGAAGCTTTTGCAAGTAGGCACAAGGCTGGTTGCGGTCCTGTAGAGAAATCAACAATATACAAGTTTCCTCTCCTAAAGCCTTCGGAGACTTTGGAATTGTCAGCTTCCATAACCACAACACAACGATACTTGCCAAAGACAACAACCATATCAAGATCACAAAGAATTGAGACATACATGAGGTTGTATCCTAAGGACTCGACAAGCATGACTTTGTCCATGTGTCGATCCTTTGTGATTGCAACCTTACCTAGACCCAATACCTGACTTTTGCCTTTGTCAGCGAAGATGATATGCTTCAGATGCGATGGTGATAAGGGAGCATCCATCAATAGATTCTTGTCACTAGTCATGTGATTTCTACATCCACTATCGAGGACCCACTCAGTGGCTTTGGGTTGATCATCCTGCAGATGAATTAGTGCAGCTTACGAACTTCATAGACTTCATCAGTGAAGAATATGACATCACAATTCATCAGACCAATTTCATCAAGCAATGCAACAGTTAAAACAGTATGAGGACATGAGAAATGAAAGTTCATTTCTTCATGATTAGCCTGCGTCCTTTCAGGCACTTTTCAGGTCTCCAGCAAATTCTTCAGACGTTAAAGTACGTTTGGAGACCTGACCCTGCATAAAATATTAGTTGTTTTTCTTCACCACCCACATCTGAAGGGGTGGCAAAGAGTTCATCACTCTGCGAGCTCCATACGAGAAAGGTGGCATAGAAGCCAATCCATTTTGTTTCACATAAGAGGAGTTAGGGTAAGCATATGAATAAGCAGAGAAATTCTTCGAGGACTTATGAACATAATGATTAGAAGAATAATGCTCATATTCATAGCCCTTAGCTCTTCCCTGCGAGACAGAGTTGTTAGCACGATGATGTTCATATGAGGACTTTGATCCTTTTGAGGAATATGATCCACGTGAGGAATTCGATCTGTATGAGGACTTGGATCCATATGAAGAATTTGGTCCATATGAAGAATTTGATCTGGGGTTCCTATTCTTCACAGGCGGTGTCATGAGGACATTCACCTGAAGACTTTCAAGGCACCTTTTGGGAACCCAGATTTTCTTCATAGGAGAACCGTTCCTGCAGTTAGTGCCAACATATCTAGCAAATACTTCACCATTCTGATTTTTAAACAGTTTATAGTTGGAGTCAAATGACTCATCAGAAGAATGAGAAGATTCACATGTAAAGCCAGATAAATTAGATGGATCAACTGGAGGTCCCTTTGCAGCAACCCATGAGGTTTTGGGGTACTGCTCAGGCTTCCAATATGTACCATCAGCATTGAGTTTCCTCTCAAAGGCAATACCCTCTTTCTTAGGGTTCCTGTTGAGGATCTGCTTTTTAAGCATATCACACAGAGTCTGATGCCCTTTGAGGCTTTTGTACATGCCTGTCATGTACAATTCCTTCATCCCTGCATCGTCAGTGATACTAGCAATGTCCTCAGATGAGGAATTAGTGATAGCAGAGACAGTTGAAGAATTTGTAGCATTAGAAGCATTTGAGCATTCAGGTGAAGAATTAGCAGATTCACGTTCAATGCATTTCAAACATGGAGGAACAAATTCTTCCTGAGCAGCGCTGATTTGTTGAGCATGTAATGAATCGCGCTCCTTCTGAAGATCTTCATAACTCACTCTTAGCTTCTCAAGATCTTGCTTTCTTTGAAGAAATTCATAAGAAAGCTTCTCATGGTCAGATAAGAGAGTGTTATGATGACCTTGAAGGTTGTCAAACCTAGTCTGAAGTCTCTGGAGATTTTCAGTCAAGGTTTTAGTGCGATCCATTTCTTCACCCAACATATCATCACTTTTGTCTAGCATGTTTTGAACCTTTTCAAAAGCCCCTTGTTGTTTCACAGCAATCTTAGCAAGTTTAGAGTAGCTGGACTTGAGGTTATCATCAGATTCATTCTCACTAGATTCAGAGGAGGTATATTTGAGTACCTTGGCACCCTTTGCCATGAAGCAATAGGTGGGAGCGTAGTCATCATTGCCTTCATCAGCCGTGTTGGTGAAGCCATTTTCTTCAGAGTTGAAGATAGACTTGCTGACGAATGCAGTAGCGAGAGCTAGAGTTGCTACTCCAGACTCGGACTCCTCAGATACCTCCTCTTCCTCATGTTCCTCAGATTCAGCTTCAGAGTCCATTTCCTTGCCAATGAATGCCCGAGCCTTCTTGGAGCTGCTCTTCTTGTGAGATGAATACTTTGAGGATTTTGATGATGAAGATTTTGAGGATTTCTTCTTTTTCTTCGCATCATCAGAACTGTAATCCTTGTATTTCTTCTTCTTTGATTCCTTTTCCCACTGAGGACAATCTTGAATGTAGTGTCCAGGTTTCTTGCATTTGTGACAAAGCCTCTTCTTGTAGTCACTGGATGAGGAATCATTGCTCCTTGAGGATCTTCCAAAGCGACTACGTCTTGAGAACTTTTGAAATTTCTTCACGAGTAGTGCTAGTTCCTGGCTCAGTTCTTCAGGATCACCAAGGCTGCTGCCAGAGTCTTCATCTTCAGACTCCGAAACTGCCTTGGCCTTCAGTGCACGTGATCTGCCATAGCTCGAACCATAGAGGTCTCTCTTTTCAGCAAGCTGGAACTCATGAGTATTTAGCCTTTCGAGGATATCAGCGGGATCAAGTGAGTTGTAATCAGCACGTTCTTGTATCATCAATGCCAGAGTATCAAATGAGGAATCAAGCGATCTCAACAATTTCTTCACCACCTCATGGTGGGTGATGTCAGTGGCACCAAGCGCTTGAAGCTCATTTGAGATGTCAGTGAGGCGATCGAAGGTTTGTTGAACATTCTCATTGTCGAGTCTTTTGAAGCGGTTGAAGAGATTGCGAAGAACATCAACTCGAGAGTCATGCTGAGTTGAGACTCCTTCATTCACTTTGGACAGCCTATCCCAGATAAGCTTAGCAGTTTCCAAAGTACTCACTCTTCCATACTGTCCTTTGCTCAGATGGCCACATATGATATTCTTCGCTTGAGAATCGAGTTGCTTGAATCTCTTCACATAGGTAGCGTTCAGTGAGGGTGAGACAGAGGGAATACCATTTTCCACAACATACCAGAGATCGTTATCAATTGCCTCAAGATGCATTCGCATCTTATTCTTCCAGTAGGGGTAGTCCGTCCCATCGAAGGTAGGACACCCAGCAGAGACCTTGATCATACCTGTGGTCGACATAACTAAAACTCTAGGTGGTTAAACAAAAATCACACAGAACAAGGGAGTACCTTGCTCTGATACCAATTGAAAGTGCGTTATATCGACTAGAGGGGGGGTGAATAGGCGATTTTTATGAATTCTTCACTAAGGAATTTGCCAGTGAGGAAATTCCTTAGCGAAGAACTACTTGCAGCGGAATAAGTACTCAAAAGTATGCATAGCAGAACACAAGCATGGTCATCATGATGAAATGAAGACAATCACAGAGTACAGAAAGCGTAAACACAGGATAACACAGGATGAAGACAAACAGACTGAAGAAATTGAACTGAGGAAATTGAGAAAGTCTTCAGTCAAAGTCTACAAACACAGATATGAACAAGTGCACAACACAGTTATGAGGAAATGAAAGAGTTGAGGAAATAGAACTAGTTGGCTTGGTGAAGACAATGATTTGGTAGACCAGTTCCAACTGCTGTCTCAGTTGTACATCTGGTTGGAGCGGCTAGGTATTTAAACCTGAGGACACACAGTCCCGGACACACAGTCCTCACCGTATTCTCCTTGAGCTAAGGTCACACAGACCTCGCCCAATCACTCGTGGTAAGTCTTCAGGTGACTTCCGAACCTTCACAAACTCGGTCACTCGGCGATCCACAATTTCCTCTTGGATGCTCTAGACCATGACGCCTAACCGTCTGGAAGAAGCACAGTCTTCAAAGGTAACAAGCGTCGGATCCACGCAGGATCAATCTCTTCAGTGATGCTCAATCACTTTGGGTTTGTAGGTGTTTGGGTTTGGGTTTTCCTCACTTGATGATTTTCGCTCAAAGTCCTCGGAGGATGGGATGCTCTCAAATGACAAGTGTCAGTTTCTCTCGGAGTAGCCAACTAGCTAGTGGTTGTAGGGGGCGGCTATTTATAGCCTAGGGAGCAGCCCGACATGATAAGACATAAATGCCCTTCAATGATGACCGTTAGGTGGGTAGATATTTTGGGACAGCTGGCGCATAGCACAGACACGGTCGGAAATTTGAGTATCAAATTCCTCAGGGCTATCATGTTCCTCTCTGTGTAGGCAATCCGCACTGGAGAATTCCTAACTCCTCAGTCAGAACAAATTCCTCAGAGACCAGAAGAACTTTGTCTTTGTCACTGAAGAATATGACTGAACTGTATGAGATTTCCAATGGCTTCACTCGAAGGGATTGGTAGGTGTAGGATTTTGAGTTGAGCATCACATGGAAATTTTTTCCTTAGTATATCCTCGACCCCCTTTAACAATACGGTGTTTCCTATGACTCAAGAAAGGGAAAATGAAACTACGAACACAAAATTCTTCACGCTTCATGTTCCTCAAATGAATACCAAGTCTTCAAGGTCACACCAATTTCTTCACTTTCAAAGTCTTCAGAAGGTCTTCAGAAATCCAAAGTCTTCAGTCGAAGAACTTCATTTTTAGGTATCGACATTCTGTGTAAATATCAAACTCCTCATAGACTTATAGACCTGTGTACACTCATAAACACATTAGTCCCTTAACCTATAAGTCTTCAATACACCAAAATCACTAAGGGGCACTTGATGCACTTACAAGTGTTTGGGTCCTTGTGCCAGAGATCAATGTAATCGAGGATCAACTTTGGATCCAAAAGCAGAGGCACATTTGTGCCCTTGGCTCTAGCGGCCCTGACTTGCCTATCTCTGATGATTTCAGCAAGTTCTTCATCATCAGCTTCGTCTTCTTCAGACGGCACTTGGAAGGCGACCTGCTTCTTGTGAGGACTTGGGCGAGAACCTCGTCCAGTAGTGGTCTTTGTATTCAGCAGAGAGTGTCCTATTGAAGAATTTGGAGCAGCTGAGGAACTAGCTGAAGCTCCTGAGGCAATAGAGATGCATGTAGTCCTTTGGTACGTGGCAAGATGCACATGTGCTGAGTATTTGGTCGGAGCAGCTGAGGACTTATGAGGAGGAGCTGAGGATTTTGGAGGAGCAGGAGCAGCGTGAGGAATTGGCCGAGAGGGCTTTGAGGATTCTGGGCATGAGGGCATTGCTGAGGAAGTTGGCCTTGAGGGCATTGAAGGTGAAGCACTTGGCTTACGCGCAGGCTTCTTTGCCATGGATTTCTTTGGCTTGACAGAGGCCTCAGCGGCAGCAGCAGCAGCAGAGTCTTCATTGAATTTCCTCACTGCTTCTCTGGCTTGTCTAGCCAGCTTGGCCTGGCGCTTGGCCCATTCATCAGGATAATCCTCACCACGCTTGAGGCTGGTGGGATCAGCTTCTTGGCCAGGTGCCAACGGAGGTCTTGGGTATGGAGGATTGAGTGCGAATTTCTTCATGTACTTGGGAGTCACATACATGTACTCCCTCCACTCTCTTGCCCATCTCTTCTCTATCTTCTGAATGCGCACCTTGTGCTGATTTTTATCTTCCTCAGGGGGTGTGCAGTACCTAGCATAGATGTCCTCAGGGATTTCAAATGCAGTGTTGACCTCAGGCCTCTATCCTCCTTTCTGTGGCTTCTTTCCATCAGCCATTTTCTTCAGATGAGGAATTTGAACAATTGAATTCTCTGAAGAAGTATGCAACTTTTCTTCAAGGAACGCTGCAAATGAGTTAAGTTGATGAGAACCTAGAGATTCAGCAGCGGACATGAGTACCTGTGAACAGAGTATAGTTGCGAGGAATTTGGAGAGGTCATATGCGTTCTCAGAAGGTTTTTCAAAAAGAACAAGTTTGAGGAATTTGACCAGATGAGTCTTGAAGAATTTCACTAAGCGTTCTTTGTCTTGGGTTCCAGAGTTGTATAGAGCAAAGATCCACACAATTGAGGAATCTTGAAGAAAAATTATTGCTTAGAGAAATGAATCAAGAACAGATGACATGTGAGGTGTTTAGTGTGTGAAGAATTTGAAGAATAAACACCTTTGAGGATTTTGTAGAAATCATTTGAATCAAAGAGGGCAGTAAAAGTAACTTTTAATTACCCTGAATGAAGAACACGACGAACTGGGATGTGGAGATGTGAAGTTCATCAGTGCAGATCTTCCACGCCCTAACTTGGCGGGGGAAGACAGCTACGGCGGCGGCGGAGTGAAGAAATCCGCGGCCAGCGCGAGTACGACGGCGACGAGGTCGAGGCAGTGAAGCTCTTCCTCACCGGCGACGATGAAGTAGCAGCGGCGCTAGGGTTTGAGAAGCTCGAGCTGGAGAGAGGTCGAGCGGAGTAAAGGAAGTGAGGAAGGGGAGAGGGGGAATTTATAGCCACGGTGAAAAACTGTTCGCCCGAAGATTTTGGACGAACGTGCCCCTGACCCTTCTCATTCGCTTGACATGTGTCACCCACGTACTGAGAAGTGGAGATCGTGTTAGATCGTGGGTGAATAGATAAGTATTTCGTGGGATGCGGAACGGTTTGAGCGGCAAAGCCGAAAATTTGGATAAGATAAGTTAAAAGTTCCGTTCGCAAATTCTTCAGCTGACAAGGACACAGTGAAGATTTTGAACGAGTTTCAAATAGAACGCACATGAAGAATTTGTGAATAGATTGGGTTGACTATAGCATAGAGGGCGAAGGGTCCGATCACATTCACTTAGCAGAAAAACCAACTTGAAGAATTAGCCATAAGTGAATGATGTAGAGGACATAAACATATATATATATATATATATATATATATATATATATATATATAGCCAATGAAGTAAAACGACGGAAACAGTGAAGACAATGCAAAGTTGAAGAAAATGAACAACTAAGGAATTTCACTGAGGAAAAACTCAAATTGAAGATTTTCAACTTTTGTTGGTGGCGTGACCCACCGTATAAGAATGTTGATTTCAGACACCACGTACAATTGTCGTAGGGTTCTGAGAATCAAATTCTTCATTAATTTCTTCACACTTAGAATGTTATTCTTCATTGATTGAAGAAAAACGTTTCTTCATGTGTTGCACATCTAAGTCATCAATTTTGCAGAAGTGTTAGGATGAGTGTCCTTTTCAAAGAACATTCGAAGATTCTAAGATATTTAGCTCACACCGCAACTTGCTAAATCTCTTCTCATCCAAGGGCTTTTTGAAGATATTGGCTAGCTGTTCTTCAGTCTTCACATGCTCAATAGAAATGTCGCCCTTCAACACATGATCATGAAGAAAATGATGACGAATCTGAATGTGCTTTGTCTTCGAGTGCTGAACTGGGTTGTGAGCAATCTTGATGGCACTCTCATTGTCATAGTAGAGAGGCACATTCTTCATGTTGACGTCGTAGTCCTTGAGAGTTTGCTTCATCCACAGCAATTGAGCACAGCAAGAACCAGCAGCAATGTACTCAGCTTCAGCAGTAGACAGAGATACGCAGTTCTGTTTCTTCGAGGACCAACAGACCAAAGATCGTCCGAGGAAATGACATGTACTAGATGTTGACTTGCGGTCCACATGATCACCAGCATAGTCAGAGTCAGAATATCCAATGAGATCAAAAGCCGAGCCCTTGGGGTACCATAATCCAAGTGTTGGTGTGTGAGCTAGATATCGAAGAATATGCTTCACAGCCTTATGGTGTGATTCCTTCGGTGTAGCTTGAAATCGAGCACACATGCAAACACTAAGCATAATATCTGGCCTAGATGCACATAAATACAATAAAGAACCAATCATGGAGCGGTATACCTTTTGATCGAAGTCAATACCATTTTCATCAGTGCACAGATGGCCACTTGTGGGCATCGGAATTTTGACGCCTTTGCAATCTTGCATGCCGAATTTCCTCAGTACATCCTTGAGGTATTTCTCCTGAGATATGAATATGCCATTGCGCTGTTGACGAATTTGAAGACCTAAGAAGAATTTCAATTCTTTCATCATAGACATTTGATATTCTTCACTCATCATATAAGCAAATTCATCACTATAACGTTGGTCAGTACAGCCAAAGATAATATCATCAACATATATTTGGCACACAAACAATTCACCATCATAAGATTTAGTGAAAAGAGTAGGGTCGAGTGAACCGGGTTTGAAGCCTTTCTTCATGAGGAATTCCTTCAAAGTATCATACCATGCCCGAGGGGCCTGCTTGAGGCCATAGAGGGCCTTATTGAGTCTGAAGACTTTGTCAGGATGCTTTGGATCTTCAAAACCTGGGGGTTGAGCAACATATACTTCTTCCTCAAGCTTACCATTGAGGAATGCACTTTTCACATCCATTTGATATAAAGTGATATCATGTTGGTTAGCATAAGCAAGTAATATGCGAATAGCTTCAAGTCTAGCAACAGGTGCAAAAGTTTCATCGAAATCAATTCCTTCAACCTGTGTGTAGCCTTGAGCTACAAGTCGTGCCTTATTCCTCACCACAAGGCCATTTTCATCTTGCTTGTTGCGGTAGATCCACTTTGTGCCAATGATATTGTGCTTGCGAGGATCTGGACGTTTAACCAGTTCCCAGACGTTGTTGAGCTCGAATTGATGTAATTCTTCTTGCATGGCCTGAATCCACTCAGGCTCCAGAAATGCTTCATCTACCTTAGTGGGCTCTGTGATAGAGACAAAAGCATAGTGTCCACAAAAGTTAGATAATGTGAAGCTTTTGAGCGTGTGAGAGGACCTGGTGCTTCAATGTCATCGATGATCTTTTCAACTTGCACTTCTTTTGCAACGCGAGGATGAGCTGGTTGTCGTCAAGGAATTTGATCAGCATTTTCTTCAGCACCTTTTTTTAAGCATTTTCTTCAGGTGCATTAGCTCAACGTTCTTCACATTCTGGAATGAATTCTTCAGCAGACTCTTCGGTGGAATGACATCCTCAGTAGCCTTGAACTTGATAGTTTGCTCAGGTGTTGGTTCATCTATCACAGAGGGTAGGTGCTCTCTTTGCGAGCCATTTGTTTCATTGAACCACACATCTACAGTTTCAACAACCTTGTGAAGAACGTTGTTGAAGACTCTGTAGGTGTGCGAGTCCTTTCCGTAACCAAGCATAAAACCTTCATGTGCTTTTGGTGCAAATTTAGCATTGTGATGAGGATCTCTAATCCAACATTTAGCACCGAAGACTTTGAAATAACTCACATTGGGTTTCTTGTCAGTGAGGAGTTCATAGGCAGTCTTCTTGAAGAATTTGTGAAGATATACCCTGTTGATGATGTGGCACGCAGTATAAATTGCCTCAATCCAGAAGTGACAAGTCGTCTTGTACTCATCAAGCATAGTGTGAGCCATCTCAACAAGAGTTCTGTTCTTGCGCTCCACGATGCCATTCTGCTGAGGAGTGTAAGGAGCAAATAACTCATGAGTAATACCAAGTTCATCAAGATAGTCATCAAGACCAAAATTCTTGAACTCAGTTCCATTGTCACTTCTGATGTGCTTGATTTTCACACCGAAGTTGGTTGAAGCCCTCGAGGAAAATCGTTTGAAGACTTCATGCACTTCATGTTTGTAAGTGACAATATGTACCCAAGTGTAACGAGAGTAATCATCAACAATAACAAAGCCATAGAGAGATGCATCATTTGTGACTGTTGAGGAATGGTTAGGACCGAAGAGATCCATATGAAGCAATTCAAATGGTCGAGTAGTGGTCATGATAGTCTTTGCTGGATGCTTAGCCTTGGTCATCTTTGCAGCTTCACAGGCTCCGCATAAGTGATCCTTGAGGAATTTGACATTCTCAATGCCAATGACGTGCTTCTTCTTCGCAAGCGTGTGCAAATTCCTCATGCCTGCATGACCAAGTCATCGATGCCATAGCCAGCCTTCTGAAGCTTTTGCAAGTAGGCAAATGGCTGGTTGCGGTCCTGTAGAGAAATCAACAATATACAAGTTTCCTCTCCTAAAGCCTTCGGAGACTTTGGAATTGTCAGCTTCCATAACCACAACACAACGATACTTGCCAAAGACAACAACCATATCAAGATCACAAAGAATTGAGACATACATGAGGTTGTATCCTAAGGACTCGACAAGCATGACTTTGTCCATGTGTCGATCCTTTGTGATTGCAACCTTACCTAGACCCAATACCTGACTTTTGCCTTTGTCAGCGAAGATGATATGCTTCAGATGCGATGGTGATAAGGGAGCATCCATCAATAGATTCTTGTCACTAGTCATGTGATTTCTACATCCACTATCGAGGACCCACTCAGTGGCTTTGGGTTGATCATCCTGCAGATGAATTAGTGCAGCTTACGAACTTCATAGACTTCATCAGTGAAGAATATGACATCACAATTCATCAGACCAATTTCATCAAGCAATGCAACAGTTAAAACAGTATGAGGACATGAGAAATGAAAGTTCATTTCTTCATGATTAGCCTGCGTCCTTTCAGGCACTTTTCAGGTCTCCAGCAAATTCTTCAGACGTTAAAGTACGTTTGGAGACCTGACCCTGCATAAAATATTAGTTGTTTTTCTTCACCACCCACATCTGAAGGGGTGGCAAAGAGTTCATCACTCTGCGAGCTCCATACGAGAAAGGTGGCATAGAAGCCAATCCATTTTGTTTCACATAAGAGGAGTTAGGGTAAGCATATGAATAAGCAGAGAAATTCTTCGAGGACTTATGAACATAATGATTAGAAGAATAATGCTCATATTCATAGCCCTTAGCTCTTCCCTTAGAGACAGAGTTGTTAGCATGATGATGTTCATATGAGGACTTTGATCCTTTTGAGGAATATGATCCACGTGAGGAATTCGATCCGTATGAGGACTTGGATCCATATGAAGAATTTGGTCCATATGAAGAATTTGATCTGGGGTTCCTATTCTTCACAGGTGGTGTCATGAGGACATTCACCTGAAGACTTTCAAGGCACCTTTTGGGAACCCAGATTTTCTTCATAGGAGAACCGTTCCTGCAGTTAGTGCCAACATATCTAGCAAATACTTCACCATTCTGATTTTTAAACAGTTTATAGTTGGAGTCAAATGACTCATCAGAAGAATGAGAAGATTCACATGTAAAGCCAGATAAATTAGATGGATCAACTGGAGGTCCCTTTGCAGCAACCCATGAGGTTTTGGGGTACTGCTCAGGCTTCCAATATGTACCATCAGCATTGAGTTTCCTCTCAAAGGCAATACCCTCTTTCTTAGGGTTCCTGTTGAGGATCTGCTTTTTAAGCATATCACACAGAGTCTGATGCCCTTTGAGGCTTTTGTACATGCCTGTCATGTACAATTCCTTCATCCCTGCATCGTCAGTGATACTAGCAATGTCCTCAGATGAGGAATTAGTGATAGCAGAGACAGTTGAAGAATTTGTAGCATTAGAAGCATTTGAGCATTCAGGTGAAGAATTAGCAGATTCACGTTCAATGCATTTCAAACATGGAGGAACAAATTCTTCCTGAGCAGCGCTGATTTGTTGAGCATGTAATGAATCGCGCTCCTTCTGAAGATCTTCATAACTCACTCTTAGCTTCTCAAGATCTTGCTTTCTTTGAAGAAATTCATAAGAAAGCTTCTCATGGTCAGATAAGAGAGTGTTATGATGACCTTGAAGGTTGTCAAACCTAGTCTGAAGTCTCTGGAGATTTTCAGTCAAGGTTTTAGTGCGATCCATTTCTTCACCCAACATATCATCACTTTTGTCTAGCATGTTTTGAACCTTTTCAAAAGCCCCTTGTTGTTTCACAGCAATCTTAGCAAGTTTAGAGTAGCTGGACTTGAGGTTATCATCAGATTCATTCTCACTAGATTCAGAGGAGGTATATTTGAGTACCTTGGCACCCTTTGCCATGAAGCAATAGGTGGGAGCGTAGTCATCATTGCCTTCATCAGCCGTGTTGGTGAAGCCATTTTCTTCAGAGTTGAAGATAGACTTGCTGACGAATGCAGTAGCGAGAGCTAGAGTTGCTACTCCAGACTCGGACTCCTCAGATACCTCCTCTTCCTCATGTTCCTCAGATTCAGCTTCAGAGTCCATTTCCTTGCCAATGAATGCCCGAGCCTTCTTGGAGCTGCTCTTCTTGTGAGATGAATACTTTGAGGATTTTGATGATGAAGATTTTGAGGATTTCTTCTTTTTCTTCGCATCATCAGAACTGTAATCCTTGTATTTCTTCTTCTTTGATTCCTTTTCCCACTGAGGACAATCTTGAATGTAGTGTCCAGGTTTCTTGCATTTGTGACAAAGCCTCTTCTTGTAGTCACTGGATGAGGAATCATTGCTCCTTGAGGATCTTCCAAAGCGACTACGTCTTGAGAACTTTTGAAATTTCTTCACGAGTAGTGCTAGTTCCTGGCTCAGTTCTTCAGGATCACCAAGGCTGCTGCCAGAGTCTTCATCTTCAGACTCCGAAACTGCCTTGGCCTTCAGTGCACGTGATCTGCCATAGCTCGAACCATAGAGGTCTCTCTTTTCAGCAAGCTGGAACTCATGAGTATTTAGCCTTTCGAGGATATCAGCGGGATCAAGTGAGTTGTAATCAGCACGTTCTTGTATCATCAATGCCAGAGTATCAAATGAGGAATCAAGCGATCTCAACAATTTCTTCACCACCTCATGGTGGGTGATGTCAGTGGCACCAAGCGCTTGAAGCTCATTTGAGATGTCAGTGAGGCGATCGAAGGTTTGTTGAACATTCTCATTGTCGAGTCTTTTGAAGCGGTTGAAGAGATTGCGAAGAACATCAACTCGAGAGTCATGCTGAGTTGAGACTCCTTCATTCACTTTGGACAGCCTATCCCAGATAAGCTTAGCAGTTTCCAAAGTACTCACTCTTCCATACTGTCCTTTGCTCAGATGGCCACATATGATATTCTTCTCTTGAGAATCGAGTTGCTTGAATCTCTTCACATAGGTAGCGTTCAGTGAGGGTGAGACAGAGGGAATACCATTTTCCACAACATACCAGAGATCGTTATCAATTGCCTCAAGATGCATTCGCATCTTATTCTTCCAGTAGGGGTAGTCCGTCCCATCGAAGGTAGGACACCCAGCAGAGACCTTGATCATACCTGTGGTCGACATAACTAAAACTCTAGGTGGTTAAACAAAAATCACACAGAACAAGGGAGTACCTTGCTCTGATACCAATTGAAAGTGCGTTATATCGACTAGAGGGGGGGTGAATAGGCGATTTTTATGAATTCTTCACTAAGGAATTTGCCAGTGAGGAAATTCCTTAGCGAAGAACTACTTGCAGCGGAATAAGTACTCAAAAGTATGCATAGCAGAACACAAGCATGGTCATCATGATGAAATGAAGACAATCACAGAGTACAGAAAGCGTAAACACAGGATAACACAGGATGAAGACAAACAGACTGAAGAAATTGAACTGAGGAAATTGAGAAAGTCTTCAGTCGAAGTCTACAAACACAGATATGAACAAGTGCACAACACAGTTATGAGGAAATGAAAGAGTTGAGGAAATAGAACTAGTTGGCTTGGTGAAGAAAATGATTTGGTAGACCAGTTCCAACTGCTGTCTCAGTTGTACATCTGGTTGGAGCGGCTAGGTATTTAAATCTGAGGACACACAGTCCCGGACACACAGTCCTCACCGTATTCTCCTTGAGCTAAGGTCACACAGACCTCGCCCAATCACTCGTGGTAAGTCTTCAGGTGACTTCCGAACCTTCACAAACTCGGTCACTCGGCGATCCACAATTTCCTCTTGGATGCTCTAGACCATGATGCCTAACCGTCTGGAAGAAGCACAGTCTTCAAAGGTAACAAGCGTCGGATCCACGCAGGATCAATCTCTTCAGTGATGCTCAATCACTTTGGGTTTGTAGGTGTTTGGGTTTGGGTTTTCCTCACTTGATGATTTTCGCTCAAAGTCCTCGGAGGATGGGATGCTCTCAAATGACAAGTGTCAGTTTCTCTCGGAGTAGCCAACTAGCTAGTGGTTGTAGGGGGCGGCTATTTATAGCCTAGGGAGCAGCCCGACATGATAAGACATAAATGCCCTTCAATGATGACCGTTAGGTGGGTAGATATTTTGGGACAGCTGGCGCATAGCACAGACACGGTCGGAAATTTGAGTATCAAATTCCTCAGGGCTATCATGTTCCTCTCTGTGTAGGCAATCCGCACTGGCGAATTCCTAACTCCTCAGTCAGAACAAATTCCTCAGAGACCAGAAGAACTTTGTCTTTGTCACTGAAGAATATGACTGAACTGTATGAGATTTCCAATGGCTTCACTCGAAGGGATTGGTAGGTGTAGGATTTTGAGTTGAGCATCACATGGAAATTTTTTCCTTAGTATATCCTCGACCCCCTTTAACAATACGGTGTTTCCTATGACTCAAGAAAGGGAAAATGAAACTACGAACACAAAATTCTTCACGCTTCATGTTCCTCAAATGAATACCAAGTCTTCAAGGTCACACCAATTTCTTCACTTTCAAAGTCTTCAGAAGGTCTTCAGAAATCCAAAGTCTTCAGTCGAAGAACTTCATTTTTAGGTATCGACATTCTGTGTAAATATCAAACTCCTCATAGACTTATAGACCTGTGTACACTCATAAACACATTAGTCCCTTAACCTATAAGTCTTCAATACACCAAAATCACTAAGGGGCACTTGATGCACTTACAAGTGTTTGGGTCCTTGTGCCAGAGATCAATGTAATCGAGGATCAACTTTGGATCCAAAAGCAGAGGCACATTTGTGCCCTTGGCTCTAGCGGCCCTGACTTGCCTATCTCTGATGATTTCAGCAATATACAAGTCTCCTCTCCTAAAGCCTTCGAAGACTTTGGAATTGTCAGCTTCCATAACCACAACACAACGATACTTGCCAAAGACAACCATATCAATATCACAAAGCATTGAGACAGACATGAGGTTGTATCCTAAGGACTCGACAAGCATGACTTTGTCCATGTGTCGATCCTTTGTGATCGCAACCTTACCTAGACCCAATACCTGACTTTTGCCTTTGTCAGCGAAGATGATATGCTTCAGATGCGATGGTGATAAGGGAGCATCCATCAATAGATTCTTGTCACTAGTCATGTGATTTCTACATCCACTATCGAGGACCAACTCAGTGGCTTTGGGTTGATCATCCTGCAGATGAATTAGTGCAGCTTACGAACTTCATAGACTTCATCAGTGAAGAATATGACATCACAATTCATCAGACCAATTTCATCAAGCAATGCAACAGTTAAAACAGTATGAGGACATGAGAAATGAAAGTTCATTT
This sequence comes from Aegilops tauschii subsp. strangulata, assembly GCF_002575655.3. Taxonomy (NCBI): domain Eukaryota; kingdom Viridiplantae; phylum Streptophyta; class Magnoliopsida; order Poales; family Poaceae; genus Aegilops; species Aegilops tauschii. The sequence goes on along the minus strand of NC_053036.3, from coordinate 536,138,045 downwards.
CTTCATGATTAGCCTGCGTCCTTTCAGGCACTTTTCAGGTCTCCAGCAAATTCTTTAGACGTTAAAGTACGTTTGGAGACCTGGCCCTGCATAAAATATTAGTTGTTTTTCTTCACCACCCACATCTGAAGGGGTGGCAAAGAGTTCATCACTCTGCGAGCTCCATACGAGAAAGGTGGCATAGAAGCCAATCCATTTCGTTTCACATAAGAGGAGTTAGGGTAAGCATATGAATAAGCAGAGAAATTCTTCGAGGACTTATGAACATAATGATTAGAAGAATAATGCTCATATTCATAGCCCTTAGCTCTTCCCTGCGAGACAGAGTTGTTAGCACGATGATGTTCATATGAGGACTTTGATCCTTTTGAGGAATATGATCCACGTGAGGAATTCGATCCGTATGAGGACTTGGATCCATATGAAGAATTTGGTCCATATGAAGAATTTGATCTGGGGTTCCTATTCTTCACAGGTGGTGTCATGAGGACATTCACCTGAAGACTTTCAAGGCACCTTTTGGGAACCCAGATTTTCTTCATAGGAGAACCGTTCCTGCAGTTAGTGCCAACATATCTAGCAAATACTTCACCATTCTAATTTTTAAACAGTTTATAGTTGGAATCAAATGACTCATCAGAAGAATGAGAAGATTCACATGTAAAGCCAGATAAATTAGATGGATCAACTGGAGGTCCCTTTGCAGCAACCCATGAGGTTTTGGGGTACTGCTCAGGCTTCCAATATGTACCATCAGCATTGAGTTTCCTCTCAAAGGCAATACCCTCTTTCCTAGGGTTCCTGTTGAGGATCTGCATTTTAAGCATATCACACAGAGTCTGATGCCCTTTGAGGATTTTGTACATGCCTGTCATGTACAATTCCTTCATCCCTGCATCGTCAGTGATACTAGCAATGTCCTCAGATGAGGAATTAGTGATAGCAGAGACAGTTGAAGAATTGTTAGCATTAGAAGCATTTGAGCATTCAGGTGAAGAATTAGCAGATTCACGTTCAATGCATTTCAAACATGGAGGAACAAATTCTTCCTGAGCAGCGCTGATTTGTTGAGCAAGTAATGAATCGCGCTCCTTCTGAAGATCTTCATAACTCACTCTTAGCTTCTCAAGATCTTGCTTTCTTTGAATAAATTCATAAGAAAGCTTCTCATGGTCAGATAAGAGAGTGTTATGATGACCTTGAAGGTTGTCAAATCTAGACTGAAGTCTCTGAAGATTTTCAGTCAAGGTTTTAGTGCGATCCATTTCTTCACCCAACATATCATCACTTTTATCTAGCATGTTTTGAACCTTTTCCAAGGCCTTTTGTTGTTTAGTGGCAATAAAAACAAGCTTGGTATAGACGTTAGAGATTCGGTCCCAGATAAGCTTCGCATTGCAAAGATGCATAATGCGCCTGAATTCATCTCTGGATAGGCAGGAACAGATGATATCCTTCGCCATGATGTCAAGTCGAGTGTACTTGCGAATATAATCAGTGTCCGCCATCTTGCATAGATCGGTAAGACCAATCTCAGTGACGGTCCACAGCTCGCTGTTCAGTGCCATGAGGCGCTTCCTCCTCATGGCCTTCCACTTGGGATAATCATGACCATCAAAGATGGGGCATGTCACTTTCTTCCTACCTGCGGTCGAAATAACTAAAACTCCAGGCGGTTAAACCAAAATCACACAGAACAAGGGAGTACCTTGCTCTGATACCAATTCAAAGTGCGTTATATCGACTAGAGGGGGGTGGATAGGCAATTTTTATGAATTCTTCACTGAGGAATTTGCCAGTGAGGAAATTCCTTAGCGAAGAACTACTTGCAGCGGAATGAGTACTCAAAAGTATGCATAGCAGAACACAAGCATGGTCATCATGATGAAATGAAGACAAGCACAGAGTACAGAAAGCGTAAACACAGGATAACACAGGATGAAGACAAACAGACTGAAGAAATTGAACTGAGGAAATTGAGAAAGTCTTCAGTCAAGGTATTCAAACACAGATATGAATAAGTGCACAACACAGTTATGAGGAAATGAAAGAGTTGAGGAAATAGAACCAGTTGGCTTGGTGAAGACAATGATTTGGTAGACCAGTTCCAACTGCTGTCTGAGTTGTACGTCTCGTTAGGGCAGCTAGGTATTTAAACCTGAGGACACATAGTCCCGGACACCCAGTCCTGAACACGCAGTCTAGGACACTTAGTCCTCACCGTATTCCCCTTGAGCTAAGGTCACACAGACCTCGCCCAATCACTCGTGGTAAGTCTTCAGGTGACTTCCGAACCTTCACAAACTCGGTCACTCGGCGATCCACAATTCGTCTTGGATGCTCTAGACCATGACGCCTAACCGTCTGGAAGAAGCACAGTCTTCAAAGGTAACAAGCGTCGGATCCACGCAGGATCAATCTCTTCAGTGATGCTCAATCACTTTGGGTTTGTAGGTGTTTGGGTTTGGGTTTTTCCTCACTTGATGATTTTCGCTCAAAGTCCTCGGAGGATGGGATGCTCTCAAATGACAAATGTCAGTTTCTCTCGGAGCAGCCAACCAGCTAGTGGTTGTAGGGGGCGGCTATTTATAGCCTAGGGAGCAGCCCGACATGATAAGACATAAATGCCCTTCAATGATATGACCGTTAGGTGGGTAGATATTTTGGGACAGCTGGCGCATAGCACAGCAACGGTCGGAAATTTGAGTATCAAATTCCTTGGGGCTATCATGTTCCTCACTACGTAGGCAATCCGCACTGGCGAATTCCTAACTCCTCAGTCAGAACAAATTCCTCAGAGACCAGAAGAACTTCGTCTCTGTCACTGAAGAATATGACTGAACTGTATGAGATTTCCAATGGCTTCACTCGAAGGGATTGGTAGGTGTAGGATTTTGAGTTGAGCATCACATGGAAATTTTTCCTTAGTATTTCCTCGACCCCCTTTAACAGTACGGTGTTTCCTATGACTCAAGAAAGAGAAAATGAAACTACGAAAACAAAAGTCTTCACGCTTCATGTTCCTCGAATGAATACCAAGTCTTCAAGGTCACACCAATTTCCTCACTTTCAAAGTCTTCAGAAAGTCTTCAGAAATCCAAAGTCTTCAGTTGAAGAACTTCATTTTTAGGGGTCGACTTTCTTTGTAAATATCAAACTCCTCATAGACTTATAGACTTGTGTACACTCATAAACACATTAGTCCCTTAACCTATAAGTCTTCAATACACCAAAATCACTAAGGGGCACTAGATGCACTTACATCCACCGACGTACTCCTTCCTCCTATATGTACCTACGTACCCCCAAACGATAAAAAACGGAGCCAAAAACCTAATTCCACCGCCGCAACCTTCTGTACCCACGAGATCCCATCTTGGGGCCTGTTCTGGAGCTCCGCCGGAGGGGGCATCGATCACGGAGGGCTTCTACATCAACACCATAGCCTCTCCGATGATGTGTGAGTAGTTTACCTCAGACCTTCGGGTCCATTGTTATTAGCTAGATGGCTTCTTCTCTCTTTTTGGATCTCAATACAATGTTCTACCCCTCTCTCGTGGAGATCTATTCGATGTAATCTTCTTTTGCGGTGTGTTTGTTGAGACCGATGAATTGTGGGTTTATGATCAAGTTTATCTATGAACAATATTTGAGTCTTCTGAATTCTTTTATGTATGATTGGTTATCTCTACAAGTCTCTTTGAATTATCAGTTTGGTTTGGCGTACTAGATTGATCTTTCTTGCAATGGGAGAAGTGCTTAGCTTTGGGTTCAATCTTGCGGTGTCCTTTCCCAGTGACAGTAGGGGCAGCAAGGCACATATTGTATTGTTGCCATCGAGGATAACAAGATGTGGTTTTTATCATATTGCATGAATTTATCCCTCTACATCATGTCATCTTGCTTAAGGCGTTACTCTGTTCTTATGAACTTAATACTCTAGATGCATGCTGGATAGCGGTCGATCTGTGGAGTAATAGTAGTAGATGCAGGCAGGAGTCGGTCTACTTGTCTCGGACGTGATGCCTATATACATGATCATACCTAGATATTCTCATAACTATGCTCAATTCCGTCAGTTGCTCAACAGTAATTTGTTCACCCACCGTAAAATACTTATGCTCTTGAGAGAAGCCACTAGTGAAACCTATGGCCCCCGGGTCTATCTTCATCATATTAATCTTCCAACACTTAGTTATTTCCGTTGCTTTTTACTTTGCTTTTATTTTAATTTGCATCTTTATCATAAAAATACCAAAAATATTATCCTATCATATCTATCAGATCTCACTCTCGTAAGTGACCGTGTAGGGATTGACAACCCCTTATCGCGTTGGTTGCGAGGATTTATTTTTTTTGTGTAGGTGCGAGCGACTCGCGCGTAGCCTCCTACTGGATTGATACCTTGGTTCTCAAAAACGGAGGGAAATACTTACGCTATTTTGCTGCATCACCCTTTCCTCTTCAAGGGAAAACCAACGCAGTGCTCAAGAGGTAGTAAGAAGGATTTCTGGCGCCGTTGCCGGGGAGGTCTACGCAGAAGTCAACATACCAAGTACCAATCACAAATCCTTATCTCCCGCATTACATTATTTGCCATTTGCCTCTCGTTTTCTTCTCCCCCACTTCACCCTTGCCATTTTATTTGCCCTCTCTTTTCCATTCGCTTCTTTTCCGTTTGCTTGTCGTTATGGCTAGCTCAGTCTTCATCCCTTCGTCTCCAGACTTTGAAGTTCTCCACTTCAAGCAAAGACAAGGGGAAAATTTAAAAGTTGCTTGGTTTAGGATGCTCGAATCTTATCGTAGTTGCAATTTAGAGGGAGATTTTAAAATCTTGCTTCGCAATTTTTATGTTGGGCTAACTTTGCCCCATAGACAACTCCTCGATTTTGCTGCCAAGAGTAGTTTTATTGATATTGATCCTAGCTTCGCTTACGAAATTATAGAGGGGATAGTGGGAGTACTCCCCCTACAAAAAGGATCCTCCCCTACCTAAGAAGAAACTCAAATCCTAGAGAAATTATGTGAATTGCAAAAAATTGTTGAACCTCTTAAAAGTATTGGTGGGAATATCAACCGCATGAACAATTTGATTACACTTTGCAATAAGCAGATGGATACTTTGGATCAAAGGATCACCGAGCATAACTCAATTAAGAAATTGCCCACCAAAGATGGCAATACCTAGATCTATCCTTGCTTTTATGCCTAGCTAGGGGTGTTAAACGATAGCGCTTGTTGGGAGGCAACCCAATTTTATTTTTAGTTTTTTGATTTTTGCTTCTGTTTAGGAATAAATCTTTGATCTAGCCTCTGGTTAGATGTGTTTTTATGTTATAATTAGTGTTTGTGCCAAGTTAAACCTATAGGATCTTCTTGGATGATAGTTATTTGATCTTGCAGAAATTTCCAGAAACTTTCTGTTCACGAAAATAATTGTTAAAAATCACCAGAACGTGATAAAATATTGATTCCAATTGATGCTGATCAATAAACAAATTGTCTAGGTCGTCCTATTTTGGCTGATTTTTTGGAGTTCCAGAAATTCGCGCTAGTTACAGATTACTACAGACTATTCTGTTTTTGACAGATTCTGTTTTTCGTGTGTTGTTTGCTTATTTTGATGAACCTATGGCTAGTAAAATAGTTTATAAACCATAGAGAAGTTGGAATACAGTAGGTTTAACACCAATATAAATAAAGAATGAGTTCATTACAGTACCTTGAAGTGGTCTTTTGTTTTCTTTCGCTAACGGAGCTCACGAGATTTTCTGTTGAGTTTTGTGTTGTGAAGTTTTCAAGTTTTGGGTGAAAGATTTGATGGATTATGGAACAAAGAGTGGCAAGAGCCTAAGCTTGGGGATGCCCATGGCACCCCCAAGATAATCTAAGGACACCAAAAAGCCAAAGCTTGGGGATGCCCCGGAAGGCATCCCCTCTTTCGTCTACTTCCATCGGTAACTTTACTTGGAGCTATATTTTTATTCACCACATGATATGTGTTTTGCTTGGAGCGTCTTGTATTATTTGAGTCTTTATTTGTTAGTTTACCACAGTCATCCTTGCTGTACACACCTTTTGAGAGAGACACACATGATTCGAAAATTATTAGAATACTCTATGTGCTTCACTTATATCTTTTGAGCTATATAGTTTTGCTCTAGTGCTTCACTTATATCTTTTAGAGCACGGTGGTGGATTTGTTTTATAGAACTATTGATCTCTCATGATTCACTTAAATTATTTTGAGAGTCTTAAAATAGCATGTCAATTTGCTTTAATTAATATCATGAGAAATTTGATGCTTGATAATTGTTTTGAAATATAAAGGTGGTAATATCATAGTTGTGCTAGTTGAGTAATTGTGGAATTGAAAAATACATGTGTTGGAGTTTGTGATTCCCGTAGCATGCACGTATGGTGAACCGTTATGTAACAAAGTCGGAGCATGAAGTATTTGTTGATTGTCTTCCTTTGTGTGGCGGTCGGGATCGCGCGATGGTTAACTCCTACCAACCCTTCCCCTAGGAGCAGCGTAGTAGTACTTTGCTTCGAGGGCTAATAAATTTTTAAATAAGTATATGAGTTCTTTATGACTAATGTGAGTCCATGGATTATACGCGCACTTACCTTTCCGCAATTTTCTAGCCTCTTCGGTACCGCGCATTGCCCTTTATCACCTTGAGAGTTGGTGCAAACTTCGCCGGTGCATCCAAACCCCGTGATATGATACGCTCTATCACACATAAACCTCCTTATATTTTCCTCAAAACAGCCACCATACCTACCTATCATGGCATTTCCATAGCCATTCCGAGATATATTGCCATGCAACTTTCCACCGTTTCATTTATCATGACATACTCCATTATTGTCATATTGCTTTGCATGATCATGTAGTTGACATTGTATTTGTGGCAAAGCCACCGGTCATAATTCTTTCATACATGTCGCTCTTGATTCATTGCATATCCCGATATACCGCCGGAGGCATTCATATAGAGTCATATCTTGTTCTAAGTATTGAGTTGTAACTCATGAGTTGTAAGTAAAATAAAAGTGTGATGATCATCATTATTATAGCATTGTCCCAAGTGAGGAAAGGATGATGGAGACTATGATTCCCCCACGAGTCGGGATGAGACTCCGGACTAAATAAAAAAAAGAGGCCATAAAAAAAGAGAAAAGGCCCAAATAAAAAAATGAGAGAAAAAGAGAGAAGGGACAATGTTACTATCCTTTTACCACACTTGTGCTTCAAAGTAGCACCGTGATCTTCATAATAGAGAGTCTCTCATTTTGTCACTTTCATATACTAGTGGGAAATTTCATTATAGAACTTGGCTTGTATATTCCAATGATGGGCTTCCTCAAATGCCCGAGGTCATCGTGAGCAAGCAAGTTGGATGCACACCCACTTAGTTTCTTTTTAGCTTTCATACACTTATAGCTCTAGTGCATCCGTTGCATGGCAATCCCTACTCCTCGCATTAACTTTAATTGATGGGCATCTCCATAGCCCGTTGATTAGCCTCGTTGATGTGAGATTTTCTCCCTTTTTGTCTTCCCACATAACCCCTACCATTATACCTTATTCCACCATAGTGCTATATCCATGGCTTGCGCTCATGTATTGCGTAAGAGTTGAAAAGGCTGAAGCGCGTTAAAAGTATGAACCAATTGCTTGGCTAAAACCGGGGTCGTACATGATATGAATATTTTGTGTGGGGAAGATGGAGCATAGCCAGACTATATGATTTTGTAGGGATAACTTGCTTTGGCTATGTTATTTTGATAAGACATAATTGCTTAGTTAGTATGCTTGAAATATTATTGTCTTTATGTCAACACTAAACTTTTATCTTGAATCATATAAAATCTGAACATTCATGCCACAATGAGAAGAATTACATTGGAATTATGCCAAGTAGCATTCCGCATCAAAAATTCTGTTTTTTATCATTTACCTACTCGAGGACGAGCAGGAATTAAGCTTGGGGATGCTTGATACGTCTCCAACGTATCTATAATTTTTGATTGCTCCATACTATATTATCTTCTATTTTGGACATTATTGGGCTTTATTATTCACTTTTATATTATTTTTGGGACTAACCTATTAACCGGAGGCCCAGCCCAGAATTGTTGTTTTTTGCCTATTTCAGAGTTTCGCAGAAAAAGAATATCAAACGGAGTCCAAACGGAATGAAACCTTCGGGAACGTGATTTTTGGAACGAACATGATCCAGGAGACTTGGACCCTACGTCAAGAAATAAAGGAGGAAGCCACGAGGTAGGGGGTGCGCCTACCCCCCCCCCCCCCAGGCGCGCCCTCCACCCTCATGGGCCCCCTGTTGCTCCACCGACGTACTCCTTCCTCCTATATATACCTACGTACCCCCAAACGATCAAAAACGGAGCCAAAAACCTAATTCCACCGCCGCAACCTTCTGTACCCACGAGATCCCATCTTGGGGCCTGTTCCGGAGCTCCGCCAGAGGGGACATCGATCACGGAGGGCTTCTACATCAACACGATAGCCTCTCCGATGATGTGTGAGTAGTTTACCTCAGACCTTCGGGTCCATAGTTATTAGCTAGATGACTTCTTCTCTCTTTTTGGATCTCAATACAATGTTCTCCCCTCTCTCTCATGGAGATCTATTCGATGTAATCTTCTTTTGCGGTGTGTTTGTTGAGACCGATGAATTGTGGGTTTATGATCAAGTTTATCTATGAACAATATTTGAATCTTCTGAATTCTTTTATGTATGATTGGTTATCTTTGCAAGTCTCTTTGAATTATCAGTTTGGTTTGGCCTACTAGATTGATCTTTCTTGCAATGGGAGAAGTGCTTAGCTTTGGGTTCAATCTTGCGGTGTCCTTTCCCAGTGACAGTAGGGGCAGCAAGGCACGTATTGTATTGTTGCCATCGAGGATAACAAGATGGGGTTTTTTTTATCATATTGCATGAATTTATCCCTCTACATCATGTCATCTTGCTTAAGGAGTTACTCTGTTCTTATGAACTTAATACTCTAGATGCATGCTGGATAGCGGTCGATGTGTGGAGTAATAGTAGTAGATGCAAGCAGGAGTCGGTCTACTTGTCTCGGACATGATGCCTATATACATGATCATACCTAGATATTCTCATAACTATGCTCAATTCTGTCAATTGCTCAACAGTAATTTGTTCACCCACCGTAAAATACTTATGCTCTTGAGAGAAGCCACTAGTGAAACCTATGGCCCCCGGGTCTATCTTCATCATATTAATCTTCCAACACTTAGTTATTTCCGTTGCTTTTTACTTTGCTTTTATTTTACTTTGCATCTTTATCATAAAAATACCAAAAATATTATCCTATCATATCTATCATATCTCACTCTCGTAAGTGACCGTGTAGGGATTGACAACCCCTTATCGCGTTGGTTGCGAGGATTTATTTATTTTGTGTAGGTGCAAGGGACTCGCGCATAGCCTCCTACTGGATTGATACCTTGGTTCTCAAAAACTGAGGGAAATACTTACGCTACTTTGCTGCGTCACCCTTTCCTCTTCAAGGGAAAACCAACGCAGTGCTCAAGAGGTAGCATCTCCCACTTGCACTAGAGTCAATAAGCTAGTTCACATCGTCATGTGATTTAGCACCAATAGGTCACATCGTCATGTGACCAAGACCTAAAGGGTTTACTAGAGTCAATAATCTAGTTCACATTGCTATGTGATTAACACCCAAAGAGTACTAAGGTGTGATCATGTTTTGCTTGTGAGAGAAGTATAGTCAATGGTTTTGTTACATTCAGAGCCGTATGTATTTTTCAAATATTCTATGTCTACAATGCTCATGGAGCTACTCTAGCTAATTGCTCCCACTTTCAATATGTATCCAGATTGAGACTTAGAGTCATCCGGATCGGTGTAAAAGCTTGCATCGACGTAACTCTTTACGACGAACTCTTTATCACCTCCATAACTGAGAAATATTTCCTTAGTCCTCTTAGGTAACTAAGGATAACTTTGACCGCTGTCCAGTGATCCGCTCCTTGATCACTATCGTACCCCCTTTCCAAAATCATGGCAAGGTACACAACACAGCATGGCATACTTTATAGAACCTATGGTTGAGGCATAGGGAATGACTTTCATTCTCTCTCTATCTTCTGCCATGGTCAACTTCATACCTTACAACTCAGGCAAGAACCCCTTTTTAACTGATCCTATTTTGATCTCTTATCAAGGTATGTACTTGTCGAAAGTCTTATCAAGCGTCTTGATCTATCTTTATAGATCTTGATGCCCAATATGTAAGTAGCTTTACCGAGGTCTTTCTTTGAAAAACTACTTTCAAATACTCCTTTATGCTTTCTAGAAAATTCTACATCATTTCCGATCAACAATATGTCATACACATATACTTATCAGAAAGGCTGTAGTGCTCCCACTCACTTTCTTGTAAATACAGGCTTCGCCGCAAGTTTGTATAAAACTATATGCTATGATAAACTCATCGAAGTGTATATTCCAACTCCGAGATGCTTGCACCAGTCCATAGATGGATGGCTGTAGCTTGCACACTTTGTTAGCACCTTTATGATTGAGAAAACCTTCTGGTTGCATCATATAACCCTCTTCTTTAATAAACCCATTAAGGAATGCAGTTTTGACATCCATTTACCAGATTTCATAAAATGCGGCAATTGGTAACATGATTCGGAAAGACTTAAGCATCGCTACGGGTGAGAAGGTCTCATCATAGTCAACTCCTTGAACTTGTCGAAAACCTTTTGCAACCAATCGAGCTTTGTAGACATTAACATTACCGTCAGCGTCAGTCTTCCTCTTGAAGATCCATTTATTTTCTATGGCTTGCCGATCATCGGGCAAGTCAATGAAAGTCCATACTTTGTTCTCATACATGGATCCTATCTCAGATTTTCAAGCCATTTCGCGGAATCTGGGCTCATCATCGCTTCCTCATAGTTCGTAGGTTCGTCATGGTCTAGTAACATGACTTCCAAAACAGGATCAACGTACCACTTGGCGCGGAACGTATTCTGGTTGACCTACAAGGTTCGGTAGTAACTTGATCCAAAGGTCATGATCATCATCATTAACTTCCTCACTAATTGGTGTAGGCATCACTGGAACTGATTTCTGTGATGAACTACTTTCCAATTCGGGACAAGGTACGATTACCTCATCAAGTTCTACTTTCCTCCCACTCACTTCTTTCGAGAGAAAACACCTTCTCTAGAAAGGATCCATTCTTAGCAACAGATATCTTGCCTTCGGATCTGTGATAGAAGGTGTACCCAACAGTTTCCTTTGGGTATCCTATGAAGACACATTTCTCCGATTTGGGTTCGAGCTTATCAGGTTGGAACTTTTTCACATAAGCATCGCCACCCCAAACTTTAAGAAACGACAGCTTAGGTTTCTTGTCAACCACAGTTCATATGGTGTCATCTCAATGGATTTAGATGGTGCCCTATTTAACGTGAATGCAGCTTTCTCTAATGCATAACCCCAAAACGATAGTGGTAAATCTGTAAGAGACATCATAGATCGCACCATATCTAATAAAGTACGGTTATGATGTTCAGACACACCATTACGCTATGGTGTTCCAGGTGGCGTGAGTTGCGAAATTATTCCACATTGTTTCAAATGAAGACCAAACTCATAACTCAAATATTCGTCTCCGCGATCAGATCGTAGAAACTTTATTTTTTTTGTTACGATGATTTTTCACTTCACTCTGAAATTCTTTGAACTTTTCAAATGTTTCAGACTTATGTTTCATCAAGTTACCCATATCTGCTCAAATCATTTGTGAAGGTCAGAAAATAACGATACCCGCCGCGAGCCTCAACACTCATCGGACCACAAACATCAGTATGTATTATTTGCAATAAGTCAGTTGCTCGCTCCATTGTTCCAGAGAACGGAGTCTTAGTCATCCTGCCCATGAGGCATGGTTCGCAAGCATCAAGTGATTCCAAAAGCCCGTCAGCATGGAGTTTCTTCGTGCGCTTTGCTACCTCTTGAGCATGCATTGGTTTTCCCTTTAAGAGGAAAGGCTGATGCAGCAAAGTAGTGTAAGTATTTCCCTCAGTTTTAGAGAACCAAGGTATCAATCCAGTAGGAGGTTACACGCAAATCCCTAGTACCTGCACAAACAAATAAGAACCTTGCAACCAACGCGATAAATGGGTTGTCAATCCCTTTACGGCCACTTGCAAAAGTGAGATCGGATAGAGATAATAAGATAAATTTTTTTGGTATTTTTATGGTATAGATTGGAAAGTAAAGATTGCAAATAAAATAGATCGGAAACTTATATGATGGAAAATAGACCCGGGGGCCATATGTTTCACTAGTGGCTTCTCTCAAGATAGCAAATTCTACGGTGGGTGAACAAATTACTGTCGAGCAATTGATATAAAAGTGCATAGTTATGAGAATATCTAGGCATGATCATGTATATAGGCATCACGTCCGTGACAAGTAGACCGAAACGATTCTGCATCTACTACTATTACTCCACACATCGACCGCTATCCATCATGCATCTAGAGTATTAAGTTCATAAGAACAGAGTAACGCATTAAGCAAAATGACATGATGTAGAGGGATAAACTCAAGCAATATGATATAAGCCCCATCTTTTTATCCTCGATGGCAACAATACAATACGTGCCTTGCTGCCCCTGCTGTCACTGGGAAAGGACACCCCAAGATTGAACGCAAAGCTAAGCACTTCTCCCATTGCAAGAAAGATCAATCTAGTAGGCCAAACCAAACTGATAATTCGAAGAGACTTGCAAAGATATCAAATCATACATATAAGAATTCAGAGAAGAACCAAATATTGTTCATAGATAATCTTGATCATAAACCCATAATTCATCGGATCTCGACAAACACACCGCAAAAAAGTATTACATCGAATAGATCTCCAAGAGAATTGAGGAGATCTTTGTATTGAGATCCAAAGAGAGAGAAGAAGCCATCTAGCTAATAACTATGGACCCGAAGGTCTGTGGTAAACTACTCACACATCATCGGAGAGGCTATGGTGTTGATGTAGAAGCCCTCCGTGATCGATTCCCCCTTTGGCGGAGCGCTGGAAAAAGCCCCAAGATGGGATCTCACGGGTACAGAAGGTTACAGCGGTGGAAAAAGTGTTTCGTGGTGCTCCCGGATGTTTTCATGGTATAAGAGTATATATAGGCGAAGGAAGTAGGTCGGTGGAGCCACGAGGGTGGGGGGCGCGCCTAGCCCCCCTTGGCGCGCCCTCCTACCTCGTGGCCGCCTCGTTGCTTCCTTGACGTCCACTCCAAGTCTGCTAGATTGCGTTTGTTCCAAAAACGATCCTCGCGAAGGTTTCATTCCGTTTGGATTCCGTTTGATATTTCTTTTCTGCGAAACACTGAAATAGGCAAAAAAACAGCAATTTGCACTGGGCCTCCGGTTAGTAGGTTAGTCCCAAAAATAATATAAAAGTGCATAATAAAGCCCATTAAACATCCGAAACAAATAATATAATAGCATGGAACAATCAAAATTATAGATACGTTGGAGACGTATCAAGCATCCCCAAGCTTAATTCCTGCTCGTCCTCGAGTAGGTAAATGATAAAAACAGAATTTTTCATGTGGAATGCTACCTAGCATAATTCTCAATGTAATTTTCTTTATTGTGGCATGAATGTTCAGATCTGAAAGATTCAAGACAAAAGTTTAATATTGACATAAAAATAATAATACTTCAAGCATACTAATAAAGCAATCATGTCTTCTCAAAATAACATGGCCAAAGAAAGTTATCCCTACAAAATCATATAGTCTGGCTATGCTCTATCTTCATCACACAAAATATTTAAATCATGCACAACCCCGATGACAAGCCAAGCAATTGTTTCATACTTTTGATGTTCTCAAACTTTTTCAATCTTCACGCAATACATGAGCGTGAGCCATGGACATAGCACTATATGTGGAATAGAATGGTGGTTGTGGAGAAGACAAAAAGTAGAAGATAGTCTCACATCAACTAGGCGTATCAACAGGCTATGGAAATGCCCATCAATAGATATCAATGTGAGTGAGTAGGGATTGCCATGCAACGGATGCACTAGAGCTATAAGTGTATGAAATCTCAACAAAAGAAACTAAGTGGGTGTGCATCCAACTCGCTTGCTCACGAAGACCTAGGGCATTTTGAGGAAGCCAAGTTCTATAATGTAAAATTCCCACTAGTATATGAAAGTGATAACATAGGAGACTCTCTATCATGAAGATCACGGTGCTACTTTGAAGCACAAGTGTGCTAAAAGGATAGTAACATTGTCCCTTCTCTTTTTTTCTCTCATTTTTTTCCTTTTTTTCTTTTTTTTGTTTGGGCCTTTCTCTCTTTTTTATGGCCTTTTTTCAGTCCGAAGTCTCATCCCGACTTGCGGTGGAATCATAGTCTTCATCATCCTTTCCTCACTTGGGACAATGCTCTAATAATGATGATTATCACACTTTTATTTACTTACAACTCAATACTTGGAACAAAATGTGACTCTATGTGAATGCCTCCGGCGGTGTACCGGGATATGCAATGAATCAAGAGTGGCATGTATGAAAATTATGAACGGTGGCTTTGCCACAAATACGATGTCAACTACATGATCATGCAAAGCAATATGACAATGATGGAGCGTGTCATAATAAACGGAACGGTGGAAAGTTGCATGGCAATATATCTCGGAATGGCTATCGAAATGCCATAATAGGTAGGTATGGTGGCTGTTTTGAGGAAGGTATATGGTGGGTGTATGATACCGGCGAAGGGTGTGCAGTATTAGAGAGGCTAGCAATGGTGGAAGGGTGAGAGTGCGTATAATCCATGGACTCAACATTAGTCATAAAGAACTCACATACTTATTGCAAAAATCTATTAGTTATCGAAATGAAGTATTACGCGCATGCTCCTAGGGGGATAGATTGGTAGGAAAATACCACCGCTCGTCCCCGACCGCCACTCATAAGGAAGACACTCATAAATAAATCATGCTCCGACTTCATCACATAACGGTTCACCATACGTGCATGCTACGGGAATCACAAGCTTTAACACAAGTATTTCTCAAATTCACAAATACTCAACTAGCATGACTCTAAGATCACCATCTTCATATCTCAAAACAAGCATAAAGAATCAAACTTCTCATAGTATTCAATGCACTTTATATGATAGTTTTTATTATACCTATCTTGGATGCTCATCACTTTACTACTAAAATTTTAACCAAAGCAAATTACCATCCTGTTCTAAAAGACTCTCAAAATAATATGAGTGAAGCATGAGAGATCAATGATTTCTATAAAATAAACCACCAATGTGCTCTAAAAGATATAAGCGAAGCACTAGAGCAACATTATCTAGCTCAAAAGACATAAGTGAAGCACATAGAGTATTCTAATAAATTCCGATTCATGTGTGTCTCTCCAAAAGGTGTGTACAGCAAGGATGATTGTGGTAAACTAAAAAGCAAAGACTCAAATCATACAAGACGCTCCAAGCAAAACACATATCATGTGGTGAATAAAAATATAGCATCAAGTAAAGTTACCGATAGACGAAGACGAAAGAGGGGATGCCTTCCGGGGCATCCCCAAGCTTAGGCTTTTGGTTGTCCTTGAATTTTACCTTGGGGTGCCTTGGGCATCCCCAAGCTTAGGCTCTTTCCACTCCTTATTCCAAAATCCATCAAATCTTTACCCAAAAACTTGAAAACTTCACAACACAAAACTCAACAGAAAATCTCATGAGCTCCGTTAGAGAAATAAAACAAACCACCACTTTAAGGTACTGTAATGAACTCATTCTTTATTTATATTGGTGTTAAACCTACTGTATTCCAACTTCTCTATGGTTCATACCCCCCGATACTAGCCATAGTTTCATCAAAATAAGCAAACAACACACGAAAAACAGAATCTGTCAAAAACAGAATAGTCTGTAGTAATCTGTATCAAACGCAAACTTCTGTAACTCAAAATTTATTCCAAAATAGGAAGACCTAAATAATTTGTTTATTGATCTACTGCAATTGGAATCAGTATTTTATCACTTTCTGGTGATTTTTAACAATTGTTTTCGTGACAAGAAAGTTTTTGTCTTTTTCAGCAAGATCAAATAATTATCACCCAAGAAGATCCTATAGGTTTTACTTGGCACAAACACTAATTAAAACATAAAACCACATCTAACCAGAGGCTAGATGAAATATTTATTACTAAACAGGAACAAAAACCAAGGAAAAAAATAAAATTGGGTTGCCATCCAACAAGCGCTATCGTTTAACGCCCCTAGCTAGGCATTGATGATTTTAATGATGCTCACATCAAAGACTAGAATTAAAGCACAAAGAGAGCATCATAGAACACATGATAAACACATATAAGTATAAAATACTTCCTATGCATAGGAATTTTATAAGCAAACAAATTATCATAGCAAGCAAAAATTAGCATATGCAAGGAAGAAGAAAGAGACGATAGCAATCTCAACATGACGAGAGGTAATTTAGTAAGATAAAAATTTCTACAACCATATTTTCCTCTCTCATAATAATTACATGTAGGATCATAGGCAAATTCAATAAAATAGCTATCACATAACATAGTCTCAACACGATCCACATGCATGCGAAGTTGACACTCTTCCAAAATAGTGGGATTATCATTAACTAAAGTCATGACCTCTCCAAACCCACGCTTATAAAAAATACCATAAGATTGAACATTCTCCAAATATGTGGGATCTAAAGTTGACACTCTTCCAAACCCACTTTCAATATTATTGCAAACACTATTATCAATCTCATATTCATCATGGGGCTTAAATAAATTTTCAAGATCATAAGAAGAATCACCCCAATCATGATCATTGCAACAAGTAGTAGACATAGAAAAACTAGCATCCCCAAGCTTAGGGTTTTGCATATTGTTAGCACAATTGACATCAAGAGAATTTATAGTAAAATCATTGCAATCATGCTTTTTATTCAAGGAGCTATCGTGAATCTCTTCATAAATTTCTTCTTTCAACACTTCATCACAATTTTTAGATTCACGAATTTCAAGAAAAACCTCATAAAGATAATCTAGTGCACTCACATCACTAGAAATTGGTTCATCATAATTGGATCTCTTAAAAAGATTAGCAAGTGGATGAGGATCCATAAACTTTTAGCAAGCGAAGATGCAAGTAAAAAGAAGGCACATGGTAACAAAAGATCGAATGGAACAGGGGCGAAGAAAACGCAAAGGTGAAGTGGGGGAGAGGAAAACGAGAGGCAAATGGCAAATAATGTAATGCGAGGGATAAGTGTTTGTGATAGGTACTTGGTATGTCTTGACTTGTGCGTAGATCTCCCCGACAACGGCGCCTGAAATCACATGTTGGCGGGAGATCAAATCTTGACTTGACTTGGCGTAATCCTCCCCGGCAACGGCGCCAGAAATCCTTCTTGCTACCTCTTGAGCATGCGTTGGTTTTCGCTTTAAGAGGAAAGGGTGATGCAGAAAAGTAGCGTAAGTATTTCCCTCAGTTTTTGAGAACCAAGGTATGAATCCAGTAGGATGTTACACGCAAATCCCTAGTACCTGCACAAACAAATAAGAACCTTGCAACCAACGCGATAAAGGGGTTGTCAATCCCTTTACGGCCACTTGCAAAAGTGAGATCTGATAGAGATAATAAGATAAATATTTTTGGTATTTTTATGGTATAGATTGGAAAGTAAAGATTGCAAAATAAAATAGATCGGAAACTTATATGATAGAAAATAGACCTGGGGGCCATAGGTTTCACTAGTGGCTTCTCTCAAGATAGCAAATTCTACGGTGGGTGAACAAATTACTGTCGAGCAATTGATAGAAAAGTGCATAGTTATGAGAATATCTAGGCATGATCATGTATATAGGCATCACGTCCGTGACAAGTAGACCGAAACGATTCTGCATCTACTACTATTACTCCACACATCGACCGCTATCCTGCATGCATCTAGAGTATTAAGTTCATAAGAACAGAGTAACGCATTAAGCAAGATGACATGATGTAGAGGGATAAACTCAAGCAATATGATATAAACCCGATATTTTTATCCTCGATGGCAACAATACAATACGTGCCTTGCTGCCCCTGCTGTCACTGGGAAAGGACACCACAAGATTGAACCCAAAGCTAAGCACTTCTGCCATTGCAAGAAAGATCAATCTAGTTGGCCAAACCAAACTGATAATTCGAAGAGACTTGCAAAGATATTAAATCATACATATAAGAATTCAGAGAAGAACCAAATATTGTTCATAGATAATCTTGATCATAAACCCACAATTCATCGGATCTCGACAAACACACCGCAAAAAAGTATTACATCGAATAGATCTCCAAGAGAATCGAGAAGAACTTTGTATTGAGATCCAAAGAGAGAGAAGAAGCCATCTAGGTAATAACTATGGACCCGAAGGTCTGTGGTAAACTACTCACACATCATCGGAGAGGCTATGGTGTTGATGTAGAAGGCCTCAGTGATCGATTCCCCCTCCGGCAGAGCGCCGGAAAAGGCCCCAAGATGGGATCTCACGGGTACAAAAGGTTGCGGCGGTGGAAAAAGTATTTCGTGGTGCTCCCGGATGTTTTCAGGGTATAAGAGTATATATATAGGCGAAGGAAGTAGGTCGGTGGAGCTACGAGGGGCCCACGAGGGTGGGGGCGCGCCTACCCCCCTGGGCGCGCCCTCCTACCTCGTGGCCGCCTCGTTGCTTCCTTGACGTCCACTCCAAGTCTTCTGGATTGCATTTGTTCCAAAAATGATCCTCGCAAAGGTTTCATTCCATTTGATATTCCTTTTCTGCGAAACACCGAAATAGGCAAAGAAACAACAATTTGCACTGGGCCTCCGGTTAGTATGTTAGTGCCAAAAATAATATAGAAGTGCATAATAAAGCCCATGAAACATCCAAAACAGATAATATATTAGCATGGAACAATAAAAAATTATAGATACGTTGGAGACGTATCACGCTTTACACCAATATGACCTAAACGGCAGTGCCACAAATAAGTTGCATTATCATTATTAACTTTGCATCTTTTGGCTTCAATATTATGAATATGTGTATCACTACAATCGAGATTCAATAAACCATTTATATTTTGTGTATGACCATATAAGGTTTTATTCATGTAAATAGAGCAAAATTAATCTTTGACTTAAATGAATAACCGTATTGCAATAAACATGATCCAATCATGTTCATGCTCAACGCAAACACCAAATAACATTTATTTTAGGTTCAACACTTATCCTGAAGGTAAAGGGAGTGTGCGATGGTGATCTTATCTACCTTGGAATCACTTCCAACACACATCATCACCTTGCCCTTAACTAGTCTCTGTTTATTTTGTAATTTCGGTTTCGAGTTACTACTCTTAGCAACTGAACCAGTATCAAATACCGAGGGGTTGCTATAAACACTAGTAAAGTACACATCAATAACATGTATATCAAATATACCTTTGTTCACTTTGCCATCCTTCTTATCCGCCAAGTATCTAGGGTAGTTCCACTTCCAGTGACCATTTCCTTTGTAGTAGAAGCACTCAGTTTCAGGCTTGGGTCTAGCTTTGGGCTTCCTCATGGGAGTGGCAACTTTTTTGCCATTCCTTTTGAAGTTTCCCTTTCCTTCCCTTGCCCTTTATCTTGAAACTAATGGTCTTGTTAACCATCAACACTTGATGCTTATTTCTTGATTTCTACTGATACGTCTCCATCGTATCTATATTTTTTATTGTTCCATGCTAATATTATACAACTTTCGTATACTTTTGGCACTTTTTATACTATTTTTGGGACTAACATATTGATCCAGTGCCCAGTGCCAGTTCCTGTTTGTTGCATGTTTTTAGTTTCGTAGAAAATCCATATCAAACGGAGTCCAAACGGGATAAACACTGCCAGAGATTTTTTTGGAATATATGTGATTTTTGGGAAGAAGAATCAACGCGAAACGATGCCCGAGGGGGCCACGAGGCAGGGGGCGCGCCCCTGACCCTCGTGGCCACCCCGTAAGACGGTTGGTGCCCTTGTTTCACCGCAAGAAAGCCAATATCTGGATAGAGATCATGTTCAAATTTCAACCCAATCGGAGTTACGGATCTCCAGGAATATAAGAAACGGTGAAAGGCCAGAATTAGGAAACGCAGAAACAAAAAGAAACAGAGAGAGACAAATCCAATCTCGGAGGGGCTCTCGCCCCTCCGATGCCATGGAAGCCAAGGACCAAAGGGGAAACCCTTCTCCCATCTAGGGAGAAGGTCAAGGAAGAAGAAGAAGAAGGGGTGCCCTCTCCCCCTCTCTTCCGGTGGCGCCGGAACACCGTCGGGGCCATCATCATCACCGCAATCTACACCAACACCTCCGTCATCTTCACCAACATCTCCATCACCTTGCCCCATCTATCTACAACGGTCCACTTTCCCGCAACCCGCTGTACCCTCTACTTGAACATGGTGCTTTATGCTTCATATTATTATCCAATGATGTGTTGCCATCCTATCATGTCTGTGTAGATTTTCATTGTCCTATCGGTAATTGGTGAATTGCTATGATTGGTTTAATTTGCTTGTGGTTATGTTGCTGTCCTTTGGTGCCCATCATATGAGCGTGCGCGTGGATCACACCATAGGGTTAGTTGTATGTTGATAGGACTATGTATTGGAGGGCAAGAGTGACAGAAGCTTCAACCTAGCATTGAAATTGATGCATACGGGATTGAAGGGGGACCAATATATCTTAATGCTATGGTTGGGTTTTACCTTAATGAACATTAGTAGTTGCGGATGCTTGCTAATAGTTCCAATCATAAGTGCATAGAATTCCAAGTCAGGGATGACATGCTAGCAGTGGCCTCTCCCACATAAAACTTGCTATCGGTCTAGTAAAGTAGTCAATTGTTTAGGGAGAATTTCGCAACTCCTACCACCACTTTTCCACACTCGCTATACTAACTTTATTGCTTATTTACCAAAAAAGCCCCTAGTTTTTATTTACGTGCTCTTTATATTCTTGCAAACCTATCCAACAACACCTACAAAGTACTTTTAGTTTCATACTTGTTCTAGGTAAAGCGATCGTTAAGCGTGCGTAGAGTTGTATCGGTGGTCGATAGAAATTGATGGAATATTTGTGGGTTATCACTCTCACTTATCGAAAGAGGCTACAATTGATCCCCTATACTTGTGGGTTATCATCTACCTTCGCTGATTCCAGCATTGCGAAGAGCTTGGGAATTGTTTTCGTCATCCCTTGCATATTATAGTTCATCATGAAGTTCTAGTAACTTGGTGATAGTGATTAGAGAACTCTGTCAATCACTATCTTATCTGGAAGATTAACTCCCACTTGATTCAAGCGATTGTAGTACCCAGACATTCTGAGCACATGCTCACTAGCCGAGCTATTCTCCTCCATCTTGTAGGCAAAGTACTTGTCAGAGGTCTCATACCTCTCGACATGGGCATGAGTCTGAAATACCAATTTCAGTTCTTGGAACATCTCATATGCTCCATGGCGTTCAAAACATTTTTGAAGTCCCGGTTCTAAGCCGTAAAGCATGGTGCACTAAACTATCAAGTAGTCATCATACCGAGCTTGCAAAACATTCATAACGTCTGCATCTGCTCCTGCAGCAGGTTCGTCACCTAGTGGTGCATCAAGGACATAATACTTCTATGTAGCAATGAGGATAATCCTCGGATCACAGACCTAGTCCGCATCATTGCTACTATCATCTTTCGAATTAGTTTTCTCTAGGAACATATTAAAAATAAAACAGGGGAGCTATACGCGAGCTATTGATCTACAACATAGATATGCAAATACTATCAGGACTAAGTTCATGATAAATTAAAGTTCAATTAATCATATTACTTAAGAACTCCCACTTTGGTAGACATCCCTCTAGTCATCTAAATGATTACGTGATCCATATCAACTAAACCATGTCCAATCATCACGTGAGATGGAGTAGCTTTCAATGGTGAACATCACTATGTTGATCATATCAACTATATGATTCACGCTCGACCTTTCGGTCTTAGTGTTCCGAGGCCATATCTGCATATGCTAGGCTCGTTAAGTTTAACCCGAGTATTCTGCGTGTGCAAAACTGGCTTACACTCATTGTATGTGAACGTAGAGCTTATCACACCCGATCATCACGTGGTGTCTCGGCACGACGAACTGTAGCAACGGTGCATACTCAGGGAGAACACTTATACCTTGAAATTTAGTGAGAGATCATCTTATAATGCTACCGCCGTACTAAGCAAAATAAGATGCATAAAGGATAAACATCACATGCAATCAGAATAAGTGATATGATATGGTCATC